>NC_081312.1:148512289-148815235 GCF_026419965.1 Kogia breviceps
AGTTCTTTTTGTAAAATTTCCAGACAGTGAAAGGTACAAATCTTAAGTGTGCGTTCTCTGAGGTTTGAAAAAGGGCTTAACACCTATGTAACCCAGACCCCTTCAAGGTTTAGAATGTTGCCATTGCCCCACAAGATTCCCTCCCCAGACCCACCTACCCCCAGAGGCAAATACTGTCCTGATTCTTTTCCCCACATTCTATTTGTTTTACCTGTTCTAGTACTTCATTTAAAGGAGTCATACAGAATGTACCCGTTTGTGTACAGCTTCTTTAACTCAGCCTAATAGTTTGGAGATTCATTCATGTTCTTGCTTGTATCAGTAGTTGATTCTTTTTATTGGTAAGTAGTATTCCATTGTATGAGTATACCACAGTTTTATGTTTTTTAAATTTACTCTCATGTTAGTGGACATAGAGTCTGTTTCTAGTTTTTAGCCGTTATGAAGAAAGTTACTATGAACGTTCATGTACAAGTCTTTTTGTGAACATACATTTTGATATTTGCCTTTAAAGATGGCATATTCTGATTATAAAAGTAAAATATGCAGGGCTTCCCTGGTGGCGCAGTGGTTAAGAATCCGCCTGCCGATGCAGGGCACACGGGTTCGTGCCCCGGTCCGGGAAGATCCCACATGCCGCGGAGCGGCTGGGCCCGTGAGCCATGGCCGCTGAGCCTGCGCGTCCGGAGCCTGTGCTCCGCAACGGGAGAGGACGCGACAGTGAGAGGCCCGCGTACCGCAAAAAAAAAAAAAAAAAAAAAAAAAAGTAAAATATGCAAAATATGCAAATTATAGAAAGTACATAAAACTATAAAGAAGGAAAGTAAAATGTCATAATTATTGCCCAGAATTTTTTTGTAACTGAAAACTCCTGAAGGTGCAATCTCTCAACCCAAGGGAAGACTTCCTCACAGTGGAAAGGCCCCAGCAGTCCACAAGCCACCTGTTCAGCTGGCTCATATCCAGGTCGTCATTTGGTCATGATGTTTGCCCTCTCAGCTGTTAGGAAGCAGAGATTCACAAAGGGCAGTGTCTTGTTTGTGACTATCTCCAGAGTCAAGGATGATGCCTGGTGCCAATTCAGTGCCCAGGAACTGTACTCAGAAGGATGGCAGGCACTTAGGCGAAGTGCAGCATTCTTGGGCTTCCCTGGTAGCACAGTGGTTAAGAATCCGCCTGCCAATGCAGGGGACACGGGTTCAAGCCCTGGGCCGGGAAGATCCCACATGCTGTGGAGCAACTAAGCCTGTGCACCACGACAAGAGAAGCCACTGCAATGAGAAGCCTGCACGCTGCAATGAAGAGTAGCCCCTGCTCGCTGCAGCTAGAGAAAGCCCGTACAAAGACCCAACGCAGCCTAAATTAAATGAATGAATGAAAGAATGAATGAATGAATGCAGCATTCTCTCCTAAAGGCACAAACATTCCTGTTACAAGAGCTTACACACTTGACAGTTACCTTCAGAAGGTCTGTTTGTCCCATTGAGGGTCAATGCCAGAGGACCAATATTCCTTTGGCCTGTGAATGTAAGGAGATGGAAAGGAGATGCCACTGTAGGCACCAGCGTGGACTGGGTGCTCATCTCAGCTCTGCTCTTGGAGAACTTGGAGTCCCTGAGGCCGGTTTTCTCTGGGAAATGAGGGTTAGACGCTGCACGGCTTCTTAGGCTTCATCTAGATCTGGGATCCCGAGCTATTGAGCCTTTGGATTCAGGAGCTTTCTTGGGTGCTACTTCATGTCTCCATGTGAGTGCTTCCCAATTCTTGCTCCTTTTGGCCTGGTTATGTCCCAGGACATCAGAGTATCCTGTAGGGGTGCCCCCATTGATAGAAACCACCGATATGTGAGCAGAGAGATGCAAATATACACATAATGCACATGCAGCTCCAGGTTAGAGATTGGCTGAGTTAGTAGGAAGACCATGATGACTAAGAGGAGATGCCTTTCTTTCTTGGTAATCCAGCACTGTGCCAGACGCATATGTAAGAGATGCCCAGGTGGGTTTTTTTAAAAAAACTTTTAGGTTTATTTTATTTTACTTATTTATTTATTGGCTGCGTTGGGTCTTTGTCGCTGTGCATGGGCTTTCTCTAGTTGCAGCGAGCAGGGGCTACTCTTCGTTGCAGTGCAACAAAGACTCTCCCTGAGTCTGGCTGTGGCGCATGGGCTTAGTTGCTCCTTAGCATGTGGGATCTTCCCAGACCAGAGCTCGAACCCACGTCCCCTGCATTGGCAGGTGGATTCTTAAACACTGCGTCACCAGGAAAGTCCCAGGAGGTGCCCAGGTGTTGGATGGATGGATGGATGGATGGATGGATGAACGAAAGAGTGAATGAACAAACAAACAAATAGATGACCACAGGAGAATATGAAATGTGGGGTCTGGGTGAAAGCAAGAGTAGTCAGTGCATGATGCTGACAGCATGCATGCAGGAGAGAGAAGAATGACTCATGGGGCCCTGTGACAGCTGCAGTATAGAGACATGGCAGTCACTTTGTGTTTATCTCAAGCTGCATTCGGGTGCTACCGGTGACTTCTGGAGAGTGAGCCTGCCCCCTTCCCAGTGTGTGAGTGTGAATATTAGATGTGTGTATGGGTCGGCTTGAGCTGCCATAACAATATAACACAGACTGGGTGCTTAAACAACAGACATTTATTTTCTCACAGTTCTGGAGGCTGGGCAGTCCAAGATCAAGGTGTCGGCAGGGTTGGTCTGGTGAGGGCTTCTCCCCTTGGGTGCAGACAGCTGTTTTCTCACTGAACTCCCATGACCTTTCTTCTGTGCATGCAGGTGGAGAGACTGTGCATGCGAGCTCCCTGGTATCTCTTCTTTTTTTTTTTTTTTTTTTTTTGTAGTACGCGGGCCTCTCACTGTTGTGGCCTCTCCCGTTGCGGAGCACAGGCTCCGGACGCGCAGGCTCAGCGGCCATGGCTCACGGGCCCAGCCGCTCTGCGGCATGTGGGATCCTCCCGGACCGGGGCACGAACCCGTGTCCCCTGCATTGGCAGGCGGATTCTCAACCACTGCACCACCAGGGAAGCCCAAGACCTTATCTCCAGATATGTTCACATTGGGGGTTAGAGCTTGAACATATGAATTTGGGGGGGATAATTCAGTACATAGCAGTGTAGTTCTGCTTAAGGACTTGCACATCAGCACTGAGCCAGGTGGGACATTGAGCTCGGGACTTCCACGTTTCCCACGGTGGGAATCTGTGGCTGCTGACCAGTGTGATAAAACCCTGCTGTAACACTCCTTCCCCAGCATTTTGCAAAGTGCTGTCAGCTACTCGTCCAGTTTAACCTCCCAGCAAACCTGTAAAGTATCGAGTAGGTATTGTTTTGCCCATTTTATAGATGAGAAGAATGAGCGCCAGAAGTTAGGTGTCTGGCCCAGAGCCCCAGGGTCCATCAGTGGTGAACCACATCTGTCTGCCCCAGCTCTTGTAGACAGTGCTCAGATCTTCCCATTAAGAGACTCACCGATTTCCTTTCCACTCCCAGGCTTTCCTTTTTCAATATGTATTCAAGAGGCTTTGGGAATTCTGTTACCTGTGAAATGAAGGAGCTAGGCCTGGTGCCTTGCAGATACACTAACGATTACCTCACAAGCAAAAATTAGGTAAAAGTATTCCTAATAAATTTACTGACGTAGTGGACAGAAAGAAATCTCCCTGAGTCTGATCATCTAACGGTTTGTGTTTGGCTTTTAAAGTGCTGAAATCAAGCCTTTCTTATTCTGTTGGTCAGTACAACAGGGTTTGGATTCCTGATCCTGAAGAAGTTTGGAAGTCTGCCGAAATAGCAAAGGACTATAGAGTTGGTGACAAAGTCCTGCGTCTCCTGCTGGAGGATGGAACGGTGAGGGTCCTCGATCATAGCTACCATGATGTATAAAGGAGACACTGTAGGGTGTGTGTGGGAGGGGAGCACCTTCGGCGGAGGGTACATGAGGGGGCGCCTAACGTGGCCAGCTGGTGCTGTGGATCCACCCATGTGTTTGTACCCCTCCCCACCTCCCTGCCTCCACCCCCCACTACCCTAATGAAGACATAAAGTGCCCTGCGTCAGCTGGGCCTCTCTGAAATGAGATGCAGTGGACAGGTCTGTGCTCTGTGCTGCCTTTCTGGGGATTCAGCAATGTTGGGAGAATGCTGAAAAATGATTACCAGTTTGGTTTTATGGGTCTCAGCACAGAGACTGGGTGAAAATGAGAAACTTGGAGAGGAAGTAGTTTGAGCCCAAGACATAAACTGGTAGAGAAAAACATCAAGATGGGAAGAGGAAGAGACATAGAAGAAGGGAGATAGAAAACAGGAAGGGAGAGGGAGGTGTGGGAGAATGGAGAGTCAGTCTGTGGATGGATAGAACCAGGTAAGAATTGGGACCTCCAGGAGGGAGTATAACAGGGCAATTGGAGGAGTGACGGGAGATTGGACAAGGGTACAGGAAGCCCAGCTGGGTAGGACATTATGAGGAAGCTCTGTGGTGCCGGTGTGGCCAGGGAGAGGCAAAGGGTGAGCCAGGAGGATGGGCAGTTGTCCCCATGGTAGAGCATGCTCGTGAGGAGTTCCTCTCAAAGGCTGGTCATGGCTTTCAGTGACCAGTTTCTACAGATTTTATCTCCGCTTCTAAGTTTCCACGATGAGTCGTCCTTTCCCCCCATAGCTGTCATGACATCCTACTGGATCCATAGCTAGGCTGACCTTAGGTTTTTAGAATCAAGTATCTGGATGCAGAGCTGGACAAAGGATTCATGATCCATCTGGATGTCAGAGTTAGTCCTGGGAATTTCACATGAATATTAAAATGCTGGAATTTCCAAGGCATGGAAATGGTCTCTGCAGAGACAGGACATATTACTGCCAATCAGACTGTCCAGGATTTGGAGTCAATCTCCTGAGATCCTGGGAAGGGAGATAAACATAGCAGTTAAGAGCACATCCTCTAGAATCAGACTATCTGAGTTCAAATCCTGCCCAGTCTGTGGCAGACTATCTGGGTTCAAATCGCACTAAGTCTGTGTCAGTGAGCCCCTCGGCTTCCTCACACGTCAGATGGAGTTAGTAACAGTGTATCACAGGGCTGCTGAAGATCAGATGAGGTAATCCCTGGGGGCGTGTGTAAATGCAAGGGACAAGGCAGAGGAGCTGC
Source organism: Kogia breviceps (assembly GCF_026419965.1). Classification (NCBI taxonomy): domain Eukaryota; kingdom Metazoa; phylum Chordata; class Mammalia; order Artiodactyla; family Physeteridae; genus Kogia; species Kogia breviceps. The sequence continues at coordinate 148,517,446 of NC_081312.1, forward strand.
TATTTCCATTTAGCCTTTCCCTTTCCATCGGAAACTCCTTGGGGGCATTTGTTGAGTATCTCCTGTGCACAGTCAATGTTCTGATTAGGGATCAGATGGCTTTGGGGAGAAAAATCTCAGGGCAGCAGCTGAAGTGGCAGTTTGCTGCTTTAGTAATATGAGCAGGGGTTCAGGTGGTGACATTCCTGGCCCTGAATGAGCTGCTCGGAGGAGGAGGGGTAGAGGTAGGTAAGATGGCATGTGGCCAGACTGCTTTTTTTTTTTTTAAACATCTTTATTGGAGTATAATTGCTTTACAATGGTGTGTTAGTTTCTGCTTTATAACAAAGTGAATCAGTTATACATATACATATGTCCCCATATCTCTGCCCTCTTGCGTCTCCCTCCCTCCCAGCCTCCCTATCCCACCCCTCTAGGTGGTCACAGAGCACCTAGCTGATTTCCCAGTGCTATGCGGCTGCTTCCCACTAGCTATCTATCTTACATTTGGTAGTGTGTATATGTCCATGCCACTCTCTCACTTCGTCCCAGCTTACCCCTCCCCCTCCCCATGTCCTTAAGTCCATTCTCTACGTCTGCATCTTTATTCCTGTCCTGCCCCTAGGTTCTTAATAAACATTTTTCTTTTTTAGATTCCATATATATGTGTTAGCATACGGTATTTGTTTTTCTCCTTCTGACTTACTTCACTCTGTATGACAGACTCTAACTCCATCCACCTCACTACAAATTACTCAATCTCGTTTCTTTTTATGGCTGAGTAATATTCCATTATACATATGTGCCACATCTTCTTTATCCATTCATCTGTTGCTTTTTTTTTTTTTTGGCGGTATGTGGGCATCTCACTGTTGCAGCCTCTCCCATTGAGGAGCACAGGCTCCGGACGCACAGGCTCAGCAACCATGGCTCATGGGCCCAGCCGCTCCGTGGCGTGTGGGATCTTCCCGGACCGGGGCACGAACCCGTGTCCCCTGCATCGGCAGGCGGACTCTCAACCACTGCACCACCAGGGAAGCCCTCATCTGTTGCTTTTTAACTTAACCCTTTATCTATACCATGAAGGACAAAGCCTGCTTTATGTAAGAAAATATCACCTCTGTTTCTAGCTGTCAATCTCATGTTCTTCACATTCATATTTTCTCCCCTCCCCCAAAGACTGTCTGTTCTATTTGTCTTTCTCTCTCTCTACTTCTGTTTCTTTCACACATAAGACACACACACACACACACACACACACATAATGGCTGAACTGGAAAAGGAGGTTGTTGTTTTAAAACATAACGGAAAAACTCAGGGTAAGTGTAAATTATGTATGAGCAGCACTTTATCTTATTCTCGAAAGTGTGTAGGTTAAAAATACCCTGCTTGGGGCAGGTCCATAAATATGATTGCATTAATAATGAGCCAGCAGCTGCTATGAGGATCCATGCCAGTTGTCCTGGATTGCCCTGAGCTGCTCTCCTTATGGAAACAGTCCAACCAGCTAACAAACCCCTGTCAGCGTTGACCAGGCATCATGACGCAGGCTTCAGAGTCAGCCAGACCCATATTAACTGTGTGACCTTCAACAAGGAGCTTAACTTCTCTGAACCTGTCTCCTTAACTCTTAGTTAGGGATGTCATGCCCTCCTTGGAAAGCAGTTTTGAGGATCAGATGAAAAACCAGTGCTGAGTACTTGGCAGAGGGCCTGCAGAGTCGGCTCTTGCTAAGGGACAGCTGGGTCACTTTGTGCAGCTGGTCCAGGACCAGGTATGGAAAGGAAGGCAGCCTGGGAGGTGGAAGGGAAACAAGCCTGCTGTGTGTCCTTGCTCAAGTCACTTCCCCAAGCTGTGAAGTGAAAGTGAAGGAAGGTAGAACAGGTGGTAATAAGGTCCCTTAATGCTCTGACATCTGCAAGGCCCACAAGGCATGCTGACCTTGCCTTCATTCTGCTCAGGCAGTTACTTTCGGAATACACATTGGTGAAATCTAGCAGATGAGAGGCCATCCTGGGCCAGTTACTCAGCCCAGGGATGAGAATCATAGAAATAGGCAGCCCTGCAGCCCTTGGGAACACAGATGGCTGCAGACAGGAGTCACCTGTACAGGGGGCCTCTCACAGAGAGACCATCACTCCACACAGCCTCCTTTAGACACTTCTCACCACCAAGAATGTCAACTTCCAACAGAGATTCGGCAACCTTAGAGCTTCAGGGGACTTTAGATCATTGAGTCATTATAGCAACAGAATCCTGTTTCCAAATGAAAACTTTCATGGCACCAGCAGCTAAACCACATGCAAGTAGAGCCCCTGTGGTAGAATTGGGATGGGATGCCCAGGTCCCTGACCATGTAACTTCCCTGTCAGCCCTCATTGAGGCCTCTGTAGCTCTGAGGACCCCTGATCTGGTCCAGCCAGTCTTTTCACAGATGAGAGAGGGGAGGGCCAGAGAAGGTGAATGACACACCCTAGGGCACACAGCCAATACCTTGATCACCTGGCTCCCAAAAGTCAGCCACGAAGATTATTTTCTCATTGCTATACATAAATTTGTTTTTTAGAGTGTCAGGGATCACTCCAAAGTGAGGTAGATGGGAAAGAAGACAGTGATTCAGCAGAAACACCAAAAAACTTTTACTTCTAGAACTTTAATTTCATCTTTGTCCACAGGAGCTGGATTATTCCATTGATCCAGAATCTCTGCTTCCACTTCGGAATCCTGACATCCTCGTGGGTGAGAATGACCTCACGGCCCTCAGCTATCTCCATGAGCCCGCTGTGCTCCACAATCTCAGAGTCCGCTTTGCAGAATCCAAACTCATTTACACCTACAGTGGTAAGGAGAGCAATTCTAGGAGTGCAGGAATGACACTGAAACTTAATGCTCGTTGTCTAGAGCATCCTGATTATGTTTTATATTATGTTTATATTAGAAATGTTGACTCTGTCAAAATGTGTAATCACACCTAAAAGTTTGCCCAGATTTCTATCTAAAAGGTACACACATCTGATGTTAGTTTGTAATAAAACGAAGTAGCTAGGTGGGGAGAGTCGTCAACAAAAAGTAAGATTGGACTACCAAGAAAAATATATGTGGATAAAGCCTGTGTTTGAGTTTCTCATTGGATGTGATAAGTTTATTACTTATTTTGGGCAGTGATATTATCATTGTGTTTACACTGAGAATTGTAAGAGCCTCTCAGTTTTAGGGCATTGCCATCTGTCATCTCATCTAACCTTCAGAGTAGCCTAGAAATGTAGGTGACCTCGCAGGGAACTGAGATTTGGAGCATTAAGTGACCTGCCCGAAGTCACACAGGAGATTTAATAAGTGACAGAGCTGCGGTTTCTCAAAAGAACTTGGAGAAAGAGGTGACACTAAGAATGCCATCACTGCATCTGACATCTTTCCTCAGGAATCATCCTGGTGGCCATGAATCCTTACAAGCAGCTGCCGATATATGGAGATGCCATCATCCACGCCTACAGCGGGCAGAACATGGGCGATATGGACCCGCACATATTTGCTGTGGCAGAAGAGGCATACAAGCAGATGGCCAGGTAGCCTCCTGCCAGGCAGGGCTTCCTCTTGCTCTCCCAGTGCTCCTGCGTTTGCTGGGCCTTCACAGTGATAGGGAGACATCTGGCCGGGTCTCATTAAAAGTGACCATCAATCAGACCGGTGGGGGGTGCTTGGTAGAGCAGACTGACTGTACCAAGTAGCAAATGACTGTTATATATAACTGTCGAAACCAAGTTTCCTGGTTTTGCCCCTTCGAGGTAGTCAAGTCAGTCCTGCCAATCTGGGAATAGCCGATGCTTTTCTTGCAGTGTGTTTGGTTGGAAGAAAATTGATTTATTCTTCACTGTGAGATGCTTAAGCATTTTTACCCATCCACGGCAGCACACTCTAATGATAGATGAGCACAGGTTTTAGCTGTAGGAGATTTGGGGTTTTATTCTAATTTTGCCACTTGTTTTTTGTATGTCCTGTGAAGTTATTGTTTTGCTAGCAAACAAGGAGGCTTTTATGAAAAGCCTCCTGTGGACCAGGCACTGTGCACACACTCTCACACATCATCTTGAGTGCCCTCAAGAGAGCGTGTGATGAGGATGCCTGAGCAGTAGTCAGACAGCTGAGATGTGAAGCCATCCACCCAAGGTCACCCAGCAAGAGAAAGGCAGAGCTGGGACTTGTGCTCAGATTTCTAGACTCCACGTGTAATTGCTTTTCCCCGTAACTATCCTGTTTTGGCTTCAACATCCTGATCTGTAAAAGGATCTCTGTAGATCCTTACAGTTTGCAAAAGAACTTTCACAGACAGTGGTCTCCTTAGAGTCTTAGAACACCTCTGTGAAGTCTATTGAACCGCCATCATGCCCTTATTTCACAGATAAAACCTGAGACACAGGACCTGGGTCTGCTACATTTACTTCATAACCCTGGGCACAGCCCTGATCTCCCTCAGCTTCACGATCCTCATCTGTGAGCTAGATGCTCAGAGAGCACCCATTCCAAGCTCTGCTGCTTATAACCAGGAAAAAATAATGGTGGCTTATATACAAGGTAGAAATGCATGATTCTCTCCTGCAGAGAAGTCTGATGGGCAGTCCAGGGCTAGCACATCACCTCTACCAAGTCATCAAGGATCAGTGCCTTCCAGCTTCCGAATCTTTGGAGCGGGATCCTTGGCCTCAGGGCCAAGCAAGTACTCAGCCTTCTTTCTCTCTCTTCTAGGCTACAGAGTGTCCCAGGGGAAGGGTGTGCCCCTCCTGGTTAAGGAGCCCTCCCAGAAGCCCCCACAGAGCACTTCTGCTCACAGCTCATTGGTCAGGTCCTACTCACATGACCATGCCTAGCCACAGGGGAGGCTGGGATATGTAGTCTTTCATATACGCAGCAACATGTCCACTAAGAATTGGGGCCTAGTCCCTAAGAAGCAGGGGAGGATGAATGTTGGGTAGAGAATTACTGATTAAAAACCAGTAACCTGGGACACCTGAACCCCACGTCCTCAGTCTCAGCAGGCGCCCTCCATGCCTCGATGCACCTGTCAGGCCACAGTGGATTGTGTGACTCCCTCTCTTTTGTAAACACATCAGAGGCTGGGAGCCAAGCCAGGCTCTGCTCCTGAGGACACCAGCTGGACCCAAACCTGCCGTCCCTAGTCGGGTGCTGTGACGAAGGATGTAAAAGTCTCCCCCCTTTCCTGAGCCCTGCGGGTAGTGTGGAGGCTCATGACCAGAGGGCAGCCAAGCCCGAAGGTACCAGGAAATGAAAGATCCTGGAGGTTCCAAAAAAAATTGCCAATTACCTTGGCTTCTGCCACAGCAACGTTCTTTCCAGTGCTAAAGCACCCATGGTTCTGGGATTTACCCTGGCCCCTGCAGGTCTCCAGGGCATCTGCAAGATTAGAGTCTGTGTGGCTCAGAGTCTGACAAGCCAGGACTGCTCCTGGACGTCAGTAGCGTGAGCTCATTAGAGCTGCAGGACTGAGCCAGGTTCAAGCTTGAAGAGCCAGTTTCCTGTGGAGGTCTGTCTAACTATAGTAGCAGAACCGAACCTAAGACAGGCTCTTACTGGACTTGCTGATGCTAGACTAGGAGTCCGGAGAGCCCAGCTTTAGTAACCCCAGTGCCACTCCATACAGCTGAGGGGTGCTGGGAGTGTCGTTCACCTCCTGAGCATCTTAGCTTCCTCACTGAGGCCAGGAGCTCTCTCTCTAAGGTCCTCTCCAGTGTTCACAGGGAGGTTGTGTGTTCTGTTCCTCGATGAGTCACTGTTCTACGCATCTGTAAAATGGATACACGGTATGTGGCATAGGATTTTTGTGAGGCTTAAATGAGAATCCCTGTAAAGTTTTTACCAAGCACCTGGCACATAAGTGGTGCTAGGACAGCATTATAATAAGGTTCTACCATCATGATCTTATGACACAAAAAGTTTAATGCATTTTTTAAGATCTCTAAGTTGTGTAACAGAGCATGCTGGCTTATGGAGCACACGTGTTCCCAAGCACATTTCAAGTAGTTGCTCTCCAAATGATGTCTTTAAAATGTTTTTATATTTAAGTGGGGATATACAGAAAGGAGTTGACATAGGCTTGAGGCTGCTATCTTTAGAAACCTGCTTGCAGGTTTGACCTGTGGCAAACCTCTGGGAACTTGGATTTCAGGAAGGTTCTCAGCATTTCCTAATTGCTAAGAGTGGCTCACTGCACCTAAACTGTTTGTGTGAACAATGTGGTCCCTGCTAAATATCTGCTTTGCTTCTGGGCATCTGGAATTTTGGTGTGTGATAGCAGAGGATGCCTATGTGACCGGCCCCCAGTAAAAACCCTGGACACTGAGTCTCTGTTGAGCTTCCCTGGTAGACAGTGTTTCCCGTGTGTTGTCATAATTCATTGCTGGAGGAAGTAAGTGCATCCTGTGTGATTCCACTGGGAGAGGACTCTTGGAAGTTTACACCTGGCCTCCTCTGGACTTGACCCTGTATGCCTTTTCCCTTTGCTGATTTGCTTTGGATCCTTCTGGTGTAATAAATCTTAGCCATGAGTGTGAATATGTGCTGAGTCCTATGACTCCTCCTAGTGGATCACTGATCTGGGATTGGCCTTGGGGTCTCTCAGCACAGGGGACACAACACGAAACAAAGTTGTGTGTTCAGCAGGATCACAGAGAAAGGCTAGAAGGAAATTCACTGGTATGTTAAAAACAGTTACTTTAAAGTGATAAAACAAAGTCCCTTCTTCTGGCTTATCTGCATTTTTCTTGATGAGTATATATTGCCTAATAGGAAGACATGAATATTTTTAAAAATTCTTTTATTTATTTGCTTTAGAAATAATAAAAATCAGTCAATAATTGTAAGCGGGGAGTCGGGTGCTGGAAAGACAGTATCTGCTCGCTATGCCATGAGGTACTTCGCCACCGTCAGCAAGTCCAGCACTAATGCTCACTTGGAAGACAAGGTTCTGGCGTCGAACCCCATAACTGAGGTGTGTACCCCGTGGGGGTGGGGAGCTGGGACAGAGACAGAGGTGTGTATGGAGAAGTGGGCTGGTTCGTGTATACAGGCATACCTCGCTTCGCAGATATTGCTTTTCTTCTTTTCTTTTTTAACTAGTTAAAGGTTTATGGCAATACTGCATCAAGCAAGTCTATCAGCACATTTTTCCAACAGCATTTGCTTACTTTTGTCTCTGTGTCACGTTTTGGTAACTCTCGCAGTATTTTAAACCCTCCACCAACAAAAAGATTCTGACTTGCTGAAGGGTCAGATGGTGGTGAGCATTTTTTAGCAATAAAATATTTAAAATTAAGGTGTGTACATTGTTTTTTTAGACATAATGCTATTTCGCTCTTAATAGACCATAGTATAGTGTAAACATAACTTTTGTATGCACTGGGAAACCAGAAAATTCGTGTGACTTGCTTTATTGCGACATGTGCTCTATTGCGGTGGTCTGGAACTAAACCCACCATATCTTCAAGGTATGCCTGTGTGTTGTCCTTGCTAACTTGAGTTCCCTTCCTTTAAAAACCAAAGAAGTGAGGGCAGGGAAGGAGCAAGGAAGTCTGTTCTCTGGTGAGATTTGAAGGAGATTGGGGCATAGATTGCTGCTTCCAAGGCCTCTCTCCTCTACCTGCTGGGCTAGAAATTCTACCATCAGGATTTCAGGAGTCCCCTGTTTACGTTTATATCCCAGGGGAAATTTCCTCAACCACAGAGACAACTGGTACACCAAGACCAGTGGTGTTCTCCAGCCAACCAGCACCAACTTTCATGAGCTGATTGTTAAACATTCAGGAATTCTTTTTTAAGTTATTGTTAAACCTTTGGTAGTTTGAAATGAGTCATGGTGGAAGTATTTACACCTTACAAATCTGCAAATGTCACATATCCAGGCTGTTCCTCCTCCCCTCCCCGAGAGTGATTTATCAGCACACCACTGACTGGCTCAGATATGTGGGCAAGGCCAACCACGATGGCACCCAGGGGTAAGGAGACAACCTTCAAGGAAGAAGGGGCATCTGACAGCTCACAGGAGGGCCCAAAGGCCAACTCTGGCTGCCTTGCAAATTGGAAAGAGGATTGATTTGGATTTATTTGGAAGCATAGCAAATAATTAAGAACGTTAAATTCCTAGACCCTTTCCCCCTGTTTTCTTGAATCAAAATCCTCAATGAATATTTATCAGACCACCTATTTTGTTTAAGCCACTGTGCGGAAATTATACAGGAAGTAATGAAAAAGAATAAGGTCCAATCCCCAAGTTTTAAGATTCCTCTAACATAACATATTTTAAATTCAAATAGAAAGGTAAATCATGGTCCAAGATGGCAGTAAAAAGGTTGTCAAGAAGCACTACCCTGTTAAATGCCCAGTGGATGATATCGTGTGGTTATTTGTTTAGGGTTGGTCTCACCCGCTATTGTAAGCGCCATGAAGGCAGGACCATGTCTACTTGGTTTACCTTCTCCTGCCAGTAAATACATGTTGTCCCAAAGCGTGATGGCCTGGACAGCAATGCGACGTGTGTGCATAGGAAGGGTACTTCCAGATGGAAGGTGCCCAGGAAGGGAGAGCAGGGTGGGCAAGAGGAGAGACAGAATTCAGCAGCAGAAGTAAAAAGAAAAAATCATGCTCAGTGTGGGAGGGATGGAAGAAGGCAGTTTTTTGGTTGAGTAGGGAAGTGGTAAGGGATAAGGACAGAAATAAAGGTTGGATGAAGGATGTAGACTTTGAATTGAGCATCTCTAATATTTTAGGCATAGCTGAGTTGAGGCACTGTATATTATCTCATTTATTTCTCCCAACTCTGTAAGATGCATATTTCCCCATATTACAGCTAAAGAAATGGAGACTTGGAAAGACGAAATAACTTCTCTAGCATCACACAGATAGTAAAAAAGGAACCTAGGGCCTTGAAACATCAGAACCCATGTGCTTTCTGATCTTGCTCACTGTCTACCAGTAAGATTGAGGAGAGCCTTGAGGTGAGATTGAGGAGACCTAAGGATGTGTCTTATCCCCTGTGAACCCCTGCCTCCCGGCCTTCCTCTATAATCAGACTTTCCCCGGCATACAGGACTGGATTTTACTGTAACTGCTCCAATAATATTGATGCAAAGGTTTTTTTAAATGTTGTTACTATGTTTTGTAGGCTGTTGGAAATGCCAAGACCACCCGCAATGACAACAGCAGTCGGTTTGGGAAATACACAGAAATCAGTTTTGATGAGAGAAATCAAATTATAGGAGCCAACATGAGAACTTACCTGCTGGAGAAATCCAGAGTTGTCTTTCAAGTAAGGATAAAAATATTAAATTTCCTTTTCCCCAACTTTTGTAGTATGGTTCACATTTATATATTCATTAGACAACCTACATTGTTTTGTGATTTGAAGAATACAGTTTTCCTATATTTCATTTGCAGTTTGGGTTATTTTGTTTTCTATTTCTTAAAAATGAAAATTGATGAGTAGGTGCAGTGTTAGTGGAATTATATGGTGGAGGGAAAAGTTTATGACTCAATTTTAGGCACTTAAATCCTTAGCATTTAAAAATCAAGTTTTTCTTTCTAGAACACAAAGACTAATTGAAATAGACAAAGCTGTTAGACTGGCTTTTGTATCAGGAAGGGAATGGGATCAGATCTAGAGAGGCGGGGTTTAAGAGAAAGGCTTCTCTCCATAAAATGGAGAAAATTCTCATCATTTTGGCCCAGAAGGAAAGTAACAGTAAACCTTGTATTGCAGGGAGTTTCTTTAAAATTTCAACTGGTACTAACTACATTATTTCCATTTCGTAGAATGTTTTGTTTAATAACATTTTCTCTGTGGTGGTTATTTGGAAGGTGATCTTGGGCCACCATTTCTCCCTCTGTGAGCCAGTGGAGGCAAGAAGTTGGGTCACAGCAAAAACACACGTAGATGTCCATGTCCATGAGAGCAGAACTGTCAGTCCAGATTAGCCATCTAAGACCCTCTTGTTGAAAACCTCACATTTTCATTTGTAAAGGGCTTGTGTAATTTCAGGACTTTTCTTTATTTTACAGTCAGAAAATGAGCGAAATTACCACATTTTCTATCAGCTTTGTGCATCTGCACAGCAGTCGGAATTTAAACATCTTAAATTGGGTACGTAATGCATGGTGTGTGGAAGGGTCTCTTTTTTATGGGAATTTAAATTAAATTCTAGGTTAATTTCGTCTTCTTATAATATCGTCACTTTAAAAAAAAAAAAAAGTATTCTGTCCAAAAACATAAGATCCTTGGGATCCAGGGGTGGAATTGATGCATTTAACTAAGGAGATAGATTAGTTAGGGGCAAAGTGAGTCCAGGAATAGGGGACCCCTTCAACTCCAGGGTACTAAGGAGATAGATTAGTTAGGGGCAAAGTGAGTCCAGGAATAGGGGACCCCTTCAACTCCAGGGTTCTTTTCAAAACTCCAGAGTGATTGTGGTCCATCCAGCTAGAACTACCTGAAGAAGACCTTCTGACCACTGGGACTTACGGATCTAAGGGCCCAAACTTTTCTTTTTATCTGAACTTCTTGAGTGGTTATTTTTCTAACAGCTCTGACATTTCCATGTCTTCTGAGACTGAGTCCCTCTATCATAATTTGAATTTCCTTGATGACTCAAAATCATTATTAATTGTAACCGTAAGTAATGAGCGATTTGTTGTTTAGTGCAAATGGCCCAACTCCGGTGGTATCTCAGCTCCCCTGTCTTGGTCGTTTGTGCCATGTTGGTAGACAGAATTATCTAGTGTGTCGGAGTTGAATGCACACTCCCTAATCCTGGAGAAGTTACTTGCACTTGTAGAATCTACGTTTCTTCAGATTTCATATAATGGTAATATCCATGCCTTGTCTGCCAAATAGAATATGAAGAGCAAACATGGAAGAGCTTTCTGAAGGCTCCCCTACTATTCAAATATTAGATGCATATATGGTTATTATCTTGACCATAGTGATCTTTTTATAACAGTATATGTTTATCAAAACTTATCAAGTTTTCTACAGTTAATTGTATGTTCAGTAAACCTCAGTAATGCTGTATAAAATTGTTAGGTGTGGGAACAAAAACCACGCGCTCTGGAGTCAGGCCTGTGTTTTAATTCTTGCCCTGCAGTCAGCTGTGGATCCGTGAGCAGGCCACTTCACTTTTCTGAGCCTCAGCTTCTGAGTCAGCAACGTAGAATTCTAAGGAATAAGTGGAAAAACACTTGTAAAGTGCTTAAGATGGCACATTAAGTGTGAACTTTCCTTCTCGCTTCTGATGTACATGTATGTTCAAGTTTCTGTGTCACAGATATCACAGCCTTACTTTTGATTTCAGGGAGTGCAGAAGAATTTAATTATACGAGAATGGGGGGCAGTACCATCATTGAGGGCGTGAATGACAGAGCCGACATGATAGAGACTCAGAAGACCTTCACACTACTGGGTAAGTGAAGGCATCCTATCCCAGGAGTGGCCATTTTCTCCAAAAAGGCTGGGACGCCCAGCATGCATGTGTTCTGAAGACACCAAATAAATTCTAATTTTAAGATGAGCCAATCAAAAAACATATTTGGAGGCCAAGTGGTCAAAAAGGTGCATTTCTCTTAAAAGATATAGAAATCAACTCTGTGCTCTATGCTGACCTAGATGGGTGGGATTGAAGGGGGGGTGAGAGGGAGGGGATATATGTATACATATAGCTGATTCACATCGTTGTATAGCAGAAACTCACACAACATTGTAAAAAAAAAAGCAACTATACTCCAATAAAAATAAATGAATGAATGAATAAATAAATAATTTTTAAAACCCTATGGCAGGGACTTCCCTAGTGGTCCAGTGGTAAAGAATCCACCTTGCAATGCAGGGGACGCAGGATCGATCCCTAGTCAGGGAACTAAATTCCCACATACCACCGGTAACCTAAGCCTGTGTGCCACAACTACTGAGCTCATGCGCCTCAACTAGAGAGGCTGAGTGCTGCAAACTACAGAGCCCACATGCTCTGAAGCTGCGCTCCACAACTACAGAGCCCATGCACTCTTGAACCCGTGTGTACAACTACAGATCCCACACACCCTAGAGCCTGCGCGCCACAACTAGAGAAGAGAAAACCTGCACACCACAACTAGAGAGAAGCCCGCATGCTGCTGTGAAGAGCCTGCTCGCCACAACAAAAGATCCCCGGTGCCTCAACGAAGATCCTTTGTGCTGCAACTAAGACCTGAGACAGCCAATCAATCAATCAATCAATCAATCAATAAAACCCTTAAGAAAAAGGAAACCTTATGGAAGGGGCACCAAATGATAGCAGTAGTCAAAGTATTCTTCACCTCCATGGGCTCACAGTAAAAAAAAGTTTTACTTAAGAATGTTCTTGGGAGGGGGAGATGAATTGGGAGATTGGGATTGACACATATACACTAATATGTTTAATAGATAACTAATGAGAACCTGCTGTATAGCACAGAGAACTCCACTTCGCTGTACAGTAGAAACTAACACAACATTGTAAAACAACGATACCCCAATTTAAAAAAAAAAAAAAGGAAAAAAGAATATCCTTGAAGAAGCAATAAAAATAATTAATTTTATTAAAAAAATAAATAAATGATCTTAACTAAGAGTATAACTCTTTGAGAAACAGTGACTAATTGCCAGTGGTTCTCCATACTAGAGTATCAGATCACCTGAGAAGATTTTTTTTTTTTAATTCTAATATCTAGATATCACCCCAGACCTACTAAATCTGAATGAGAATATTTGAGAACAGTGATATACGTAAAAGAGAAGAAATAATCATGTAGAAGCTTCTCATTCTAATCTGTGAAAACCTCGAGATAGACATTTCAAATAAAAAGTGTCTAACTTTGGGCTTCTTCCTTTCCATCAGGAATTTATGAACTAGCATTCAATTTCTACCCTAATCAGTCATTCTAACAAAACTTCTAATTTTAAACACATCAGATCTTTTTTTTGCTACAAAATTTAATTTTGCAAAGTTCACTTAAACTGAACAAAAGAAAATCTTTGTAGAGAAATATGCAGCTCTTAATGTTCCTCCACATGCATGCATTGGACATGGCTATGAGTCCTCTAAGAACAAGAACTTTATCTTTCTTAAAATGATAATTTATTATTATCTCTTGTGATTCTGGGCTGACTGGGCTCTCCTGGGCGCTTCTCACTTGGGGATTCTCGTATGATGGTGGCAAGGGCTGGATCAGCTGAGGGCTTCTTCTGTCACATGGGCCGGGATGGCTAGAACTACTGAGGGCTGGGTGGCCATTTCTCTTCCTCCATGTGGCCTTTCTCACAGCATGCTGGTCACATGTGGCTAGCTTCTCCCAGAGCTAGTTCCAACAGGCTCAGGTGGACTCTGCAAGTTTTTTTATGAACCAGCCTCGGAAGCAGTGCAGCATCACTGCTGCTGTGTGCTAATAAAAGCAAGGCATAGGGCCAGCTCAGACTTATGACCTTCTGGGAGAAAACTACACAGGGCACGAACAATGGGAGGGTAATGCATTGGGGGTCATCTTTGGAGAGTAGCCACCACAGTAGCTGTTAGGGGTGTTGTGAGGATTAAGAGAGAACGTCTCTTGGTTTATGAACTGTGGCATGCTCTATCAGAATGAGAGGTCAATACACATTTAATGAAAGCATGACCTCAATGTATGAACCACTAAAAAATGTCCTAGGCCAGAGGTTGGCAGGTTGCAGCCTGTTTTTGTAAATAAAGTTTTATTGGAACACAGCCACACTCATTTAAGTATGATCTATGGCCGTTTTCATGCTATGGTGGCAGAGTCGAGTACTTGTGCCTGCAAAGCCTAATAAGAAAACATTTGCTGACCCTTGTCCTAGGTGATAGAGTGAGCACAGTTGATGGGTTCCTTATAGTTTTCTTGCAATTTGTGAAAAGATTCGTGGGTGGAGTCATGAAGCTAAACTTCAACCCCAGTGCGTTTAAACATGGATGTCCCCTGAGGACCCCTGGCCAGGCAGAGAAGTTTGAGCAGGCTTCGGAGGTCTGTTTGCTGCTGTGGAGTAGATTCGTGCATGGAACTCACTATAACTTTGAGATTGCCATCATCCTGTGACCCCCACAGCCAGTAATCTCATTCTGTGTGTTGATTTCATGGTCTCTAAACCTGAGTTGTCCAACACAGTTAACTACTAGCCACAAGTGACTGTTTACATTAATTAAAATGAAATGAATTTTAAAATTCATTTCTCACTTGCACTAGACATGTTTCAAATGCTCATAACCGTATGTAGCTAATAGCTGCCGTATTGTTCAGCACAGATAAAGAACACTTCATCCCCAAGGAAAGTTCTATCCAATAGCATGTCTCCAACAATGTGAATATCTTGTGTATACTGCTTGTCCCATGGGCTGTGTCCTCTTGTTTGTCTCAGTGTCATCATCTTAGAGACCCCCTCAAGGGCAGACTGCCCAACATGAATCATACACAGGCTTGTAACACATTCGGGCAGATACCTTTTTAAAATGTCATTGCTACACACGTACTTGTTGGTTGATTTGTCCATTGCTGTGGTTTGCTGTGGAGTCAGTTTGGAGCAGCAGACAAGGTTAGCAGTGAGGTCGTCTAGTTCAGTACACAGATCCATTGCACAACACACCCAGTAAGCAGACTTCTGGGATCTGATCAGACTTCTTTGCCCGGTGCAGGGTCATCAGGGAACCATCACTTTTCTACACCCTGGGGTGAGCTAAGGCAGCTTCATGACTCCACAGGTCTTTTCACACACTGCAGTGGTCACTGGCGGTAGGTACACTGCTTAGCCATGATACACCCGGTGTGATTGTGACTTTGGCAAGTTCCCTAACCCTTCTATGCCTTAGTTTCCCCCTCTGTAAGATGGGAACAGTACTAGTACTTTATATAGTTGTTGTAAGCATTAGATGAGGTGATATATAGAAAGTACTAAGGATAATGCCTGCTGCAGAGCTTCATTTGCTTTCCCTTCTGGCTCTGCTTCTGAGATACTAAAATGGTTCTGAGACCCAATTCCAATGTGTGTTGGGGGAGGAGGGTGAGGGTAGGGGGTTCCCCACACCAAGCGATTCTCTGGACCCCAGCTGGGTGTCCTACAATTCGCCTCAACTCTGACACTATCTACCTAGAGAAACCCTCAGATCCTCCCACATGTTGAGGGCTCCGTTCCACAGGACTGCCCCCAGCCCACCCTGCTTCAGATCAGGTTGTCACCTGTGATTGTAACCCAATGGCTGTAAATCAGAGGTTCCCACAACCACCTCCTTGGGTTCAATTAATTTGCTAGAGCGGCTCACAGAACTCAGAGAAACATTTTACTTACTAGCTCATCAATTTATTATACAAGGATACAACTCAGGAACAGTCATTTGGAACAGATACACAGGGGCAAGTATGTGGGAAGGAGCCCGGAGCTTCCGTGCCGTCTGAGTGTGTCACTCTCCACAATCCCCATGCATTCAACTGGGGGCTTGCAAACCTCGTGCTTTGGGGTTTTTATGGAGACTTCATTACATAGGCACGGGTGATTAAATCATTGGCCATTGGCAGTTAGTTCAACTTCTAGCCCCTCTCTGCTCCCTGGAGTTTGGGGTGAGACTGAAAGTTCCAACTCTCTGATCACAGGGTTGTTTCCCCTGGCGACCAGCTCCCATCCTCACAGGACCTAGGGGCACTCCAGAATTGCCTCATTAACAAAAGACATCTTAATCTCTCTCAGAAGTTAGGAAGTTCCCAGGGTTTTAGAAGTTCTGTGTGTTAAGAAACTGGATGAAGCCCAAGTATGTACTTCTTAGTTTAAATCACAATATCACAGGTACTTTAGCTAGCCACAAGTTACCCACTGAGGAAGCAGAATGGGGGTGCATTTTGCTCAAGAGCTCATTTCCTCTGTTCTTCTGCCAACTCTCATTTAATTCATCCTTTGATCTTTGCCTAGCCATTAAGATCTCTGACAGAAAGAATACTCTGGAAACAGTCAGACCTATCCTGGACCTCAGGCTCAAGAAACTTGAGGACTATGTTTCTCGTTGAAATTACCTCAGGCCAGTGGTGCTTTTGCAGTAATTTTATCTTACTAAAAATAATTACTTAAGTGGGGTCTTAAGTTCTTTCTTTGACATCATTGCTTTGGAGTTGCTATTTCAGTTTTGTCAGTTTTGGAAAGCACGGGGTAAGTAATGGATCATACAGAGAGTGGGAGTGCCAGAGCAGATTCCCAAACTTTGTATATTTAGTTGCTTTTCTTCATCACTTACCTGTCATTTATAATGGTGATGCTCAGGGTTTATTTCTGTTAGAATCGTCTGTCCTTCAAATGTAGGCAGTAGCGTAAAATGGAACAGCTGCAAATGCCTGGACTGAGATTGAACTGGAGGCTTCCGTGTAATTTTGGTTTGAAATGCTTTAAAAAAAATTTTTATTGGAGTATAGTTGTTTTACAATATTGTGTTAGTTCTTACTGTACAGCAACGTGAATCAGCTGTACGTATACATATATCCCCTCTTTTTTGGATTTTCTTCCCATTTAGGTCACCACACAGCACTGAGTAGAGTTCCCTGAGCTATACAGTAGGTTCTTATTAGCTATCTATTTTATACATATTATCAATAGTGTGTATGTGTCAATCCTAATCTCCCAATTCATCTCCCCCCCCAACCCCCGCCCTTTCCTCCTTGGTATCCATACGTTTGTTCTCTATGTCTGTGTCTCTTATTTCCGTTTTGTAAATAAGGTTGTCTATACCAATTTTTTTCAGATTCCACATGTATGTGTTAATATACGATACTTGTTTTTCTCTTTCTGACTTGCATCACTCTGTATGACAGTCTCTAGGTCCATCCACGTCTCTACAAATGACCCAATTTCATTCCTTTGTAAGGCTGAGTAATATTCCATTGTATATATGTGCCACATCTTCTTTATCCATTCCTCTGTTGATGGACATTTAGGTTGCTTCCGTGTCCTGGCTGTTGTAAATAGTGCTGCAGTGAACATTGGGGTGCATGTGTCTTTTTGAGTTAATGGTTCTCTCTGGATATATGCCCAGTAGTGGGATTGCTGGGTCATATGGTAGTTCTAGTTTTAGGTTTTTAAGGAACCTCCATATTGTTCTCCACAGTGGCTGTATCAATTTACATTCCCACCAACAATGCAAGAGGGTTCCCTTTTCTCCACACCCTCTCCAGCATTTATTGTTCATAGATTTTTTGGTGATGGCCACTCTGACTGGTGTGAGGTGTTACCTCATTGTAGTTTTTGTTTTTTTTCTTTCCGGCACTCAGGCCTCTCACTGTTGTGGCCTCTCCCATTGCAGAGCACAGGCTCCGGAAGCGCAGGCTCAGCGGCCATAGCTTACGGGCCCAGCCGCTCCGCGACACATGGAATCCTCCCCGACTGGGGCACGAACCCGCGTCCCCTGCATCAGCAGGCAAACTCTCAACCACTGCGCCACCAGGGAAGCCCCTCATTGCAGTTTTTATTTGCATTTCTCTAATAATTAGCGATGTTGAACATCTTTTCATGTTTTTGTTGGCCATCTGTATGTCTTCGTTGGAGAAATGTCTATTTAGGTCTTCCACCCATTTTTTAAAAAAATTATTTTATTTATTTATTTATTTTTGGCTGCATTGGGTCTTCATTGCTGCACGTGTGGGCTTTCTCTAGTTGCAGAGAGCGGGGGCCACTCTTCATTGATGTGCTCGCGAGCTCTAGAGCGCAGGCTCATGGGCTCAGTTGCTCCGCGGCATGTGGGATCCTCCCGGACCAGGGCCCGAACCCATGTCCCCTGCATTGGCAGGCGGACTCCCAACCACTGTGCCACCAGGGAAGCCCTTCCATCCATATTTTGATTGGGTTTTTTTTGATATTGAGCTGCATAAGCTGCTTGTATATTTTGGAGATTAATCCTTTGTCGGTTGCTTCGTTTGCAAATATTTTCTCCCATTCTGAGGGTTGTCTTTTCATCTTGTTTATGGTTTCCTTTGCTGTGCAAAAGCTTTTAAGTTTAATTAGGTCCCATAGGTTTGAAATCTTTTATGACTTTGATTTTTTGTAATCTTAGTAGAGAGAAGTCTCTCCAGGTTTGGAAATTATTTAAGAACGTGACCTAGCTTCTATTGAGATAGTACAGATATCCTCAAGTCAGAAGCAGCAGGTAACTGCAGTGGCTCTTACTGGGCATTTAGCGCCTGCTGTTCTTTTTTTTTGCTGGAAGAGGCGAGGGTCTCCTGTTAACTGAAAAAAATGCACAACCTAAAGGTTGAGAATTATGTTTTATTTGGAGGACAAAACTGAGGACTTAAGCCTGGCGCACAGCCTCTCAGCTAGCTCTGAGGGACTGCTCCCAAGAGGTAAGGGAGGAGCCAGGATGTGTAGGAGTTTTAAGTCAGAACATCAAAAGATTACTGTTAATTAAAGAAAACCAGACATCTCAAATTAAGGAATTTACCACTTTTCTATTTATGGGAAGATACAAGAGCCTGGGTTCATTGAAATCGTTCCTTTGATACACACCTTAGCTACCTAGGACCCATATCCTGCTTTTCTCTATCCTGAATCCCCTCAGGGTGCACCATTGTGGGCAGCCATAGTGGCTGATGGTCTGATGGCCACAGCATCCATTGTTTGCTGAAACATTTTTCATTCACAAGTGATAGTCCACATACATTGGTCAGGGTCCCATCGAGGAAACATGGGGCACATTCAAATAGGATAAAAGGAGGAGGGTTAATTTATGAAGGGAGCAACTACAAACTGTGTGGGGCTAAGGGGCCTCTGAGGAGCAGTAGGGACCTGGAAACAGCAGCCCTTTCTATTCAGGCACAGAGCCTGAAGGGAAGGTTGGGGAAAGTCAGCACTGACTCGGAACAGTAACATTCTGTCAGTCTGGCAACACAGCCAGCCTGAGGCAACTTTGCAGGGAAAGAGATAGGGAGATGTACTCAGCACCTGTCTCCTCCTGCTCTCTGATCTCCTGCCAGGGTCCCCACTGGTCAAACCCCACCAGAGCCCATTGCCTTGGTCCAAACAGGCCAGTCCCCTGGGGCAGAGAGCAGGGTGCAGAGCTGGAGGGGCAAATGAAGTCCTTCCAGCACCCACCATAAAAAGCATCCAGAGAGCTTATGAGCAAAAAAGAAAAAAAAAATTAACAATCAAGAAAGCACAGCACAGGGGGCTTCCCTGGTGGCGCAGTGGTTGAGAGTCCGCCTGCCAATGCAGGGGACACGGGTTCGTGCCCCGGTCCGGGAAGATCCCACATGCCGCGGAGCAACTGGGCCCGTGAGCCATGGCCGCTGAGCCTGTGCTCCGCAACGGGAGAGGCCACGGCAGTGAGAGGCCCGCTTACCGCAAAAAAAAAAAAAAAAAGAAAGAAAGCACAGCACACAGAATGAATGAGAGCTGGTTCTCCCAGGAACCTGACATGAAATGGTTACTCAGATACTAATTTTTGTGTTGAACTTCCTAGCAGCCACAGCAAAAGGGAAACCTGGTGGGTTGTACAGCTCACATTGTGTGTCTGCACACGTCAAACTAGAAAGACAGTGAACTTGATTTTCCCTGGGGTCTACTCATTGTTCCCTCTCCCAGCTCTTGGCACTGACGGTACTAGAGTGTCATGAGAGAATTCAGGTGTTTATCTTACTAGTAACTGAGCAAGAGAAGAAATGCAGTATTCCTAATTTGGGAAAAATTTTGTTTTTAGGTTTCAAGGAAGATTTTCAGATGGATGTTTTTAAGATCCTGGCAGCCATCCTACATCTGGGCAATGTGCAGATCATAGCAGTAGGCAACGAGAGATCGGCGGTCAGTGTAAGATATGTGTTTGTTTCACCCTTCCTGTGTTGGGAGGATCATCAGTAGAAACCTCTCATGGTTACCCTGCTTTTGCATTTTAGCACCAGGCACATTGGGCCTACTGGGGAGACCAGTTTAACAGGAACAAGGAAGGTAGGAGTTTCCATGGGTTACCTTCAAAGAGTAAAGCTTCTTCCCCTTACAACAGTATAGAAGGGGGAAACGCATTCTCTGTTTTTCTTTTATTCAACAAATTTTTACTGAGTACCTACTCTGTGCCAGACACTGTTATAGGCTCTGGAGAAACAGCAGTGAACAAAACAAGATCAGAAGGCCTTCATGAAGCTTATGATCTGGGGGAAGGAAGTGGAGAAGGGAGAGACACAATAAACAGTTACAGGCTCTGGCAGCTGGTGATAGCCATTAAAAAGGAAAATTAAGCAGAGTAGGGGTGGGGTGGGGTGGGGCTGTGCCTTTGTATCTGGCATTCAGAGAAAGCCTTTCTAATTCCATAAGGAAGTGAATTGTGTCACTTCACACACACACTTCCAGGAAGAACATTTGAAGTAGAGGGAACAGCAGGTGCAAAGGCCCTAAGGCAGGAAGTGTTATTGGAAAAATAGCCAAAAGGTTGGTAAATGCAGAAAGGAGTGAGAGAAAGGAGGGATGGTAGATGAGGCCAGAAAATGGGGGGTAGGCGGAAGGGAAAGGTGCAGATCATGCAGGGCCTTAAGGGCACTGGACAGTTTTAAGTAGAAAGGACACCTCCTACCTCCTGACACATGCCTGATTCAAACACCAGTGGTGCTCTCTATGGAAATATATTCCCATGTAAGTTTTGTGACAGATTTCTTTATTTAAGGACACAAGATAAGTTTATGTGTGTGTCTCTTTAGCAACAAATGTTATGAGTGGTAATTCTTGGTGGGGTATGTGTTTCCTTATTCTCAACAATATCCATGAAAGAGGACAGTCACACAGTTAAAAATGTTTCTCTGAAATGCAAAATCTTCTTATCGTTAAAGCTTTGTATTAACATGTGTCTTAGTCATCTCTGGTTGCCATAACAAAATATCACAGGTTGGATGGCTTAACAACAGAAATTTATTTTCTCACAGTCCTGGAGGCTGAAAGTCCAAGATCAAGGTGCCAGCATGGTTGAACTCTTGGTGAAGGCCCTCTTCCTAGCTTGCAGACAGCTGCCTTCTTGCTGTGTCCTCACACGGCAGAGAGAGAGAGACAGCAAACTCTAGTCTTTTTTCTTATAAGGACACTAATCCTATCATGGGAGCCCCATCCACATGGTATCATCTAAACCTAATTATGTCCTAAAGGCCCCACTTCCAAATACCATCACATTGGAGGTTAGGGCTTCAACATATGAGTTTTTCATATGACTGAAACAAACATTCAGTCCATAACAATATCTACTTTCATGTCCCCAAAACAACAGATGGGAACAATTGTTAATTTTGTACACCTGGTAATTTCTCAGCTCTGCGACCTGTGGTTTAAGGGGAGAGAGCTCTGAGCAGAAATGGAGGGTGTGTTTTTGGCCTGTTGCCCTATGACCAGGAAGTAATTCTCCTCTCTCTCCTCAGATTCCTACACTAAGCGCCCCACCCCCATCCCCACCAATATCCAGCCCTGACAGAGTCAGTCAGTTCACAAAGGAATGGGAAGTTTGGAGAAAGGTGATAGTAGGCCTGGGATGTGTGTAGGTGTGGTTCTCCCTCTGGATCCTAGCTCATTTATCCCAGAAATGGGCTGCTGCACTTTTTCTTCTGAAACTTCTATGGCTTCCACCCAACAAATGCCCTTGCTTTGAACTCTGTCCTGTGAAGTTTGTTCTGAAGGTAGTATTTTGGAGGAGGAGTTAAAATTGATAGACTAAAAATCCTTTGTCTATCAATCTTAGGAGACAGATTCCACAAAAAAGATGTCAAATCTTTGTAGAAAATTATCAGTCCTGTAATTTTCAGTCATTTGCATCAAGAACTTGAAATATTGGGAAAATTCAATCGGATGAAGCCAGCTTACTTTTTTTAAAAAAAAAATCAGCTTTTTTTAAAAAACTATTTTATTTTATTTTTGGCTGCATTGGGTCTTCGTTGCTGTGCGCAGGCTTTCTCCAGCTGTGGAGAGCCGAGGCTACTCTTTGAAGCCTTCGCGGTGCACAGGCTTCTCATCCCGGCAGCCCCTCTTGCCGCGGAGCACAGGCTCCAGAGCGCAGGCTCAGTAGTTGTGGCACACGGGCCCAGCTGCTCTGCGGCATGTGGGATCCTCCCGGACCAGGGCTCGAACCCATGCCCCCCGCATTGGCAGGCGGACTCTCAACCACTGTACCACCAGGGAAGCCCCCAGCTTACTTTTTAAAACTTGCTGCCCCTTTGCATTTTCCCCGGTAGCTGCACCTGTAGCTGAATGTTTTTAACTCAGAAGGTTTGGTTCCTGCTTAGAAGGAAGGAAACCAGTGGCTCTGCCAGTCCCCTCCCCCAGTGAGAGAATCAGGCACATTAAAGACAGGCTTCATATTATTGTGATCTTGGTCAGAAGGGATGTGGGTTGGCGGCAGGACTTTTTAGGTTGTTATCTCCACCGTAATCTGATGCTTTTTAAATGCAATCATGGGGTTTTCCCGATTGGCTGAGATGGTGTCTACAGATCAGCCTGCCTCAGAAGTTCCCCTTCCTGAGAGGAATGATGGTGTGCAGTCACATGGGATCACATCTCCTTGCCTAGTGACAAGGACCCCTAGTCCATGCTGCCTGAAGACAAACAGGAGCAGAACTCTCCTTGCCTGCTGGCCAGTGGGGCAGCTCTCCTGCCCAGACTTGGGAGAGAAATAAGATTCACTTTGTACGTCCAGGAAGAGTCCTCACCACAGCCCTCAAGTTGGCTGGGAAGCTACCTTAGTCCAGGAAGCCCACCGTGTTCTCTCTGACAATGACACCTAGGTACCTCCTGGGCCAGACCCTCCCCCCGGGCAAATCCCAACAACACAAGGAGGGACAGGGTGAGTGTAGGCTCTGACAGGTGGCCTGGATGTGATGCAAAGGGAAGAGAGGCTTCAAGGCTGTGTCCACATGCACAGGAGAGGGGAGAGGATTGCTTCTGTGGCCTAAATCACTACTGACATTCTTTGGCCAGATCGAAAATCCAGGTGGGACCAAGCCCAGGGCTGCCTGGCATCACCACAGCGGTGCCCTGCCAGGGACCAGGTGCGGGCTGAGTGCCACTGCAGGTCCTCCTGCTTCACTCCCAGACCTGGCTCTGTGTCCTGAGGCCTGGTCATGCAGAGGCCGAGGGGCCTGGCTGAGTGGGCCAGTGCCGGTTTAGATGGCCCGATGGCCCTGACGGGGCTTGTGTCTTGCTTTTGAAGGACGACAGTCACCTGGAGGTGTTCTGTGAGCTCCTGGGCCTGGAGAGTGGCAGAGTCGCTCAGTGGCTGTGTCATCGCAAGATCATCACAAACTCCGAGACAGTGGTGAAACCCATGACCAGGTCCCAGGCCATCAACGCCAGGGACGCGCTGGCCAAAAAGATCTACGCTCAGCTGTTTGACTTCATTGTGGAGAGAATTAACCAAGCCTTGCAGTTTTCAGGCAAGCAGCACACTTTTATTGGTGTTTTGGACATTTATGGGTAAGAGTCTCTTCAGTGAGCCTGTCTTTCCTCATTTAAATGTCAAATGCCTGTTATTTCTAGGTCATTTTGTTCCGGTTGCTCTTTTGTGTTTCACATGATCAGAAAGATGGTGTTGTCTTTTTTTGCATATATATGGATGTTAAATACAGTCTCCTGGGCTACAGTGCCTTTTTTCTAGGGTATATTAAATAAATTCTAAATCAATAATGGCCAAGATCCAGAGCCACATGCCAGCTACCATGCTGCGTGGTCTCCCTGCACCTTCTTATTCCTCAAACAACCTTATAATTACCCTCGTTTTACAGATGAAACAACTAAGCCTTAGGAAGACTCTTTCACAGTTGCTCTGCTGGTGGGAAAGCCCAGCACTGTATGAGGCTCTCACCCACTTCTGTTTCCCTATAGAGGCCCTGTGAGGTGTAGAGCCCTGACATACCTTTCCCATTTCGTAGGGTGAAAATAACAGCCCCAGCGGTCCTGCACCTTGCCCATGCTCACAGGGCCAGAGGTAGACTCAAACCTAGGCCTTTTACCAGCCAGCCTCCTCACACCTAAAATCCTCTTCCATTCTTGGATCATGAGGGTCATGTGTTTGCCCCATTCTCCAAGAATTCTTTTTTTAAAAAACTAAATTTCTTTATTTTTGGCTGCGTTGGGTCTTCGTTGCTGCACACGGGCTTTCTCTAGTTGTGGCAAGCGGGGGTACTCTTTGTTGTGGTGTGCAGGCTCCTCATTGCAGTGGCTTCTCTTGTGGAGCACAGACTCTAGGTGCACAGGCTTCAGTAGTTGTGGCACGCGGGCTCAGTAGTTGTGGCTTGCAGGCTCTAGAGCGCAGGCTCAATAGTTGTGGCATACGGGCTTAGTTGCTCCGCTGCATGTGGGATCTTCCCGGACCAGGGCTCAAACCTGTGTCCCCTGCATTGGCAGGCGGACTCTCAACCACTGCGCCACCAGGGAAGTCCCTCCAAGAATTCTAATACATTTGGGGGACCAAGTTCCCACACTGGGGTTTTTATCTTGCTCCTTTTCATTGCCCAGGCCTGCTCTTCCAGGTCAGACTTGTGCTGAAGACACTTGTAGAACAGCCAGGAAGAGTGAGTGAGGCCTGGCCAGCGTGAGGGGAGTTAGCACCCGGGCTTTTGTTTGTGAGCAACTGGCCTCGGGCTCCCAACCCCTTCCCCCTCCCAGGACCCACCCTGGTATCTCAGGGGGAGGAGGGGCAGATGGTCCCAGGGAAGGCATCACGGAGTATTCCACCGGGACTGGGGAGTATCCCCCCACACCCTGGGGAAAAGCAGCACTCTCTCCCCTTCCCGTTTGGAGGGGAGAGCCGGCTGGCCTGCTGGGAAGGCAGGCAGAAAGGGCCGCTGAACTTTTACCCATATAGAGAGAAATCGCTTTTCCCACAGCTCTTTAATGTGAGGCTGTGCCTCAGGGGAGTTCCTTGTTTAACTTAGGTTCTAAGTTAATACTGTACATATGACTCCCAATTAATAGTATCTGTCAGGGGCTTCCCTGGTGGCGCAGTGGTTGAGAGTCCGCCTGCCGATGCAGGGGACACGGGTTCGTGCCCCGGTCCGGGAGGATCCCACATGCCGCGGAGCGGCTGGGCCCGTGAGCCATGGCCGCTGAGCCTGCGCGTCCGGAGCCTGCGCTCCGCAATGAGAGAGGCCACAGCGGTGAGGGGTCCGCATACCGAAAAAAAAAAAAAAAGTATCTGTCAACAGTTAGAAATTAGTGATACATTGCTGGGGTAGTCTAGTAAATTATTTACCTTGTCCGTTCAAAGAAAAAGGATTTGAGCAGCCAATAATAATTTAAGCAGACTTTTAAATGGGAATAGTCCTGCTTAACAATGGTCTCTCTCCTTGTGGTGGAAATGTGACTGTTATATTTTTTTCTATTCTTTTCTGTGTTTTTAAAATGTCTTTAAAATAAATAGCCCTTTATTTTAAGAATATATTATTTCATTCAAGAACAAATATGCATGTGCCAGGAACTATGTCAGGTGTGATTGATAAAGAAAATAGACATGGCTTCTGACCTCTAGGGACTTAAATTTTACTGGAGGGGGCAGGCAGATACTTAGAGGTTGGGATGATGTCTGGGCAGGGAATAAGTAGGTGGATGTGCTGCAGGTTAGTAGGGCAGGAAGACGAGAGGGGGCAGCTGAGAACAGGGAGAATGGCAGGTCGGCATCAGATCCGCAGGCTGATAGACCACTGTCATAAGGAAGTTGAATTTTTGGCTAAGTGGGCAAATCTTTGACAGGAGTAATTGTAAATTTTTAAGAACTTGTTAGAGTAGATTTTAAATTTATATTTTAAAATTAAGTTCCTCCTTGGAAATTTAAAAAGTAACATGCTCACTGCCACCCATGAATTCATTTCATCCCTCCAAAAAAATAAGCTCTCCTCTTTAAGTAAGAGTTTTACTGTCTGGGGGCAAATCCTATCACACCTTTCTCCAGTATGCTTATGTCTAGGTTAGCCCTCGTGCATGCACACCTGCAGCTGTTGAGAGAACTGAGCTCAGAGTGACCTGGAAATAAGACAGCCTGAAAAGAAAAGTTACCCTCCGTGAAGGCGATTAAAGCCAAAGCTTTGAGCCTTGAGATTTCAGCTTGGAAAAACATGGAGGCTTGTGGTTCCCCAGCCAAGTCGGGTATTTATGTTCTCTAGACCCAGAGTTGGAAAGGCCTGGGGCTTGGAGTCAGACTGCAGAGAGTGAGCACTGCACCACACCTGTTGTGTGGTCCCCAGAAAGTCACAGAACCTTTCTGAACCTCAGTTTCGGAGGGGACCTCTCTGGCAGGATTATTACAAAGGTCAAATGGAAGAAATTGTGAAGGTATTTTAAGAACCATAAAGATCGTTCAAACGTGAACAGGAAAACAGTCGTTGGTGTTTGACATTCCGCCCCTGCCCTAGGAAGTCCAGCCTTTGGCCCCAGCTGCGGGCTGCAGGGCTGGATGAGGCCCTTCTGTCTCCCCTCCAGGCCCAGCCGTGGCCTGTCTGCAATGTCCAGGCCGGCAGAGCCTCTGGACCACCCAGGGCGTGTGGGGAATGGGGCTGTCAGGACTGTGGGTTCTGCTCCTGCTCCAAGTCACCCTGCGGCTGCCCAGAGGACAATCCGGGCCCTTTACCTCCCCAGGAATTCTAAACTGAGCCAAACAGGCTCACTCAAGTGAGATTCCCAGGGGACCCATGGTTGGAGCTGGCAGGAACCTCTCGGGATTAGAGCGATTAAGAGCTAAGGCTTTAGAGACACCAAGAGCTGGGGTCGAATTGCATGTCTGGCACCACTTTGCAATGGTCACCATCTCTTCTGACCCTCGTGTGTAACAGTGGGGTCAGGGCAGCTCTTCACTTAGGGCGGTGTTGGGTTAAATGAGGTGATGAGCGTCAATGCTAACACCTAAAGTACTCAGCCTCCTGTGGCAGGAGCGCTCATCTGGACAGGTGGTGAATTGGGTGCCCCAGTTTTGTTCAGCCCACATCATAGAGTGGGGTACTTCACATAAAATCAGGTTTCTGGATTCTCTTGAGAATCAGGTGACCTCACATCCTGACCTGCATTAATCCATGGCCACAGCTGGCTGGAGCTGAGTAGCAGCTGCCTGTTGGGCAATCCTGGTTATCGTGGGCCCCGCACAGTTCCAGCCTGCCCCCCATTCTGTCGTCTACTGGTGTCCTCTCAGCTTGTGAGTTTGCAGCTCCAGAGGCAGACACTGAAAGTCTGAAAATGGAGGTGGGGCTGTCTGCCTGAGACCTAAAGGGGTCTGCTGGGCTATGGGTATTAGATGGCCTTGCCTTTTTCCTCCAAGCGCTACGAAAGCACCCCTTGGGAGGCAATACCGTGCTGCCTCTGCGTGCAGCAAAGAGAGGGGCAACAGGAAGCAGCATTGCGTTTTCACTGGAAACGTAAGTGTTACAGTCAGGTCAGCTCACAGCTCAGTCTGACACTATTTATCCTCAGACAAATTTTTCAACTTCTCAGTCTTATAAAGTGAGGATAATAATGCTGATGTCAGTGTTATGGTGTGGATTAAATGATAGGCCATATTGTACCATGCCTATTTTAATGCCTGCCTCAGGTAGGTATTTTGTACACACAAGATGCCTTCCTGGGGCAGCCTGGAAAAAGGTGATTTATAAACTGAATGCTAGGATATTTAAACCAGAAGCTTTGAGGCATATTTAAAACTTGCAGAAAACAGAAAACTTTTAAACTGTAAAATCTGTGAAAAAATGCTAACCTATAAATGAATGTATATATCCTTCAAGTTATATCTTAACTTGTTTAAACTGTATTTCAGTTTTGAAACCTTTGATGTGAACAGCTTTGAACAGTTTTGCATCAATTATGCTAATGAAAAGCTGCAACAGCAGTTTAACCTGGTAAGTGACTTTTCTGCCTTCTTGAAACTAGCTCTCAGCCGTGTGTGTGTGTGTGTGTGTGTGTGAGTGAGTGTGAGAGAGACAGAGACAGAGAGAGACAGACCATGGAGAGAGGCTCAGTCTGGTTCTTTCCCTCTTCAAATCTTGCTGGATCACTCACATGCTGGGTCGCTACACCATCTTGTGGCCATATCTTGAAACTGCACCTTCCCTTCCTATTTCATCTTTGTGGAGCCACTTGCCAACTTCTGTTTCAGTTCATCACCTGCCATTCTTGGACACAGACCACCATCTCTGCAGCCAGACCAAACCACTTAGTTTCCTGAAGACTCCAGTCTTTGCGAGCCTCAGTATCTGCACCTGCTGCTCTCTCTGCCGCAACCCACCTGCCCCTGTCCTTTCCCCATCCCTTCATCTTCACCTGGAGAACTCCTGCTTGTCATCTGAAATTCAGCTTCTCTCACACAACTCATGAGGATAAGATAGTGTGACATTATGGAGAGCGTGGGCTTTTGCTCAAACTGAACTGGGTTTGAGTCTCAGCTCTACCACCTCCTTCCTCTGGGACCTTGGGTTCTCTGAGCCTCATTTTTCTTATTTTGAAAACAGGTCAGTAGTATCCGCCTAATATTCTTGTAAGGAGAAGACCTCACGTTGAGTCATACCCAGCAAATGTTTTTTTGCTTTCCTAGTCCTTGCTGCAGAATTAAGTCATGTATAAGCATAAGATTTCACCCTGTTGCGAATTTGTATTCTGTTAACATTCTCGGGGATTCCCTGGAAGTTTAGCATTTAATAACTGAAACTAAGATTTATTCCAAGTGGGTATGCAGCATAACTCAGCTGAAGTCGAACTGTAGCTGTAGATCCTGCCCCTCCCAGGACGCCAGTGCCATCTTGCTCCCCAACACACACATTCACCTCAACCTCAGAGTAACATGTGTAAGACACCTCCTGAAAATAGCATGTCAGAGGCTGCAATTCCATTTTTCTCTTTTTTTATTCTGCTTTTCTTCCTCTTCCACTTCATCCTCCTTCTCCCCTGCCCCACGTTTTTTTTGGGGGGTGTGGGGTTGAGTCATCTATCAAAGTGCAGATCCTCCTGGAAGAGGGAAAAACCTTAAAATATCAACATAAAAGCCTTAGTGAGGCCTCTCTTAGCTCCAGTCCCATAAATCTGGCCGCTGCTGGACCCCTGCATCTGGGTGGCCTCTGGGAGTTCAGCAGTGACAAAGTGAACCTGCCACCTTCCCTTCTTGGCTCCTTGCCTTCTACGCTCCCTCTTGTGATTAAAGCACTACCACTCACCCAGTGTCCTGAGCCTCACGTTCCTCCCAACTTCTTGGCTCTTGCCCACCTTCCTTGCACAGTGTCTGGCCTCCACAGAACCCTGGGCTGAGTCCTGGCCGGGCCTTCTGCCTCCAGTCCTGCCCTCTTCAAAGCCATCCCCATCCCCAAACCAAGTTATCTTTCCAGAACTTAGGTCTCATCATGAACTCCGTGGGTCCTCACTGCTCCTAGGAGAAGGCCACAGGTCTGAGATTCTCTGGGGGTACACAGGGGGCTGGTGTGATCTCCCCTCTGCTGTCCTTTGCAGTCCCATCCATTGCCCCCCCCCCCCACCATCACTGTTGTGCTGTCTCTCTGGCCTGTACGGGCGCTGTTCACTTCTCAACCACCTATTGGGCTACTGTGCGATTCCCACTGGGGTTCTCCTGTGGACGCCTTTCTCCTCATAGCCCTTCCCCCTTGTGCCACCTGCAGCCAGGATGAGCCTGAGCCAGCCCTCTGGGAAGCCTCCCTGGTACCCTCATGGCCCGAACAAGTAATGTACAAAGCTCTCCAAGTTGTTAGCTTCTCATACTGGCCCCAGAGCCAACATTCTCAGGGGGGCTGGTTCCCACCCAGCCGAAGAGGCTGGGTCTGCCTTGGACAGCAGCAGTGACTGAGCAGGAAGGGGCTCCAGGACCACCCTGAGTGCTAAAGGTGGCAGGCTGGCTCAGGCCTTACACCCCAGGATGTGGGGACCCCCTGCAAGTGGGCTGGAAGAAGATGACAGCTACACCCACGTTAGGACCTCAGCAGCACTGATTGTGGGTAAGGAGGGTGGCGTGCACCTTAGGGTCTTCCATAAACATTCAAATCAGTCATATATCTACATTTTCCAAATGTTTATGTCCTGTTCTTCAGAAGCACACTCTAATATTCTCTTTTGCTTTCTATGTTGACTTCTGGATTTCCAGCATGTCTTTAAACTTGAGCAAGAAGAGTATATGAAGGAAGATATTCCTTGGACTCTGATAGATTTTTATGACAACCAACCAGTTATTGACCTGATTGAAGCAAAAATGGGTATTTTGGAGTTACTGGATGAAGAATGCTTGGTAACTTTTTAAAATAATTGTTGTTTTCAACTTCTGAGTAGTAATAGATGAGCATATTGCAAAATGGATTTTTAAAAATATACATGTAAATTCCTGACGTGTTACTATTTGGTTGGATGTTAGTACTGAGACAGCAGTCCATAGCAGGAACCCCAGAGGGCCCAGTGAACCTCCCACCCTCAGCAGGTGTAGCGCACCCTTGGGTAACATGCATGACCTCTTAGGTCATGTCCAGCAGGGAGGAGCCCTTTGAAGCTGTCGCTAGGTGTATATATAGAGTCGACATGGAAACAAGAAGTGACTACACACCAGTTGTTAATGACTAATAGGAACTGAGTTTTCTCTTACTTCCTGATTCCATGAGTCACCCACTGGGAGGTGCAGCTGAAAAATCAACATCATACAATTGAGAAAAGAGTCTCTAGGAATTTTCCTCTTATTACCCTCTGGCAGGAACAACTTTACCGTGAGTCAGCCTAGCAGTGTCCTTCGTCAGGCCACAGGAAAAAATAACCCCCAGGACAGTATTCATTTTTTTGGTTTAAAGGTTATATTTTAATGTTTAAACACACATCTTGTTTCTTTTCCAAAGATTTATTTTTACCACCCCCAGCCCCAAATGCTTGTAACGTTGAAGACTTACTGGTATTTTCTCCCTAGAATTCTCAATTCCATGGTTCTTCTCACAGATTAGCCTTTCTGGTGCCACCTATGCTTTAGCCCCTTCCGTGATGTAAGATTAAAAGACAGGCATCAGGGCCAAACATTTTGGACTGATCTACTGGGAGCAGGGTGCAGAGGCCAAGGTAACCTCTAGGAATATTTGTACCCACTCTACAGAGTTAGTCCCTATATGGTGTATTAGATTCACAGAGGTCAGGTTGCATATAATTGATAGCTTCACAATCACCAGTATCAAGAACAAGTTTTGCAACTAGCTTAGTTTAAGTAGGTAAGATCTTAGTTCAAGGAGGTAGTTATTAACTAGGTAGTAAAACAAAAGAAAAACTTTGTTCCTGAGGTGGGGGTGGGGAGGACTACATCTGAGTTCCAATCTTCCCCCATTCGACCAAGAATAAAAATCATGTTCACATAATTTTGGGGGGAAGAAATGTTAAAGTACTGCCGATTTTGCAGAAATAAAAACCTTCATTCTTATGTCATTGTATGACCGTTTCCTTTTCATCGATAACATTTTGTTCTTGTAAAAGAGCATTGATATATCCATTTAAATATCACTCTAAAGAATAAGATCGAAGAAAGATTTATGCCTAGAGTTGCATCTGAAACAGGAGCCTCTCATGTAGAGCAGTTCACTCTGAGGTGCAGCTCATCCTGGTTTCTTAGAATTAGCGCTTTTCCTCCCCTCGGTTTTCTTACTTGCTATTTGGTTTGCTTTTCTCTTCCAGTTACCACATGGGACTAATGAAAACTGGCTTCAAAAGCTGTATAATAATTTTGTCAACAAGAACTCTTTGTTTGAAAAACCCAGAATGTCAAACACATCCTTTATCATCCAGCACTTTGCTGATAAGGTACAGTGAGAGTTTGGAGCAGTGCTGTCTGCCGCTGGCCCACAGCTGTCTCCTGGGAGGAGCAAGCAGGCCGGGGACTTTGCTGGTCAGAACCATCACGCTGAACACGTAGCGTTGATGAACGGTACCTGTGTGTATGCACACGCATGTGAGCGTAACAGTTCTTAATTTGTCTTTATCACAAAATATATGCGTTTCAGTTGTACTGCTTTAAAGATAAACGTGTTGCCTATGGACCTCATTTCTGATTTGGGGCTTATTGTGAGTTCATTAACCTTTTATCAGTTTATTTTCTCCGTGAAATTGCTACAAAGACAGCATAGTTGTTTCCTACATTGAACGGAATATCTTTTTATTGACCCTTTCCTTATTGTCATATAATATATTTTTACATTGGTAACAGAGACTGGCTCAAGATGGTGGGTTTTCTAAGTGACCTTTATTTTCTATATATGTCTCCAATTTCTTATGAAAAAAATGTATAGTAAAAAAAAAATTTTTTAATCAAATTACAGAAAGCTTAGGAAATGGAAGGAAGAAAAAAGAAAATGTACCACAACCACCTGCCCTAAACATGCTTTCTCATCTTGTTTTCCTTCCGTAAGGAAACTCCTGCCCTCTGTTATTGCAGGGTTGGTTGTTAACTCCAGTGGCTTGGCCAGCACCTGGGGATCATGGGGACAGCCTGTGCTTGCCTGTCCTAGAGACTATTGCTGTGGGGCAGTCTGCTGGTTGTGCCTGAGTGCCCATGGGGGCAGTGGAGGGACAGCCAGACAGACAGCTATAATAACCTTTGTGGACCAGAGGAGCAGAGTTAAAATGTGATCGCCTTTTAGTGCTTAGAGTTTTTCAGATAGGCTCCTGAAGAGGTGCACATGAAATGAATGATGATATATCAAGTTATATTTTCTAGTGATTGTCCTTTATAATTTCACAGGTGTGATCCCAAGAGAAAAAAAAGGATCAGACTTCATGTAATATGGGATTTATTTCAAGAGACCCTCTCTATAGTACATGGTTTCTGTATGTTTAATTCTTGTCACCTGGCACTTCCAAGAAGACCCTCTTAAAAGAACTAACAGTGAAGCATTTTGTGTGTACTATGGATTGGTGAGAAGAAACCATACACAGTGTAGGGTCAGCTTAGGTTCTCAATGTCATTAGCCAAGGAAATAAAATTGTTTTGAGAGCGAGGCAGCTGTGCTTAGATGCAGAAAATCAGCACACTTTGCCATGGTCCCCAGTGCCCCCAACAGAGGCACTCAGGTACCTGCGACCCTGTCCCTGCAAACAGTCTCCTGGGATTGGGAAGGCTGTATATTTGTTATACCTTTGCTTGTTTATACTAGTGGCTCACACACCAGCCTGGAAGAATTTATACAACAGTCCATGTGCTGTACTCACAAGGGCGTGTTTCCAGACAGCCAGCGTTCCTGGTTCATAACCCGAACAGTGCACCAGGAAGGACACTTCCTACCCAGGGGACAAAGCAGAGTCCTTGCCCTGGGGTCCCTGAACACCCTCTCTGCTTCCACATTCCAGCACCCCGGAAAGCCTGTTTGTTAACAGTTTGTAATTTTTTATTTTTTTATTTATGAAGAATATATATCACATTTTAAAATATATAGTCCAGAGATTTGGCTATTGTAAATAGTGCTGCAGAGGACATAGGGGTGCATGTATCTTTTTGAATTCATGTTTTTGTTTTCTTCAGATATATACCCAGGAGTGGAATTGCTGGATCAAATGTTAGTTCTATTTTTGCGGACTCTGTATACTATTTTCCATAGTGGCTGCACCAGTTTACATTCCCACCAATAGTGCAGGAGGGTCCCCTTTTCTCCACACCCTCACCAACACTTGTTATGTGTGGTCTTGCTGACTTTATCCCTTCTGACAGGTGTGAGGTGATATCTCATTGTGGTTTTGGTCTGCATTTGCCTGGGGATTAATGATGTTGAGCATCTTTTTATGTGCCTGTTGGCTGTCTGTCTTCTTTGGAAAAATGTTTATTCAGATCCCCTGTCCATTTTTTAATAGGATTATTTCTTTTTTTGGAGATGAGTTGTAGGAGTTCTTAATATATTTTGGATATTAATCCCTTATTAGATATATCATTTGCAAATAACTTCTCTCATTCAATAGGTGACCTTTTTGTTTTGTTGATAGTTTCCTTCACTGTGCAAAATCACTGTTGTGGCCTCTCCTGTTGCGGAGCACAGGCTCCGGACGCACAGGCTCAGCGGCCATGGCTCACGGGCCCAGCCGCTCCGCGGCATGTGGGATCTTCCCGGACCGGGGCACGAACCCGTGTCCCCTGCATCGGCAGGCGGACTCTCAACCACTGCGCCACCAGGGAAGCCCGCAAAAGCTTTTTAGTTTGATGCAGTCCCATTTGTTTATTTTTGCTTTCGTTTCCCTTGCCTGAGGAGACATTTACGAAAAAGTATTACTAAGACTGATGTCAAAGAGTGTACTGCCTATGTTTTCTTTTAGAAGTTTTATGATTTCAGATCTTACATTGAACTCTTTAATCCTGTCTGGAAACACACCCTTGTGAGTACAGCACATGGACTGTTGTATAAATTCTTCCAGGCTGGTGTGTGAGCCACTAGTATAAACGAGCAAAGGTGTAACAAATATAGAGGCTTCCAAATCCCAGGAGACTGTTTGCAGGGACAGGGTCGCAGGTACCTGAGTGCCTCTGTTGGGGGCACTGGGGACCATGGCAAAGTATGCTGATTTTCTGCATCTAAGCATAGCTGCCTCGCCCGCAAAACAATTTTATTTCCTTGGCTAATGACATTGAGAACCTAAGCTGACCCTATACTGTGTATGGTTTCTTCTCACCAATCCATAGTACACACAAAATACTTCACTGTTAGTTCTTTTAAGAGGGTCTTCTTGGAAGTGCCAGGTGACAAGAATTAAACATACAGAAACCATGTACTATAGAGAGGGTCTCTTGAAGTAAATCCCATATGTGCTTTACATGAAATCTGATCCTTTTTTTCCCCTTGGGATCACACCTGTGAAATTATAAAGGACAACAACTAGAAAATATAACTTGATATATCATCACTCATTTCATGAACATCTCTTCAGGAGCCTATCTGAAAAACTCTAAGCACTAAAAGGCGATCACATTTAACTCTTTAATATTTATTTATTTATTTATTTGGCTGTGCCAGGTCTTAGTTGTGGCAGGCCAGCTCCTTAGTTGTGGCTTGCGAACTGTTAGTTGCAGCATGCATGTGGGATCTAGTTCCCTGACCAGGGATCGAACCCAGGCCCCCTGCATTGGGAGCACAGAGTCTTAACCACTGCGCCACCAGGGAAGTCCCTGAAATTTATTTTTGTGCATGGTGTGGGAGTAGTCCAGTTTGATTCTTTTCGTGTAGCTGTCTAGTTTTCCTGGCACCACTTTTTTTTTTTAACATCTTTATTGGAGTATAACTGCTTTACAATGGTGTGTTAGTTTCTGCTTTACAACAAAATGAATCAGTCACACATATACATATGTTCCCATATCTCTTCCCTCTTGCATCACCCTCCCTCCCACCCTCCCTATCCCACCCCTCTAGGTGGTCACAGAGCACAGAGGTGATCTCCCTGTGCTATGCGGCAGCTTCCCACTAGCTATCTAATTTACATTTGATAGTGTATATATGTCCCTGCCACTCTCTCACTTTGTCACAGCTTACCCTTCCCCCTCCCCATATCCTCAAGTCCATGCTCTAGTAAGTCTGTGTTTTATTCCCGTCCTACCACTAATCGTTTCACGACATTTTTTTTTCCTTAGAGTCCATATATATGTGTTAGCATACGGTATTTGTTTTTTTCCTTCTGACTTACTTCACTCTGTATGACAGACTCCAGGTCTATCCACCTCATTACAAATAACTCAGTTTCATTTCTTTTTAGGGCTGAGTAATATTCCATAGTATATATGTGCCACATCTTCTTTATCCATTCATCTGTTGATGGACACTTAGGTTGCTTCCATGTCCTGGCTATCGTAAATAGAGCTGCAATGAACATTTTGGTACATGACTCTTTTTGAATTATGGTTTTCTCAGGGTATATGCCCAGTAGTGGGATTTCTGGGTCGTATGGTAGTTCTATTTTTAGTTTTTTAAGGAACCTCCATACTGTTCTCTATAGTGGCTGTATCAATTTACATTCCCACCAGCAGTGCAAGAGTGTTCCCTTTTCTCCACACCCTCTCCAGCATTTATTGTTTCTAGAGTTTTTGATGATGGCCATTCTGACTGTTGTGAGATGATATCTCATTGTAGTATTGATTTGCATTTCTCTAATGATTAATGATGTTGAGCATTCTTTCATGTGTTTGTTGGCAATCTGTATGTCTTTGGAGAAATGTCTATTTAGGTCTTCTGCCCATTTTTGGATTGGGTTGTTTGTTTTTTTGTTATTGAGCTGCAATGAGCTGCTTGTAAATATTAGAGATAATCCTTTGTCAGTTGCTTCATTTGCAAATATTTTCTCCCATTCTGAGGGTTGTCTTTTGGTCTTGTTTATGGTATCCTTTTCTGTGCGAAAGCTTTTAAGTTTCATTAGGTCCCATTTGTTTATTTTTGTTTTTATTTCCATTTCTCTAGGAGGTGGGTCAAAAAGGATCTTGCTGTGATTTATGTCATAGAGTGTTCTTCCTATGTTTTCCTTTAAGAGTTTTATAGTGTCCGATCTTACATTTAGGTCTCAAATCCATTTTGAGTTTATTTTTGTGTGTAGTGTTCGGGAGTGTTCTAATTTCATGCTTTTACATGTAGCTGTCCAGTTTTCCCAGCACCACTTATTGAAGGGGCTGTCTTTTCCCCACTATATACTCTTGGCTCCTTTGTTGTAGATTAATTGCCCATTAAAGTGTGGGTTCTTTTCTGGGCTCTCTGTTCTGTTGATTTATGTGTCTGTCTTTATGCCAGTACAATACTGTTTTGATGACTGTAGCTTTGTGATTAACCAGAGATTTGAATGTTTAAGCAGCCATCCTGGATATGTTGTTTGAGGGATTTGAGAAGCCTTATGAATCAGAAAGGGCTGCCCAGAGGGTTTTTCTAAGCCAAATTCAATCAGGGCAAACACTGACCCACTCTAAACCTGACTCTAAGGGTTTTGTGGTCCTGGAAGGTTTTGTGATCAGCTGGTCGGTTTTTCTTTCCTTTCTACCACGTTAATGCTGATTCAGGCAAACATTTCTGTTTGAACTCAGAGGACACCACTGAGCTTTTTTCCTCCTCCTCGTGGCTTCACAGGAAAAGGGAACCCTAAGCCAGGTCTTGTATTAGCTGCACATGTTACAGGGAAAAATCAGTCACCTGTGGCCAGTGGGAACTAATGGGTGAGTGTAGAGTGACCAGCGGCCAGTGAGAAGTGCAGGCAGTGGGAGAGCCTAGCGCTTTGCATCAGATGACATATTCCCAGCTTTCTAAGCTTTCTGTAATGGCGTTGAGGTGACAAACAGAAACTGCATCTCTTTTTAAAACATTGCCTTTATAGCCCCTTCATTAACCTTTCTTTAAAAAGAAAAGAAACCTGTGGTACTTAGACGCTGTCTGCATTTGCCTCTTTGGAACTAATTCCTTTCTTTGCATAGGTAGAGTATAAATGTGAAGGTTTCCTTGAGAAGAACAGAGACACCGTCTATGACATGCTGGTTGAAATCCTGAGAGCCAGCAAGGTTTGTAAAGTCCTAAGAGGTAGTTAATGTTATTCATTGTGTACTTGACGTGGATCTCGATGTGTATCAGGAAAGAGTAAGAAGTGTGTGTGTGTTAACTGTCTTGTAGCAGCGAATTGTAGCTCCTACATTAAAAAAATGACTATTTCGGAATTGGCACTAAAATATGTTTCTAGCTTCTGAAAGCATGCAGATTTCCACTATATGCAAAATCAGAAATCAAATATGCAGATAACAGAGATGAAGGACAGATAATACAATCATTTAAAGAATCATAATTCACATTTTATTCATTCACTCACTTACAAAGCACTTATCATGTGCCAAGCACTGTCCTAGATTCTGGGGGTACAGCAGTGAACAGGGCAGACAGGGTTCCTGCCCTCATGGAGCTCACATCCCAGAGGGAGCAACATACCTTACACATGAAAGCAAGCAGTGGTAGGCAGTGCTAAGTAAGTGCTCAAGAAAAACCAAAGCAAGACGGAGTACTGCTCTGCATATGTGAGCCCCTTGAATCCATGGTTCTGTATGATGAAGTGTCACCATAAGAGTGACTTCTGGCTTTTTCTTTTCCTCCTTAAACATTTCTTTCAACTTAAGAATTTTAAGAATTCAGATTCTTAAAATTTGAGAAAAAGGATATTTCATACACAGTCCTTCATTTTTTGTGAAGATTTGGTTATCATATTTATTTTCCTTCTTTTAGAAGGTCCCCGGTCCTTTGCTGATGCTCAAGTATTTTTTTCTCTTTTTTTAAAAATTTATTTTATTGGAGTATAATTGCTTTACAATGTTGTGTGAGTTTCTGCTGCACAGTGAAGTGAATCAGCTATAAGTATACATGTATCCCCTCCCTCTTGGACCTCCCTCCCCACCTATCCCACCCATCTAGGTCACCACAGAGCACCAGATGCTCAAGTATTTTGACAATTTCCCAAATGAGCCTGTGCACTTCTCACTAATGATCATAAGTAAATCACAGGCCATGGCAACTTCAGTTATTAAAATTGATTTATGACAGAGAATTCAATGTAGAAATAGCCTGTATTTGTGTACAGAATTAGTTGACGTATTTCACCAATTGCTTACCTGGGGTCCAGTCCGGAAGAGGGACACAGATCGTGGTGAAGCACAGATGGGTCTCTGCACTAAGCCCACAAGCTGTCAGAGGCCTGGGAATTTCAGGTTCACTTGTTCCACAGGGACTACAGGATGCATCAGGCAGGAATTCTCCCCCAAAGAAGATTCTCAATGTCTGATTTAAAAGAAGAAAATAAGAGGTCTTCTCCAAGAGGGAAGATAAAGACATTTAAAGAAATAAGTGATGCAAAGTAGTGAGTGTCTTAAAAGAGGTACAGATCAAAGATTTAGGTAACTCAGAGGAAGTTGGGATTAATTCGCGCTGGGACACCAGGGAAGTTATTGTGAAGGGGGCGGGGCTAGAAAATATTATAATAGCACCTTGAGTAATGGGTAGGGTTTGGATCTGCAAGGATGAGAACGTGGGGTTAGGAGGGAGGAGATTCCAAGCGCAGAAGCAACGTGAGCCAAGGCGCTGAGGGAGGAAGAGTAAATGCGTCTCCTATTCAGAGTGATACCCACATACAGACACTCACATGGTTTCCTTTCTGCTCCCATTCCTGGGAAAGAAACCGTCTGTCATCCCAAGTGAGGACGACCCCCTTGTGGAACTGCGATTTGGCCAAGATTGTTACTCTTCCCCCCACTGGTTTAGACATGGTTGTTGTGACCATTTCCTTGATTGTTCCAGCTGAGGACTGTGGGCGAATACTTTTGACATTGAAACCCTCTTTGTTCTTCCCAGTTTCGTCTCTGTGCCAACTTTTTTCAAGAAAATCCAGTTCCTTCTTCACCTTTCAGTTCGGCGATCACAGTTAAATCTGCAAAACCAGTCATCAAGCCGAACAACAAGCATTTCCGGAGCACCGTGGGGAGCAAGGTACTGAGAGGGTTTTCTTAGGGCCGGGAGCCAGCGGTGGGTGGGACCCATTCCAGGCCTGGACACGGGCACTGGGTTTCTTCAAATCTATTCATATAAATGCACATGCAAAGGAAAGTAGTAGTTCATCATCATAGTGCCTCAACCTGTAAGGCTACACACATCTGAGCAAACCATATGTTTGCACAGTAACCTGAGTCACTAAAGTCCTTTGCTGTTTGGGAGTATTGGACAGAGAACTGCTCTGTCCACAAGAGCAGGATATGCTCACAAACCCAGTCACAGACTAAAACCTTTCATAATAGACATTTATGCATGAAGGTAACTTTTCCTCTTCTTGAGTAACTTATCAAGGTTGGACCTTTTTTTTTTTTTTAACGTCTTTATTGGAGTATAATTGCTTTACAATAAGGTTGGACCTTTTTTTTTTTTCCTTTTAACCTGGATCTAAGCATTAAATTTCAGCACGATGTTTGTCACCTGACCTTGTTTCCTAGTTCCGCAGCTCTCTGTACTTGCTCATGGAGACCCTCAATGCCACCATGCCCCACTATGTTCGATGCATCAAACCAAATGATGAGAAATTGCCCTTTGAGTAAGTGTTCTTCTGCAACAGAGTGGGGAAGAAACACCGAGGAAACGGTTTCTGTCGTGATGTTGGAGAATTTGCTTGCAATTGTCGGGAACTTTACTGTTTCTGGGTTTTTTAATGATTCAAAACAAGCCTGCCCTCTACATATAATGTTAGCACAACCCCTCTGGCTAAGCCGTCTCATCTCCGGGATTAAGCAAAAGGGTTAGATTTGAAAGAATTATTCTACACCTAAAGCTTACGCAACTGAAAAAGCCAGAACATTTTCCTTGACGGTAAGAATTTGTATGTGTTTGGAGGAGAAATGCTGTAGAGGGGTCTGAAGTTTTGTCTTGAAACATGCCATGAGGCCTTACTTAGACTTGTTCTCTGGGGCCCCAGGGAAAAGGCCCAGACCCACGAGTGGAAGTTATAGAGAGCCTCTTAGCTGACTCAAGCTGTGAGGTGTCTAAGGGAGTGGTCTGTCTGGAGGTGGTGACTGTGTCTGTGTGTCCTCAGAGGGTCAGGCCTAAGCCAGAAGGCCACCTGTGGGGTGTCTTATAAAGGGAACTCAGCAACAAGTAGGCGCTGGGACGGGTGAGCTTGGACATTTCTTCCACTCTGGCTGTCATTCGAAGCTCAGCCCAAAGGCCATTTCCCCACAAGGCTTCTCTCTGTTGCCTCCCTCAGTCAGAATCAGCTGCTCCTTTCCCTGTATCCTCAGTGAAGCTTTCTGAACTGTTTCACAGAGCTGCTATCTTTGTTTGAGCTGCAACACATATTTATTAAGTATCTGCTGGGCTCGGGGATTACACAGGCAGACCCTGTTGCCCAGGAGCTCACATTTGGGGCAGGTCCGCTACACTGTTCATGGGCCTGTTTATCAACTGCGATGGCTTAACACACGATCAGATCGTCTTCTTTCAGGTTTGACTCCAAAAGAATTGTTCAGCAGCTGCGAGCCTGTGGCGTTTTAGAAACCATTCGCATTAGTGCGCAGAGCTACCCTTCTAGGTACGTTGTCAGTTCCCTGTTTGGGGAGAAAATGCCCAACTTCAGGTCTGTGCTGAGCTCCAAGGGAGGGGCTGCCGCGTTTTCATCAGATATGTTCATAAGATGTCCCGCTGTGCTGTGGGAAGCCCAGATGAGTGAGCAGCATGTGGGACAGAGGCCACCATCCCCACCCTCACCTCTGCACTAGTGAGGGTCACCCTCTGCCTCCCCGGTGCCCCTGAGAAAGGGAGCTGGAGGGGGAGGCAGCTGTTGGAGCGGAACGTTAACAGGAAGCATCCAGGGAGCAAAACCATCCAGGTGTGCTCAGGTGAGGTTTGTGGGCAGTAGGTCAAAGGTCAGGGTCATTGTCCCCAGAACGGTGGCAGGTAAGCCCTTGGGGTCCACAGGCAGCATGCGTTTCCTCCGGCCCGCCTCCTTAGGTCTGCCTTGACTTTCCAGGTGGACGTACATCGAGTTCTACAGCCGCTTTGGGATCCTCATGACCAAGCAGGAGCTTTCATTCAGCGATAAAAAGGAGGTGTGCAAAGTGATCTTACACAGGCTCATCCAGGTCAGTCCTGCTCTCTCCTGGAAACACGGGCTCGCAAACACTGTCCTCATCTCTGCCTCTGTCTCAGGGCTGTAACTGTCATGAATGCCTAAGCAGAAAGGATACGTGCCCCGAGTGTCTGTGTGCTAAGGAGATCAGAGCAGACCTACTCATGGGACATCATCTCCTGACAGCAGGAGTCACCTTGAGGGAGCCGAATTCAAACCCTGGCCTCCACCACCACCGTGTCCTCCTGTCCTGCTGTGTTCTCCCACAGCCTAGGGAGCTTCTGCAGGCCAGGCTTATGTTACACAGTCAGCTAGACGGTTGCTGAGCTGGGGGTTCCAGGCATGGCCCTCAGTGTGGACTTAGAGGTTTGCTGAAGCCATGACTTGTGACGGAAAAGAGGTGGGGAAGCAGTTATGATGGCCAGGAAGGGGGTGGTGAAGAGAAGCCAAAGGAAGACGGAAACCAAGCCTTTCCGGGTGCCTCCGCTCTTCTGTGGAAACCACCTGTGAAAGGCTGGAGCTCCCCGGCAGCCCAGCCAACAATGCACACACCGCTTCCCACCCCACAGACGGATGCCTCACCCTCAAGCCCATTTCTTCCCCAGAAAGAAGCTTTAAGCAAACAAGGCAAAATATAAACTTCTAGGTCATAATCAGAGCTTTTCTGCTTTATGTCAAAGAGATGTCAGAATAACAATGTTGGTGACATGTTTGGATCTCTAAACATCTTTTCCAAATACTATAGAAAATCTGAAGGATTTTGTTTCTGATTATGTCATTTTTCTCTTCCAGGATTCTAATCAGTACCAGTTTGGTAAAACCAAAATTTTCTTCAGAGCAGGGCAAGTGGCTTATTTAGAGAAACTCCGGTTGGATAAACTGAGGCAGGGTTGTGTTGTGATACAAAAGCACATCCGTGGCTGGCTCCAGAGAAAAAAATTCCTCCGAGAGAGACGAGCGGCCTTGATTATCCAGCAGTACTTCCGGGGTCAGCAAACCGTGAGGTATGTTGGAACCAAGAAGACGTGTGCCATCATATGACTTTCTTCGCCGTCACCTTGGGGGACGGGGCCTCCTTTCTCCTGGGACCCAGGTGCAGATGCGTCCCCCGAGGTGGCCGTGAGCCTCCAGGTGAGATGGGTGTGTCCTCGGGGGCAGGTGGTGCTGACTGCCTGCTGTCCCCACGTGGCAGAGGTGACAACCAGGACCCCGAAGAGAGGAAGCCCTGATCAGCGTGCTGCTGAAGAGGGTCAGAATTCCTGGTGAGACCAGGTAGAGGGGCTGGGCCGCTGGTCCATGGGAACTGAAAACACCTAAGGTGATCAAGGTCCAAGTGGAGCCTCAGAGTAAAGACACCAGTGACCAGCCTACCTTGCAGGTGGTGGGGCAAACCATGCCTGAGGGGACCATGGCAAGGCTCTGCCCGCAGGCACTAAGCCCCTGGGTGGGGCTGCCTGAGTGGAGGGCAGTTCCGAGGGCCACACCCACCCCGCCCCTCCTTGAGTGCTCCCGGGAGGCCATGCTGGCCTGGCCAGCGAGACGGGCATCCCTCCTGGACAGCATTTTGTGGTTCT
The DNA here is from genome assembly GCF_026419965.1 of Kogia breviceps. NCBI lineage: Eukaryota > Metazoa > Chordata > Mammalia > Artiodactyla > Physeteridae > Kogia > Kogia breviceps. The sequence goes on from NC_081312.1 coordinate 148,560,586, forward strand.
GTGTCTGCCCTGCCTCTCTCCTTCGCTTGCTCTGAGGGTAGTCGAGGGCACAGGTGTTTAAGGGTCAGGCTGTGTGGCTCAGCCTCCCTTGTCCCAAGCTTGAGCCTGACCTCCAGCAGCATCTGGGCTTCTGCACGTGGCTGACACACCACAGCCTTCATCTCAGCACACCCCAAACTGGACACGCCATTCCACCACCCTACCCCCAGCCCAGCCCACTCTCCTCCCAGGCAACCATCTTACACAGAAACACAGCCAGCCTTGCCCTCCTGAGCCTCTGGTGTCAGTTAATAGCGGCAGTCTCCAGGGCAGGAAACTCCAGAGCTAGCTTCTTCCCCAAACTCACGCTTCCCTTTCCGTTTGGGAATCACCGTGGCCTGGGATTCTGTTCCCCGCTTGCCTCTTGTGTCTGTCCGGTTCATTTCATTCCTGCACCCCTGCCCTGGATGAGGCCTTCCCCCTCGTTTGCCTTTCACTCTGCAGCACTGCCCTCCACCTGCTTCCTTTCTCTCCCATCTTCCTAAAGCAGGGCCTGCCCTGCTCCTGCCGTGAATGCCTCCAGTGGCCCCTGTTTCCCACAGAAGAGCACTCAGGTTTCAGCATGGTATTCACGTCCCCCCATGGCCTGGATGCAGCTGGAAGCCTGGAAGCTCTGTGAGGACGGGGGCCATACTTGTCTGGTTCCCAATGCATCCATACGTAAGACCCAGCACAGTGATTTGTCACATAGTAGGTGTTCTATACATACATATACACATACACACACACACACACATATATATATGTTTATATATATATTTTTTTTTAAATAACAAATTGTCCCCATCTTTCTCACCTCACAGACTACCAGTTTTCTCCATGTATCTTATATTCTAGCAATTCCAGACAAATTCCCTTTTTCTGAATATTTCAGGCAGTTAGGCCTTTGTGCCTTCACTGGTCCCTCAGTCTGAAATGCCTTTTCCAGCCTTCAATGTCTACAGAAATCCTACTTTTCCATCAAGCCTGGCTGACATCTCAGCTCTTCCCAAACAGAATGATATTTCAGTAAGATCTCTCTTACAGATCTTTTAGTAGTTATTTTACTTTTCTTCTTTATCCCACTTGACCATTTCTAAGTCCGTCTGTTTCATGAGGTTGCAGACATTGAAGGTAAGAACTTTGTGTTCACCCCCAGTCCTTTAGATAGGTCCTTCGAAAACAAACCTTTTTCTGTAAGGGCCAAATATTTGGGCTTCTGAGGTCATGTGGTTTCTCATACAACTGTTAAACTCTGCCTTTGTAACGTGAAATCAGTCATGGGCCATTTGTAATTAATAGTTGCAGCTGAATTCCAACAAAAGTTGACAATAATAGGTGGGAGGCTGCAGATTTGCCCCCCAGGCCGTAGTTTTCCAATCCCCGATCTAGAGCCTCCAGCGTGATTTCCCACAAGAATGACTAGGTGAATGAGCAAGTGCAATGCCAAAGCACAGTTGTGTTGTCATGGTCTCTGTGGGTATGTGAGTGACAGTGGGGTGATCTGCCTGAATGTGAAGAGTGTGGCAGTCCCCACGTGGTGCCTCGTTCCTGGAGCAGGTCCACGTTCGGATCAGGGTGGAAAGGAGAGGTAGTGACACTGATCTTGAGTAGACATTAGCATAAACCACTTACAGCGTTAAATGTGTAGATTTGCAAAACATGTGAATATGCCTTAGTTAAGAGGTGTTGCACAATCGTACCGCTCTGGAGTAGGTGTCAGTGCCCTGTGGGTAACAGATTTACTCTACATTTTTTTAAACCAAGGAAAGCTGTTACCGCCACAGCCTTAAAAGAAGCGTGGGCAGCCATAATCATTCAGAAGTACTGTCGTGCGTATTTTGTCCGCAATTTGTACCAACTGATTCGTGTGGCCACCATCACCATCCAGGCCTACACCCGAGGATTCCTGGCGAGGAGGAGGTATCGAAAGGTGCGGCTTGGGCTTCCCTGGTGGCGCAGTGGTTGAGAATCCGCCTGCCAATGCAGGGGACATGGGTTCGTGCCCCGGTCTGGGAAGATCCCACATACCGCGGAGCGGCTGGGCCCGTGAGCCATGGCCGCTGAGCCTGTGCGTCCGGAGCCTGCACTCCACAAAGGGAGAGGCCACAACAGTGAGAGGCCCGTGTACCACAAAAAAAAAAAAAAAAAAAAAGAAAGGTGTGGCTTTCTGGGATGTGAATGTCTGTTCATACATGTCCACTACAGGTGGGATTTGGTTATTGTTTCAAAAGTCTAGGTAGGAGAAAACATTTGCAAACGATGCTACTGATGAGGGATTAATTTCCAAAATATACAAAAAATCTCATACAGCTTAATATCAAAAAACCAACCCAATCAAAAAATGGGCAGAAGACCCAGATCGACATTTTGCCACAGAAGACATACAGATGGCCAATAGACACATGAAAAGATGCTCAACATCGCTAATTATTAGAGAAATGCAAATCAAAACTACAATGAGGTATCACCTCACACCCGTCAGAATGGCCATCATTGAAAAGTCTACAAATAGTAAATGCTATAGAGGATGTGGAGAAAAAAGGAACCCTCCTACACTGTTTGTGGGAATGTAAATTGGTGCAGCCACTATGGAGAACAGTATGGAGGTTCTTTAAAAAATTAAAAATAGAGTTATCATATGATCCTTCAATCCCACTCCTGGGCATATATCCAGAGAAAACTCTAATTCGAAAATGTACATGCACCCCTATGTTCACAGCAGTGCTATTTACAGTAGCTAAGCCATGGAAGCAACCTAAATGTCCATCAGTAGAGGAATGGATAAAGAAGATGTGGTGTGTGTGTGTGTATATATATATATATATATATATTTATGTATATATATAGCGGAATATTACACAGCCATAAAAATGCAGCAATGCCATTTGCAGCAACATGGATGGACCTGTAGATTATCATATTAAATGAAGTAAGTCAGGCAGAGAAAGACAAATATCATATGACTTCAGTTATATGTGAAATCTTTAAAAATGATACAAATGAACTTATTTACAAAACAGAAATAGACTCAGACATAGAAAACAAACTTGGGGTTAGTTACCAAAGGGGATAATGGGATGTGGATAGATAAATTAAGAGCTTGGGATTAACATATACACACTACTATATATAAAATAGATGAACAACAAGAACTTACTGTATAGCACAGGGAACTATATACTCAATATCTTGTAATAACCTATAATGGAAAAGAATCTGAAAAAGAATATATTTATATAGGTATAACTGAATCACTTTGCTGTACACTTGAAACTAACACAGCATTGTAAATAATTACAATTATTTACACTGTAAATAATTGTAATAATTTACAATGTGAAAAAGAATCTGAAAAAAGATAGGTAGTAGTGCTCTGTGGGTTGATTACAATAAATTCATATTTTACCCTGTAGGAATATTTTGGTAGTTATATCTCCCAACATTGGAAGAGTGGATGAGAAAAACAGTAGAGACCCAGTTTGCATTTCACAAAATCTTGTTTTAAAGATGCTGGAGGAACACAAGGCTGTGATCCTTCAGAAGTATGCCCGGGCGTGGCTGGCCAGACGCAGATTCCAAAATATCCGACGATTTGTGCTCAACATTCAGCTTACGTACAGAGTTCAGCGTTTGCAGAAAAAGCTAGAAGACCAGGTAGGTGTTCCTAACGCATCTTTCATATTTACTTTTTCTAACAGATATATTTTGTTCTGGGCCAGTTCCTTAGCTATGCTGTTGATGAAATTATTTTAAGGCAGGACAAGAAAAATTGAACATAAATTTTCTCTGCCATTTGAGCCACAACCTTGTCGCCTTTAGCGTGCGTTGTGCATCTGCATTATATGTTAACTAGATCCTCTTAGAAGACACAGGAATGCCTACCCACCCCCTCCTCCCCAAAAAAGCACTTTCCTCCTGGTGCCAGCAAGGTAGCTGCTTAAGAGATAACTTTCCTTCCTTAATCCTGTAAAGGGTCACAGTGATCCATTACTTGTCTTGTTGGACTATGTAAACTGTCAATATATTACTTTGACGTATAGCCCTTTGTCTTAAAAACTTATATAACTGTGCTTTGACCTCTAACAGGTGGGACAGTGCCCAGAGCTTTCTGAAAGATTGTCTGCTGGGTTATAATCCTTAGGTTGGCTCAAATAAAATACTTTATTTCTTTTTTAGATTGAATATTGATTAATTATTTCTTTTTGTCAACACTGTTAAGGTTTATGCCCATGTTAGGAGGTTCAAACAGTTTACGCAGACCAGCTGAGCTAGGAAACAGAAGCGCACTGTGAAGGGCTGATACGTATGGTTGTGTAGGTTGCACAGTGCACAAGGGCACCTGCCCAAGAGAGCAAGTGGGGCTGAAATCCAGTCTGGCTTCACTTGCCAGCCCATGTGTCTTGGTATAAAGCTGTACTGCCTTGAGGCATGGGTGCCTTTTTCTAATTTGCACAAAGATGCTACGTGCATGCCAAGCCATGCTCCCTCAGAGCTGCACTGGCCCAGAGAAGTTGCCGTTTTCTAACTTGCCCAAAGGTCCACGTGGTCTAGCTACAGCCCTGCCGAGTTTGGGAAGATTCCCCATACCATTCCCATTGATAGGAAAAAACTTCATATACCCTCAGCCAGTGGGAGAGAGCTGTGGAACATGCAGTGTTCAGTTCTATGAAACTTACTGCTGCAACTGTCTCGAATAATACTGAGATTCTCCTACAGTAAACTTTAAACTTAGCCCTAGGGGTCGTTGGTGAATGTATGAATGTGCAAACAAGAAACTTCAGGTTTTGATAAAGTTTCCCCTCCTTGTGCTGTTGTGCAGCAGGCCTGCATGTTATATAGCTTGTGGAGAACAGCACTGAAAAACAGCCCTGGCCAAGTGGGAGCAGGGCCCATGGGAGTGTCCACACTCCCTGAGCTCCTTTCTAGATATTCATGTGCTTAGGGCTGCCATGACAAGCCAGCACAGACTGGGCGGCTTAAACAACAGACATTTATTTTCTCACAGTGCTGGAGGCTGAAAGCCCAAGATCAAGGTGTTGGCAGCGTTGGTCTCTTCCGAGGGGTTTCTCCTTAGCTTACACGTGGTCTTCTTCTCCCTGTGTCTTCACATCATCTTCCCTCTGTGTGTGTCTGGGTCCTAATCTCTTCTCATAAGGACACCAGTCATACTGGATTAGGGCCCACCTGTATGACCTTGTTTTACCTTAATTACATCTTTAAAGAGCTAATCTCTAAGTACAGTGACGTTCTGTGGTACTGGTGGTTAGGACTTCAGCATGTGGATTTGGGGGGATGGAGGGGACACAGCTCGGCCCACCACATTAGGGCTGTCCTGGAGCTCCAGGGTTGGACTAAAAGAGCCACCCGCTCAGGAAGGCATTTGCCTAACTAGCTCTGCATCCCTATTTTCACTAGGTTGAAGGTGCTTATACATGCCATTGTAATGATAACTGTGGTCAGTGTAAATAAACCTCCGACTTAGATGAGAAGATGTGAGGAGCAAATGGAACAGCTTCTTTCTTTTGGATAAACCCCTAAGTATAGGATGTTTCTTTCCTCTAGAACAGAGAGAACCATGGGCTGGTGGAAAAGCTGACCAGCCTGGCTGCTCTTCAGGCCAGTGACGTGGAGAAGATTCAGAAACTGGAATCAGAGCTGGACAGAGCAGCCACCCACAGGCAGAATTATGAGGAGAAGGGGAAGAGGTACAAGGCTTCCGTGGAAGAGGTCTGTGCTGGAAGTGACTATGGGCATAGGTTGTGAGTCGTGCCGTGAAAGAGATCACAGTGCAGCATTTTCCTACAGAGTAGACTTCTGCAGGGCAAATCAGATTTTGCCATTGGCTTCCATTACCAAAGAGAGCCTGCATCTTAGGGGAGGGGAGATCTGAGGCCTAGAGTCCGGGTGGGGGCGGAAGAGAAGGCTAATGCTTCAAGAAGCACAATATAATGTTTCCTCTTCCTTTCCACGTTTGTAAAGTGATGAAAGGCCTGAGAAAGAGCCCCGGTCAGATGCTTCCCTCTCTTCCAGCATGACCTTGATCTCCTGTCACTTGTCCACCTGGTGTGCACCCTGGAAGCATCACCCCCAGAGCATCAGTGTAAAACATGGGCAGGTTTTCATCTCTGTGGTGTAGTAAAAAGATCAGTAGACATAAAAACCAGATATCCCAGGTTCAAATCTTCTCTGTCTGGGCAACCTTGGACAAGTCACTTACCCTCTCTGACTTTTGGTTTCCTCATATGTAAAAGGGGAATAACAAAAAGGGACTGACAGAATTATTGTGAAGATAAAATTGTCAGATAAAATAATTTAACCAAGTGACTGTCATAGAGCCCTGCAAAAGTGTGAACTGCTGTTTTCTAAGCAGGTGATCTTTATTACCGTCTGTTCTGTACCTTCTGAAGTGCCACAGCACCCACCGTAGTGGCAGCCTGGGGCCCCAGGGCGTCCCTCTACTCCCCCCCGACCAGATGCCTGGCTGCACCAGCACGGCTCCTGGCATCCGCCTCACTGCCAGTCACCAGCCATCAGCACCCAGGGGGCCCAGCTGCCAGCCCAGCAGGCACTTGACAAGAGAACTTAGGTCGTGATCACACATCCTTCCTGCATCTCAAAGTGTGAATCCACTTTACATCATAAATTTCTTATATTAAGTATATAAATACCCTGGCCAAGGAAAAGACAGAAGTTTCCTTGACTGTGGGAAGACCTTGGATTTGGTTCTTTCCCCTTGATTTCAGCCATTTCTGGGCAAGGCTGGGAACTAGTGTCTGTTGAAGTCACATGGAGCCCTTGCATGTGGAGCTAAACACAGCGTCTTGCAGTGGGCTGGTGCCGGCTGTTACCTATGGATGGGAGCCGAGACCAAAAAATACTAATTTAAAAATATACAGGCAGTGGTGACAAAACTCAAAGTGAGGTTTTCAAAAAAGCATTTTTGTCTTCCCTTTGCTAGAAATTGGCAAAGCTTCAGAAGCGTAATTCAGAATTGGAAATACAAAAAGAACAAATACAGCTGAAGCTTCAAGAGAAGACTGAGGAGTTGAGAGGTAAAGCCCTAGGTGACCCGACACGCATTCACCCGTTCACAAGTCCAGTCATTCAGGAAATAGGTACTGGGTGGGAACTGAGTTTCAGGGTGGACCAGGAGGCTCTGGTATAATGAGAAAACTTTCACTCCACAGAGAATAACTTTATTCAAATCGTGGCAACTGTACCCTACAGATTCATCTGGTTTATTTCCATCTTTTGTCGGAGCACAGCCGTCCCTGTCTCAGAACCTCCTGGGCCATTTACAAAGTACCAATGGGTGGGCCATCAGCCTGGAGCTGTGATATCAGAAGATGGGGTTGGGGAGTATCTGTGGGTGGTGGTGGTAGGTACGGTTCAGAGTCTGTATTTTTTTAAACCTTGTGTCATCCTGATGCATTGTCCAGAGCAGTGTTGGGATAATGTTTGTGGCTTACCAAGGATTTGCACTCAGATTTCAGCTCTGTCCAAGTTACTTAGTCTAAGTGGTACCCAGGTCCTCTGCCACTGTCCTGGCCCTGAACAAAGGGCCCTGCTTAGCACTGAGGTACATCAGCCCTGAGCTGTCAGATGCAGGCCCTTGGGACCAGCAGTATCACTTTCCTTTGGAGTGTGGAGCAGCCATCCTTAGCCTAGCTCTGTCCATCTGTACTTGTCCGACTCAAATTCTAATTGCAAGCCCTTGCTAAATCTCAGAAAAGGCAGCAGCAACATGAGCCTAGTGGTTCCTCACCAGGTAGTTTAAATCACCACACTGGATTATCTGTCGTGTCCGGGAGCTATTCCTTAAGCTCCAGTGTGGGGGCAGGAGTGCAAGGGTTCAGGCCTGGGGATCTGGCACACACCTTAGGCCCAGCTGTTGGTGGATGTGCCAGCATCTGGAGGAGCACTAAGCCCTGGGGGTTCAGGTCAGAGAGCAGGAGAAGCACATGTCGGGAGGAGGAAGTAAACATCCTGAGACGTGGCCAGCAGAGCAGGCAGGGTGTTCAGGTGATGCCCAGGATGGGCGTGACCTCCTGCTCCAGATACTGTGCCCTGCACCCTGTCTCTTAAGGGCTGATGATGTGGGTGCTGGGGCCCACATACGTGGCAGTGATGGACAGGAAGAGGTTAGAGGTCTGTGAGTAAACCTTGAACACGAATTAGGGAAGGGCTTTTTAATTACAATCCATTCCTCTTGAGTGTTTGTCCTTTTTTCTAACTTCTTTAAGTGGAATTTCCCACAAAAAAAATTTTAAATTCCCACAAGTATGTCCTGAAAATTATATGTTTGACAGCATTGACATGTTTGGGTGGGTAATTTTATAACTCCATCTAAAAAGTGCCTGAGGGCTTCCCTGGTGGCGCAGTGGTTGAGAGTCCGCCTGCCAATGCAGGGGACGAGGGTTCGTGTCCCGGTCCGGGAAGGTCCCACATGCCGCGGAGCGGCTGGGCCCGTGAGCCATGGCCGCTGAGCCTGCGCGTCCGGAGCCTGTGCTCCGCAACGGGAGAGGCCGCAGCAGTGAGGGGCCTGCGTACCACAAAAAATAAAAAAATAAAAAGTGCCTGAAACACACCCCATGTTTATAAACTGCTTATCCTGTGGATCTCCCTACACATGGCAAACTGAGTTTTATGAAAGCACCAACTTCCACTTACCCATGTGATGTGGGACTCAAGGGTATTATCGAATGCTGTTTCCCCTTTTTGAGATTCCACCTTGGGCAAAATCTCATTGCTTTGGGGAAGAAAGTCCCATTGGGGCAGCCTCTTTAGCCCATTTGCAAATAGCCCTAGATGGTGAACACCAGAATTGAAGTCAATTCTGTGAATGAATTAAACACTGAAGTTATACCAAATACTGTATCTTCTAAATTAAAGCTTAAGCATTTTCCCTAGTATTTTCTGGCTGACTCATGACGTTCTGAAGCAGTCATTTTGATTCAGGGACATTTTACACTGCATTAGACAAACTGTTAACCTGTTGGCTTTTTTTTAAAAAAAACAAAGTCATGTGGAGGATTACTACTGTCACGTCATCCCTGGGCTCCCCTCTGGGGCAGGACTCAGAAATGAGGTAGAACTCAAGGACGAGGTGTCAGCTAAGCACATATCGGGCTGTCAGGCTTTGATGGGCTGCATCTGTTAATCCTGCTCCCATTCTGAAGGGCACCTGTTGTGTGTGGACACATTGGGAACGTGGAGCTGTCCTAACCGGAGGCTGTCTTGAACCCCAGTGATTGTTTCCCAGTGGTCAGGTGCCCACTTAACCTATACTTTGTGTTGGGTTCTTGTATTGTATTTAAATGCAACAGTGGCTTTTTAGACTTCCTCTTCCCCAAATGAAGACAGACACTTTATTATTTTCTTGGTTATCATGAATGAGTGATTCTCCACCAAGGCCCTTTTGTTCCCACACCCCCACCAGGGGACATTTGGCAATGTCTGGAGACATTTTTGGTGTCACAGCTACAGCAGAGGTGCTACTGACCTCCAGTGGGTAGAAGCCAGGGATGCCAGTCAACATCCTGCAATGAGCAGGATGGCCCCCTCTCCACAGCAAAGAATTATCTAGCCCGAAGCATCAATAGTGCTGAGATTGAGAACCCCTGTCATAAATTGATCATCTTCTTCCCAAAGGGTTTCTGTTTATTTTTAATAATAATATTTATTGTCTCAAAGCCAACATATCTATTTCCATAAAGCAAATGGTATTCAGACCAATGAAAGTACTCTGAGTGAAACTATTTATAGATTCCAACACAGCAAATTTCTGAGGGTTATTATTTTGAAACCCCCTTATCTATTTCTAACTTATAAAAAATGACAATTGTACGCTCATCTTAAATCCCATTAATCATAAATATCACATGATTATTCTTACATTCTCACTTTCTTAAATGTGACATGAAACAATCAAGGCATTGCTTTGCGGACATATTTCAAAGAGCATTCCTTCTATTTCACAGAAAAAATGGACAGCCTCACCAAGCAGCTCTTTGATGATATGCGGAAAGAAGAACGACAGAGAATGTACGTAATCTCATTTGCCTTAAAGCCACTGCTTTTTTCTCTCTCTGCTGTTTTCTGTTTTGCTTCTCAGCTTGCAGGTAGCAGATCACAGATACAGGAGAGCAGGGTGTGAATATTTTTAGGAAGTGAGAGACTGAGCTTTGTGAGAGTTAAGTGCCCAGCGTGCACCTCTCAGACACTGCACAGGTTCTGGAGTTGTGGGCACAGTGGACCTTTATTGCCAAGACAGTGAGAAGTTCAGACAGAGACTGCCACCTCTTCATCTTCCATCAAGTCCAAGGATGAAAATTACTGCCTCTTAAATAAACCTCCCTTCCTTCCCCTCACCCCCCACATTGTATCTGTAAACTTGACTCTTGTCTCAGGCAGTAAGGTGTGTAACCCATCTCACAAAAATTAAGACAGGTCCCCATGAGCTTGTACTGTACCAGTCCTGCTTTCCTGTCTCAGTATTAAATCCTTTGCTAAGGTCTAGAGGCTACAGTCTGTGCCCACCTCTCTTAAGAAGTCAACTCACAGGTTTTTAGATCTCTGGGTAAGGGATTCATGGCAGGGTGTTGGGGAGAGACGGAATATTCTTGCATATCTCTGTCGGAGGCTAGAAGTCACAGGGCTGCCTGGGTGGCAGGATGTACAACCTCCCTGTGAAGTTAGTTAGCAGGAGAACCTGGGTCTGGATGAAGGGGGCAGGATGCTAAGCAGTTAGGGGAGGGAGTGTCACTGAAAATCTCCAAGAGTTAACAGATACATAAAGTGTTTCATGATCCTACATCAGTTTTGTTTGTTGTTTTTTTTTTTTGATGTATCGTTGATTTATAATATTATATTAGTTTCATGTGTACAACATAGTGATTCAAAATTTTTATACATTGTACTCCATTTATAGTTAGTATAATATATTAGCTAATATTCCCTGTGTTATATAATATATCCTTTTAGTTTATTTATTTTATACATAGTAGTTTGTACCTCTTAATCCCCTCCCCCTTTCTTGCCCCTCCACCTTCCCTCTCCCCACTGGTAGCCACTAGTTTGTTCTCTGTGAGTCTGTTTCTGTTTTTCTACATTCATTCATTTGTTTTATTTTTTAGATTCCACATATAAGTGATAACACACAGTATTTGTCTTTCTATGTCTGACTTATTTCACTAAGGTATCATACCCCCCAGTTTCATCCATGTTGTTGCAAATGGAAAATTTTCTTTTTTATGGCTGAGTAATATTCCATTGTATACATATGCCACATCTTCTTTTTTTTTTTTTGCGGTATGCGGGCCTCTCAGTGTTGTGACCTCTCCCGTTGCAGAGCACAGGCTCCAGACGCACAGGCTCAGTGGCCATGGCTCACAGGCCATGGCTCCGCAGCATGTGGGATCTTCCTGGACCGGGGCACGAACCCGTGTCCCCTGCATCGGCAAGCGGACTCTCAACCACTGTGCCACCAGGGAAGCCCGTGCCACATCTTCTTTATCCATTCTAGGACACTTCCATATCTTGGCTATTGTAATTAGTGCTACTGTGAACATTGGGGTGCATGTATCCTTGTGAATTAGTGTTTTCATTTTCTTTGGATATATACCTAAGACTGCAATTGCTGGATCATACTTATATCAGTTTTTAAATAGGGATAGTTAACTCTTTACCTTGAAAAGTCTGTTTTTCAGTGAACTCTAAACTCTAGGATAGAGGAGCTCAGCTATTGGCATCTGCTGGTGTTCTGGGGCCACTTAGGAGTGATCATTTCAAGCAGGGGCTTGGAGAGCCAGCCTGAGGCCAAGTCACTTTGACCCCTTTGCAGTCGTCATCAGCCCTCACCTGCAGCTCCTTTTGGTCCCTGGTCAGCTGACTGGGGAAGACTTGGTCCTGTCACAATCCTTGAGAGGCTCAGAGGTGCCACAGTCAGTGGGCACACTTCTGGTCAGTTTAGGCTACACGTCTGAGATTCTCTTTACATAAGATTTCTGGTTGCAATTTGCTTCTTCCAATGTATTTTCCTGGCCTCTTAGGAGCGCTATAGTTTTTTTTTTTAATCTGAAAACAAAGTTTAAAAGTTTGTTAATACCTGTAAGAATAAATGAAACAAAAACCTACTGGGGGCTTCCCTGGTGGCACAGTGGTTGAGAGTCCGCCTGCCGATGCAGGAGACGCGGGTTCGTGCCCTGGTCCGGGAGGATCCCACGTGCCGCAGAGCGGCTGGGCCTGTGAGCCATGGCCACTGAGCCTGCGCGTCCGGAGCCTGTGCTCTGCAACAGGAGAGGCCACAACAGTGAGAGGCCCGCGTACCAGAAAAACAAAACAAAACAAAAACCTATCGGGAATATGACTCTCTTCCTCAGGATCTTCCCCTTTGTGCTATAAAAGCAAGTCATAAAATGGACTGAGTTGACAGCCCAGCAAGTGGGAAGATTATTTCGTAAACTCACAGAGCTCCTAGGAAGGCTTCAATTCCGACTGGGCCCTTGTGAGCTGTGTAGGGCTGGTCTAGGCTCTGTATCTCTCTTTGGTTATTTTTCTTGGGCTCAATTGAGCAGTCGTCGTACAAGGAATTGGCTTTCTGTGGCCTTTTGGGCACCTGGGTTTGCTGCAGTTTATTCTAAAATGATTGAAGAGCTGGACCCTTTCACATATTAAGTGGCTATTAATTTAATAGCCATTTAACTGGTTTAGGACTAAGCCAGACTGCTCCAAGGATCCTTGGTTCAAGGCAGGGGACAAGACTTAGCAGAATGTGCCACGGTCTTTGCTGAGTGAAGAGGCCCCCTTAGGGGACCACGTGGAACCGGGGCGGCTTGGGGGATGCACGACACCCAACAAGCATTGAGTCTTTACTTACATTTAGCCTCCGTCTCCTGCACGTCCTTGGAGTGACCCCTGTAGAGCCACACTTCTCTGATCAGAAGGTGTAAGAAGCTGCCTTAGCCTAAAGGGGACAGAAAGTCTGCTAACCAGAAGACCATTGTCCTCACAATAGGTCTTAACTTGGTTCTTCCTTTCTGAAGGAAGAGCCTCTTATTTTCCAAGTGATCTGTAGTTCTACTTCAGGGTTAAGCCTTTAGAGACGGTTCAAAATTTTCTTTTGCTGCGTAGACTTCTTGAAAAAAGTTTTGAACTGAAAACGCAAGACTATGAGAAGCAGATCCGGTTTTTGAAAGAAGAAATGAAAGCTCTCAAAGATGAGAAAATGCAACTGCAGCATCAGCTGGAGGGAGAGCGGGTCACCTCTGATGGCCTGAAAGGGGAGGTGGCCCGGCTGAGCAAGCAGGCAAAGGTAGGAGCGCCTCACTCCCGCACAAGCTCTTTGGCTGACTCGTGTGACCTGCACGAGAGGGAGGAACTTCACATCCCTGCAGGGTCACCTAACAGCACCCATGTGAGGGCAGAAAGCCAAAGGACCCCGGTTCCTCCAATTCTTCCAAGTATAAACCCCCCTGCTGCCTTTGACTTAGCAATACTGTTTTTTTATGTTTTAAAAGTCAGCTTTCTAACTTTATAAAAATTACCTTTACATAAAGTTGTTCAAGTATGTTGACCCAGAGAATACTTCCATATTAAATTATAAATTGATGTGAACCCCTTTTATATAATCCATCATGTTGTGTATCTGTTAATACCGGTATTAAAATTAAATGACCATATCAGAATCTTCCATTTTAAAGTGTTATCAGATAATCTACCCAAGCTGTGGTCCATGCCTGGACGATCAAGGTTTAACTAAATTCCTTCCCCATTGGAAAATACAAACCTGTTTGTCCCTCCATTCTTCAAGGCAGACCATTTTTTTTTTTTTTTACAGGAGAAGCAAATTACTTTTATTTTTTTATTTTTTTATTTTATTTTATTTTAACATCTTTATTTGAGTATAACTGTTTTACAATAGTGTGTTAGTTTCTCCTTTACAACAAAGTGAATCAGTTATACATATACATATGTTCCCATAACTCTTCCCTCTTGTGTCACCCTCCCTCCCACCCTCCCTATTCCACCCCTCTAGGTGGTCACACAGCACAGAGGTGAACTCCCTGTGCTATGCTGCAGCTTCCCACTAGTTATCTAATTTACATTTGGTGGTGTGTATATGTCCCTGCCACTCTCTCACATCGTCACAGCTTACCCTTCCCCCTCCCCATATCCTCAAGTCCATGCTCTAGTAGGTCAAGGCAGACCATTTTAGTGTAAGGTTGGAAAGCTTTTAAGCTTCCACTAGCTATGTGAGACACATGTTCGTAGAATAATTGTTATGATTACACAAATATCCTGTGTAATCATCAAGGAGTACCCGTGCATAGTTTAGAAGATGTGTCATGGAATCATACCTGGGTTGCCTGAATTTCTTAGCAGAACTGCCAGTATTCTCTGGGCCCTAGTTTCCTATTGTTTGAAAGTAGTAGATTGGACTGTGGAATCTGGAAGGACCACATATGCCTATGAGTCCTGCGTTCTTAGCAGCCACATAAGACTGATGTCAATCTGGGAGTCACGTCATCTGGCTGCAGTCTATATCTTGGGAAATCATGTGGCTGCCTTTGGAGTACAGCACCAATATTTGTCACTTGTTTCCTCTTTGGTAGCTAAAACTATGGTCCACACTCTCCAATGTGGTATATTCAGGAGATTAGTCTGATTTTCAAAGAAAATAAACCCATTGTCATCATGATACATGTTATAGTAAGCCTATAAGTAAATACAAATATGACTTGGAACATTTACTGAAACATTACCAAGAGTCGGGCTTGAGGGTGGATAGTCCTGGGTCCCCTGTCAGCTGTCCATGTGACCCTGAACGTGCCGTGTAACGCTTACGCAGCTTCAGTTTTCTGATCTATAAAAGGTCATTCTACTCCCCTTATAGGCCTGTTACAAGGATGAGGTCATGTATGTAAAATGATCAGTAAATACCAACTTGATCTCCCTTTTCACCCCCTGTGGAAACAAGAGCTTTAACCTTTAAACACTTAGGCTAACTGAGAAAATATCCAGGAAGGGTTATTCACCTCTGAACAGCTCCCATAGCTACAAAAGCACAAACCTGAGCTCACAGATGAACAGAGGCAGAATACAGCCTCTTCCCCACAACCAGAGCTGCCCCTCTTGGACCCAGGTCATGCCCTCACTGCCAACTCCCAGACCTCCAGGGCATGCCCTGCCCCTGCCACTGGGCCACATCTAAACGTAGCTGGAGCCCAGACCCTTGACTTTGTCTGCTTCCTTGCATCCAAGATTTCATCATACAGAGAGAGAGAACTTAGCCCCTGTGCTTGACTTCTCACAGCTCCTTCCCCTCTCCCTCCCCTCCCCAAGCTTGTAGTAAGTACTTATTTTTTCCCTTTTTATAGTAGGGAAGCTAATTTTATTGCTACAACCAAGTACATCTGGGAAGCACAGTATTTTAGGTAGTTAAGGCTTTAAGGCCAAGCTTTATGGGCAGTGATGGTTTAACAAGATTTTAACTGAGAAACTGCAGTTAGGGCAACTTGCATAGATAAATAATACAGTAATAGTGTTCCCTTTGTCTGATGTAAATTATGATAGCTGTTTTTTCTTCACCTGGTTCCATCCTTGCTGGGATTCAGACAATCTCTGAGTTTGAAAAGGAGATAGAGCTACTTCAGACACAGAAGATAGACGTGGAAAAGCATGTGCAGTCCCAGAAACGGGAAATGAGAGGTAACGAAAATATGAGTCACTGAGTCCATTGGGGTGCAGGCTGAATTTATCATAGGTGTCACTGCTAAGGCAGTGTGTCCTTTGATTGGTCTGAGGCTGGTTAGTTAGTTGGTTGGTTGGATAGCTGGTAAGTTGGTCAGCTGATGAGATGGTTAGCTGGAGAGTCTGAAGGGCTAGAGAACTGGGTCCTTAAAAAGGAAATGGGAAAAGAGAAATTAGGCAAAAATGTAATTTATACCAGTTCTGCCTTTTTCTCAGAAAAGATGTCAGAAATCACCAAACAACTTCTCGAGAGCTACAACACTCAAGATGTAAGAAGCAGGTAATCAGTTTTGTATTACCGAGCATTTAAGAAAAGGTAGCACATGAAAGAGATGATTTTCTTACCCTCCTCATGTTGCAGGCTGTCTCCGGAAGATTTGGAACGTTTAAATGAGGATGGAGAACTTTGGTTTGCTTATGAAGGACTAAAGAAAGCAACACGGTGAGAAATTTCCCTCAGGTTCTTTCTGATTTTTCAGAGATAATGTACTATTGGAAACTCAAAAAAAACTTTCATAGATGTGATAGACAAAGTAAATTCCTTACAATAGAATGGTCTAATAATCCCTGGAAATATTTCTTTGAAGATTGAGCAAATTAGTTTAATAATGAAGAACAGTCTCTCTGTGGGATAGCTGGCCAAGTAATAAAACCTATAACCTGTACAATGAAAACTGACTATATCAAATAAGTTAGCCAGTGTTGCTATAGATATATAAATATGTTTATTTATTTATTTATTTAATTTTTGGCTGTGTTGGGTCTTCGTTGCTGTGCACGGGCTTTCTCTAGTTGTGGCGAGCGGGGGCTACTCTTCGTTGCAGTGCGTGGGCTTCTCATTGCAGTGGCTTCTCTTGTTGCGGAGCACGGGTTCTAGGCACGCAGACTTCAGTAGTTATGGCACGTGGCCTCAGTAGTTGTGGTGTACGGGCTTAGTTGCTCCGTGGCATGTGGGATCTTCCGGGACCAAGACTCGAACCCGTGTCCCCTGCATTGACAGGCAGATTCTTAACCACTGCGCCACCAGGGAAGTCCCTATAGATATGTTTAAATTTAAGGCGTTTGCTTCTTTAAAAATTAGTAAACTATTTTTAGAGCAGTTTTAGGTTCACAGCAAACCAAACAGAAAGTACAGAGGTTTCTCATATACCTACTACCCCTACACACGCACAGCCATTATCAACATCTCTCACCAGAGGGTACATCTTTTAAAACCGATGAACTTATGCTGACACATCATTATCACCCAGAGTCAATAGTTTACCCTAGGGCTTACTCTTGGTGTTGTACATTCTATGGGTTTTGAAAAATGTATAATAACATGTATCTTTATCATCATTGCATCAAACAGAACATATTTTTTAATTATTAGAGTAAAAATATAATTTTAATAATGTCCAAAATAAAATTTCTTATCATTAACTGCATGTTAACACCACATAACACTTCCTAACCAGCTAGGAGTTTATAATTATATGTTCCTAATTCCATAGCCTGTAACCTTGTGTACACAAGTAAACTTTATGTGCTTAGGTGCCTGGCTCTTAATTGTGGGTTTTCATAACTGCTGCAGAAGTACACGCTCAGAGTCATCAGCAGAATAAAGACTGTGCGGTTAACTTCTTGACCCCTTCTCTAACAGCATTTTGGAGAGCCATCTCCAGTCCCAGAAGGATTGCTACGAAAAGGAGATTGAAGCTCTGAACTTCAAAGTGGTGCATCTAAGTCAGGAAATCAACCACCTGCAGAAATTATTTAGAGAAGAGAATGACATCAATGAAAGTATCCGTCATGAAGTTACCAGGCTAACATCAGAAAACATGGTATGGTCTCAGCCACGGGCCCCAGTCATGGCCATTATTCTGGAGATGTTATGCGTTAATGGAGTAGAATTCAGTGTCTCAGCTGTAAAACAGATTACATTTCCCAGGAGTGCAATAGCTGGTTCAGAAGATAAAACTATAAAATTACCCCAGGCTGGAAAGCATTTTAAGAGGGTTTACCATAGGATAGGTCCAAATTCTGAGATGTGTGTGCTCTTAAATCTATACATTTAAAATCTAGCCCTAACCCCTTGGCAAGTAACAAAAAGCATTAAGGTAAAAAGGTACCTCTTGAGAGGGGTGTGCATTCAGAAGGTCAGTTGCCCTGCTCATGACACTCATCTCAACTGTTGCAACAGCTTCCTTCTTCCGTGATGCCTGTTCTTTCCCACTGCATTTGTCTCATCCTTTCTTCTCACTCACGTCTACTGGAATTAAGAAATACCTTAGGAACCTTCTCAACAAAAACAATCCTTTCTTAACCCCACACCCCTTGCAGCCACCACCCCATTTCTCTGGGGGACTTGGCCACACTTCTCCATGCCACCTGGCTGTGATTTCTCCACTCACCTTCCGTTTACTCTGTGGCCACTCCATTCTGTGGGCTGCCCCTCCCACTAACTGAATCTGCCTGCACAGGGCTGAGCACAGAGCGTTCCTTTCCACCCTTGTCTTAGTCACTCAGCAGCACTTGGTGATGTTAATGACTCCCTCTCCCTCCTTTCTGTTCTGCTGGCTTCCAGGACACTGTGGTCTCCCAGGTTTCTCATCCCGCCTCGCTGGCTGCTGCTTCTCTACTTCTTTACTGGCTCCTCCTCCTCCTCCTAGCCTGGAAGTATTAGGAAATCTCAGTGCTGTGTCAACACATGAGCATATGTGACCCTGGGCACAGAGGACGTATAGAACGGTAGTTAAGGACCTGCACGTCTTTGTTTATTCCTTGGGTGACGCTTTAATGAGGAATTTGCAGTGAAATCCAGTTGCACAGTCAAACAAGTATTTTTCATTTGGACTTCAGAGGCACGGGTGTTTCCATAAACTTGCACAATAGAAAAACTCTCCGTATGTGACTAGGGGTGGAAATGATGGACATTTAAACAAATATTAGTTAGACAAAGACAGAGGATTATGAAACATATTGGATCATTCCAGACCTCTGCTAACAGAGCCGTGTGCAGCCTGGATTCAAAGGGCATGGTAGGACCCCTTTGAGATGATTCTCCTGTTTCTAGATGAGGAGATGATGTCTCAGGGCCTGGACCAGAGACTGGCTGCCATTTCCTCACATCATCCCTCCCTCAACTCAGCAGAGAATTCCCATATACCCTCCCAGATGTACACTTCCTTCTCTCCAGGAGACCTGGGAGATGTGGAGGGTTGTAGCTATCTGAGAACCGCTCACCCTGAGCATGCTGGTATTTCTTGTGACTATATAGGTCTTGAGGTTAAAAAAAAAAAAAAATTCCATCAATCCAGTCTATGCTTTGGCTAGCCCTCTTACACAACTATACTAGACGTATGTTCCATGAGGTTAATGACCTAGACAGTTCAGTTTGCTTCTGAGCAGCTCTGAGATTTTAAAGTTTATACGTGAAAGTATTCTAATATTTCTAATTCTTCTCTAAAGATGATCCCAGACTTTAAACAGCAAATTGCAGAACTGGAGAAACAGAAGCAAGATCTTGAAATCCGCCTGAACGAACAAGCTGAAAACATGAAAGGTAACTGGAACCCTCATGAAGCTGCTTTTAGAAAATGGTTTCCTGTATCCAGGAAATGACCAAAAAAATCATCATCAAACTGATTCTCCATGGAGCCAGGCAGGTGACATAAATGTGAGAAGTGGGCTGGGTGGACAGTACATTAAGGTTCATAGGCATTTAAAGGTGGCAGCTGCCTTCAGGGTGCATTGATTGTTGGCAAGTAAGAATTCGGGCACCAGTATTGCTTGATATCCCTATTTTTAAAGAAAAACCAGAGGGGCTTCCCTGGTGGCGCAGTGGTTGAGAATCCGCCTGCCGATGCAGGGGACACGGGTTCGTGCCCCGGTCCGGGAGGATCCCGCGTGCCGCGGAGCGGCTGGGCCCGTGGGCCATGGCCGCTGGGCCTGCGCGTCCGGAGCCTGTGCTCCGCAACGGGAGAGGCCACAACAGTGCGAGGCCCACGTACCGCAAAAAAAAAAAAAAAAAAAGAAAAATAAATAAATAAATAAATAAAGGTGGCAGCTGCCTTCAGGGTGCATTGATTGTTGGCAAGTAAGAATTCGGGCCCCAGTATTGCTTGATATCCCTATTTTTAAAGAAAAACCAGAAATCCAGGTTTTTATGTGAAATATCACAATTTTTAAATAATGGCTTGAAAAGTTTTGTATGTTTGTTTGTTTTTGCGGTACGTGGGCCCCTCACTGCTGTGGCCTCTCCCGTTGCGGAGCACAGGCTCCGGACGCGCAGGCTCAGCGGCCATGGCTCACGGGCCCAGCCGCTCCGCAGCATGTGGGATCCTCCCAGACCGGGGCACGAACCCGTGTCCCCTGCATCGGCAGGCAGACTCTCAACCACTGCGCCACCAGGGAAGCGCGAAAAGTTTTTAGACACTGTTCAGACCACATAAAAGCTAATCTGTAGCTGCGTACAGTTTAGAACCCCTGATAGCTGAAAATATGAAAATACGACCAAACCCAAATCAGAATGCTGTGACATGGCCACCAAAGGACTGATAGTTCTTCTCATTATAGGAAAACTAGCAGAGTTGTCTCATCAGTTGAATCACAATCAGGAAGAGGAAGGAATGCAAAGAAAGTAAGTATCATCGTGCATGTACCTCAGGTTCACATTCATGTAATGCTTTTCTGAAATTGTGTGTGATACCAAAGAAAGGTTATTAAACCAAAAAAGCAAGGTGTTAATTAAGATATATAATTTGTTAGCATTCAAGTGTGAAGAAAAGAAATACTTGTGTACACACACACACACACACACACACACACACACACACACACACACACCCTTCTCTGGGAGAGTGTATGAGAAATGAAACAACATTGGTTGCCTGCAGGGAAGGTAACTGGGTGGCTGGTGCACAGGGGAGGGAGGAGACTTACTTTTCACTGTGTAGACTTTTATACCCTTAGAACATTATGCCATATGCATGAATTATCTCTTCAGAAAAAATTGATTACATAAGATCATGTGAAAGAGAACAGTTTCTCTCTCAGCAGACCACTTAGGGTAAGGCTTAAAATCCATGTTGATAGAGAATCTTCATCGATAAACACCCCAGATTACACCCTGACCAACAGAGGGCCTGGTAGAGCCTTGTGAGGAAACTGTTTTGCCACCAGCTGGATGAGATACTTTTTTTTAAATGGTGGGGTTTTTTGTTTTGGGGGTTTTTTTTTTTAACATCTTTATTGGAGTATAATTGCTTTACAATGGTGTGTTAGTTTCTGCTGTATAACAAAGTGAATCAGCTAAACATATACATATATCCCCATTTCCCCTCCCTCTTGCGTCTCCCTCCCACCCTCCCTATCTCACCCTTCTAGGTGGTCACAAAGCACCGAGCTGATCTCCCTGTGCTATGCAGCTGCTTCCCACTAGCTATCTGTTTTACATTTGGTAGTGTATATATGTCATTGCTACTCTCTCACTTTGTCCCAGCTTACCCTTCCCTCTCACGTCCTCAAGTCCATTCTCTACATCTACGTCTTTATTCCTGTCCTGCCCCTAGGTTCATCAGAACCATTTTTTTTTTAGATTCCATATATATGTGTTAGCATATGGTATTTGTTTTTCTCTTTCTGACTGACTTCACTCTGTATGACAGACTCTGGGTCCATCCACCTCACTACAAATAACCCAATTTCATTCCTTTTTATGGCTGAGTAATATTCCATTGTATACATGTGCCATATCTTCTTTATCCATTCATCTGTCGATGGACACTTAAGTTGCTTCCATGTCCTGGCTACTGTAAATAGTGCTGCAATGAACATTGTGGTACATGACTCTTTTTTTTTTTTTAAACATCTTTATTGGAGTATAACTGTTTTACAATAGTGTGTTAGTTTTTCCTTTACAACAAAGTGAATCAGTTATATATATACGTATGTTCCCATATCTCTTCCCTCTTGCATCACCCTCTCTCCCACCTTCCCTATCCCACCCCTCTAGGTGGTCACAAAGCACAGAGGTGATCTCCCTGTGCTATGCGGCAGCTTCCCACTAGCTATCTAATTTACATTTGATAGTGTATATATGTCCCTGCCACTCTCTCACTTTGTCACAGCTTACCCTTCCCCCTCCCCATATCCTCAAGTCCATGCTCTAGTAAGTCTGTGTTTTATTCCCGTCCTACCACTAATCTCTTCATGACATTTTTTTTTCCCTTAGAGTCCATATATATGTGTTAGTATACGGTATTTGTTTTTCTCCTTCTGACTTAGTTCACTCTGTATGACAGACTCCAGGTCTATCCACCTCATTACAAATAACTCCGTTTCATTTCTTCTTATGGCTGAGTAATATTCCATTGTATACATGTGCCACATCTTCTTTATCCATTCATCTGTTGATGGACACTTAGGTTGCTTCCATGTCCTGGCTATCGTAAATAGAGCTGCAATGAACATTTTGGTACATGACTTTTTGAATTATGGTTTTCTCAGGGTATATGCCCAGTAGTGGGATTGCTGGGTCATATGGTAGTTCTATTTTTAGTTTTTTAAGGAAACTCCATTACTGTTCTCCATAGTGGCTGTATCAATTTACATTCACACCAACAGTGCAAGAGGGTTCCCTTTTCTAAAAATGTTTTTGAAGCTATTTTAATTCAATGCTTTTGTAATAAAGTATAGATTTACTTATTTATACATAACTCAAGTTAGAATTACAATTTTAGAGTTTCACGCTCATTAGTAAGGTACCATTTTATATCCTAGTGTTTTTCCATATCACAAAACATTGCTCATATCAAATAATATTTTTTATAACTTAGATTAGATTACAGTTTTGTATGGTAAAGGTATTTTGTAAAGCTCTATAATCTTCAGAAAAGTCAATTAACCTGACTTCTTCACTGGGTATTTTTTTTTTTTTTTTTTTTTTTGCGGTATGCGGGCCTCTCACTGCTGTGGCCTCTCCCGTTGCGGAGCACAGGCTCCGGACGCGCAGGCCCAGCGGCCATGGCTCACGGGCTTAGTCGCTCCGCGGCATGTGGGATCTTCCTGGACCAGGGCACGAACCCGTGTCTCCTGCATCGGCAGGCGGATTCTCAACCACTGCGCCACCAGGGAAGCCCCCTTCACTGGGTATTTTATTCACAGTCATTTCTAAGTCATCCTCATCAGATTAAAGTTGACTCCCATATTATTATTTAAATCATCAGAGGAATAGATGTCAAATTTGTCATCAGTGTTCCATTCCAATTTAAAAATCCTTAAGATACTTGATTTTAAGAACAGTAAATGGACACTCTATGTCCCAGAGAGCATTTTTCATCATGTGACTTCTTTGGTAGGATTGGGGCCACATGAGGGCCCAAAACAGTACGAAAGTGGTGAGCACCATTTTAGAACTCTTTGGATTGGTTTTTCTTCTCTCTCTGATCGCTGGGTTTTGGAGTAGCTGTTCCCGGTCTTTTCACAAAGGAGATAATTATTGAGCTTTTGGTCATAAGGGTGTAAGTGGATATGGATGTCCCGTGGGAGCAGTCAAAGGGTGTAGGCAGGTGGGGACAAGAACTTCTTACCAGGTTAAGGAGACTGGAGCAGAGGTGGACTTTTATACCCCATCAACCCTGATCTCTTCCTCCCACTTTGAGCACTCCCCTATTCAGGTACCACTTGCTTTACACATAAAATGGCCAAA
Organism: Kogia breviceps; assembly: GCF_026419965.1. Lineage (NCBI taxonomy): Eukaryota > Metazoa > Chordata > Mammalia > Artiodactyla > Physeteridae > Kogia > Kogia breviceps. Next base: position 148,584,047 of record NC_081312.1, read on the forward strand.
GTATTTTTCCATCTTTGGAAAGGTCACTGTTTGCTATGACAATGAGAGACAATTTCCATGTTGGTCAAACTGATATCAAAATTTCCTAATCCTTTTCTCAGAACCATAGAAGCCCCTAATGAAATACATACCAAAGAGAAAGAGAAGCTGATGGATAAGATTCAAGAAATGCAGGAGGCCAGCGAGCACTTGAGGAAACCACTTGAAACTGAAAGTGAAGTCAAGAGTAGTTTCCAGCAGGAAGCATCTCGCCTTACTGTGGAACACGGGGTGAGGAGTTTTGTCACTTGTTGATAAGTGATGCCTGCATATGCAGGCATCACTGAAGGGGGTCAGGCCACCTAAAACATGCGATGAGCAGGATCTGCCTCCCACCAGAGCATTCTGTTTCCTTATCTCAAATGACTGGTGGTCTCTGAGGTTACAGCTGCCTCAGGGGAGCCTGGGAATTGACGAGGGCTGAGAGAGGACGGGTGGCGAGGACCTTGAGCACTGTCCCATGGACGGCACCCATCTGAGATGACGACGCCCTGGCCCAGAGCACCTTGGGGGTGATAGGCTGATGTGTGACCTTCTCTGAGCAGAGCTTACCCCAACAAAGGCCTATGCTTGCTTCTGGGGGGTGTGCCCTTCCTGCAGTTTTCAGAGTCAAAATGTTCTTTTGTGCAATGGTCATGATAGTAGATGACTGACTTTTTAACTTGTGAAAATCTTCATCAGATTGTCAATGCCCTTGTCAAAATGATATTTGGCAACTCTGTCAGCTTCCAGCAATTCTTTTGAAATTGCATTGGTGTGTGAAACCCACAAGAATGAGAAGCACCAAAGTAGCAGATGGGGTGCTTTCCTGGGAGGTGGATGCTCACAGGCCCCTTCCTGGCCTGGCAACCTCCAAGACCATGACCCGGGAGGGCTCACCCGGGCATTGGTCAGCCTGCACATGTCCACGGGCCCTGCTCCCTGTCGTCAGGGTCCCTCATTTCCTATCTCACAAGAAAAACATGATAGGGTAAAATCACATTTTGCCATGTCAGGATTCAACTTTGAAGAGGAATCCAGAGAGTTTAACATTTAATAGGAAGTAACACATTCCAGTCAGGGCACCTGGATGAGGACCATCTTTTATGAGCGGGGGGTGCACGTTTCTCAGAGAATAAGTTTCTCAAATCACACTGGGTAAGCAACTGCCTGCTGAACGTGAGAGGCTGTCCCACCTTCTGCCGCTGTGTTTGCGTGTGTTTCCCTGGGGTCTCAGCAGGAGCCAGTGGTGAGGGAGAGGGTAGGTGGGTGATCATGTGTGTTGCACATCTTGTCCTGTGTGAGCCTTCACTCAGCTGTGAGAGTGTGGCTCTGGGTGTTGTCAATGCCTGAGCTGTGTGGGATTTGTGTGAGTTTGTTTCTGATGCTCCGGGAAGAGTGAGGTGTCCCACTCAGTGCCCCTCCTCAGGAGCCCCCCGCCTCATGTGTGTGGCTCTCCTCCCAGGCAGGGAAGGGCTGGACCTGTTTCTTCCCCAGTGCATGGAGCTGGGGACCAGTCATATCTACGTGTTCGTTCTAACACACTATTCCTGAACCCGTCAGTAGCCTCAGTGTTACAAGTGAATAGATGAATATAATTTCTATATCTTAGGTGGCGACTTCGCCCACAAATGAGACTTAACTGTATTAGTTGCCTAGAGCCGCCATAACAAATTACCACAAACTAGGGGCTTAAAACAACAGAAACTTGTTCTCTCACAATGTGGAGGTCAGAAGTCCAAATTCAAGGTGTCAGCAGGGCCACACTCCTCCAAGGTCTGTAGAAGAGAGTCCTTCCTTGCCTCTTGCAGCTCCTGGTGGTTCCTGGCATTCCTTGGTTTGTAGTTTAATTCCACTCTCTGCCTGTTCTTCCTATGGCCTTGCCTCTCTGTGTCCTTTCTTGTCTGTTATAAGGACAGTCTCACTGGATTTAGAACCCATCCTGATCCTCTGATCTCACGTTGATCCTTAGTTTAATTGCAACTGCGAAGACCCTATTTCCAAGGAAGGTCACATTCTGGGGTTCTAAGTGGATATGAATTTTGAGGGGACACCATTCAGCAAAGAAAATCATTACTTTAAAAGGGAAAAAACAGGGCTTCCCTGGTGGTGCAGTGGTTGAGAGTCTGCCTGCCGATGCAGGGGACACGGGTTCGTGCCCCGGTCCGAGAGGATCCCACATGCCGCGGAGCGCCTGGGCTCGTGAGCCATGGCCGCTGAGCCTGTGCGTCCGGAGCCTGTGCTCCGCAATGGGAGAGGCCACAACAGTGAGAGGCCCGTGTACTGCAAAAAAAATAAAATAATATAATATAAAAAAATAAAAAGGAAAAAACAGTTTAAGTGAGTTTTAGTCTCACTATTTATCAGAGATATTCAAACTTAAAACGAGGTATTATTTTGCCTCTCAAATAATAGTGATCTTATGGTGCTGGTGAGAACACCCTGAAGGGGGCCCTGTCACATATGGTTCCCGGGGATAGAAATTGGTGTCCACTTTCTCAAAGGTAGTTTGGAGGCAAATATCAGGAACCTCTGGAAGTGCATTTCCTAACACTGGTAGTGTTATTAGTCACAGAAAAAATTAGTAAATGAAAGGATGTCCAACAGTAGTGGGTAGATTAAGTGATTATATATCATATGACTTAACCATTAAGATGACAGTTTGGTATATTATCAATGACAGAGGGAAATACCTGCAATATAATGAAAGAGAAACATAGGATGTAAAACTTTACATGCAGTATGACCCAATTTTATACAATGTATATGTGCCATATTGGGGGGGGGGAAAGAATGAAATAAATCAAAATGTGAACAGTGATTTCCTCCAGGTTCTCCAGGATTGATGGGTAACTTTATTAATTTTTAGATATATTATAGAATAGACTCAAATAGAAAGGAAGAAACTGTACCCACACCCTCACTTATAAGGCCAGATAAAGTTCCTCGTGTGTTTGACAGAGACACAGAACTGTAGTGGGGACAGGTGGCCACTGAGTAGACACAGCACAACTTCCCTTGGCTCTGAGAGTCACCCGAGAGCCCAAGCTGCAGTGACTGACTGTGTGGTAGGCATTGCTGGAGCAGAGAAGCCTGAATCCTTTCTGTGTCAAAACCCTTGGAATTCAGGAAAAACCTATACACTCTGTGCCCTTTATAGGAAATATTTACAGGCATCCAAGACTCTCCTGGTTCTTGAGCCAAATTCAGCATGGGCTGAGCCACCCCCTCATCAGGAAGGAGACACAAAGCCAGCACCCAAATCTCTGAAGTTTCTCTGCCTGTAGCTTCTGACATCCAGAGAGCCCATTTGCACACCTGCATATTTTAAAATTCTCTACAATGGGCATTACTTTATTAAGGGAAAATTAGATCAAGTTAACTGTGGTCTCTCTGTACAATAGGATATTATTCAGCCACAAAAAGGAGTGAAGTAGTGATACCTGCTATAGCATGGATGAACCTTGAAAACATTATGCCAAGTGAAAGAAGCCAAACATGAAAGGCCACATGTTGTATGATTCCATGTATACTGAATGTCCAGAACAGGCAAATATGTAGACACAGAAGGTAGATTAGTGGTTGCCAAGGGCTGGAAAGGAATAGGAGGACAAAGGGGTGCCAGCTAAAAGTTACATGTTTCTTTCTAATGTGATGAAAATATTCTGGAATTAGATGATAGTGATGGTTGCACAACTAAGTATACTAAAAACCATTGAGTGTACACTTCAAATGGGTGAACTGTTTGGTGTGTGAATTATAGCTCAGTAAAGCTATTACCAAAAAATAGGTTAAGATGCTTCTGAGCTAATGTCCTTGTTTCTTTTGATTTCTGTAGGATCTTGAAGAAGTGTTAGACATGAAGGACAGAGTGATTAAAAAGTTACAAGATCAAGTGAAGACTCTAACCAAGACAATTGAAAAAGGTAGAAAAAATAACATTCACTTTCCTACTTTTTGAAGTTTCAGCTAAGGTCCGCATGTGTTGACATGTTATTTCCTGATGTGGTCCAAAGAATTTGAAAACCAAAGGAATGGGTCTCAACTGGTGGGTTTGGGGCTCAGTGATGGGCTAATGGAAGGATCCTTCAAGGCAGGAAGATAGCTCACCACCTCTCAGATGATACCAGATATGCTCATGCAATTGTAAGGGACACCCTGGAATGACTACTTTTAACCTCTTTCTCTGTTAGCTCTCTCCTTGTAAAAGTGAAAATGTGAAAAAGTTTCTAATTTAATGGCTTTAAAATTTATTTCCTCTCTCAGTGACATGGAATCAATATCCCAGTTTCTATTAGAAAAAAGAAGTAGACAACTAAGAAGCTGGACAGCAGTCCTAAACATGGACTGAACTGCACACTGAGTGTCCTCATGAGCTCCTGGGAAAAGGACCCTCTGCCTTTCTTTCCTTTGCCCACTTCTTTTTTTTTAAACATCTTTATTGGAGTACAGTTGCCTTACAATGGTGTGTTAGTTTCTGCTGTATCACAAAGTGAATCAGCTATACATATACATATATCCCCATATCCCCTCCCTCTTGCGTCTCCCTCCCACCCTCCCTATCTCACCCTTCTAGGTGGTCACAAAGCACCGAGCTGATCTCCCGGTGCTATGCGGCTGCTTCCCACTAGCTATCTATTTTATATTTGGTAGTGTACGTATGTCCATGCCACTCTCTCACTTCATCCCACCTTACCCTTCCCCCTCCCCGTGTCCTCAAGTCCATTCTCTCCATCTGCATCTTTATTCCTGTCCTGCCCCTAGGTTCTTCAGAACCATTTGTTTTTTCTTTTTTAGATTCCATATATATGTGTTAGCATATGGTATTTGTTTTTCTCTTTCTGACTTACTTCACTCTGTATCACAGACTCTAGGTCCATCCACTTCACTACAAATATCTCAATTTTGTTTCTTTTTATGGCTGAGTAATATTCCATTGAATATATGTGCCACATCTTCTTTATCCATTCATCTGTTGATGGACACTTAGGTTGCTTCCATGTCCTGGGTATTGTAAATAGAGCTGCAATGAACATTGTGGTACATGACTCCTTTTTTTTTTTTTTTAACATCTTTATTGGAGTATAATTGCTTTACAATGGTGTGTTAGTTTCTGCTTTATAACAAAGTGAATCAGTTATATATATGTTCGCATATCTCTTCCCTCTTGCGTATCCCTCCCTTCCCACCCTCCCTATCCCACCCCTCTAGGTGGTCACAAAGCACCGAGCTGATCTCCCTGTGCTATGTGGCTGCTTCCCACTAGCTATCTATTTTACATTTGGTAGTGTATATATGTCCCTGCCACTCTCTCACTTTGTCACAGCTTACCCTTCCCCCTCCCCATATCCTCAAGTCCATTCTCTAGTAGGTCTGTGTCTTTATTCCCGTCTTACCCCTAGGTTCTTCATGACCTTTTTTTTTTTCTTAGATTCCATATATATGTGTTAGCATATGGCATTTGTTTTTCTCTTTCTGACTTACTTCACTCTGTATGACAGACTATAGGTCTATCCACCTCACTACAAATAACTCAATTTTGTCTCTTTCATGGCTGAGTAATATTCCATTGTATATATGTGCCACATCTTCTCTATCCGTTCATCCGATGATGGACACCTAGGTTGCCTCCATGTCCTGACTATTGTAAATAGAGCTGCAATGAACATTTTGGTACATAACTCTTTTTGAATTATGGTTTTCTCAGGGTATATGCCCAGTAGTGGGATTGCTGTGTTGCATGGTAGTTCTATTTTTAGTTTTTTAAGGAACTTCCATACTGTTCTCCATAGTGGCTGTATCAATTTACATTCCTACCAGCAGTGCAAGAGTGTTCCCTTTTCTCCACACCCTCTCCTGCATTTATTGTTTGTAGACTTTCTGATGATGGCCATTCTGACCAGTGTGAGATGATTTCTCATTGTAGTTTTGATTTGCATTTCTCTAATGATTAATGATGTTGAGCATCCTTTCATGTGTTTGTTGGCAATCTGTATATCTTATTTGGAGAAATGTCTGTTTAGGTCTTCTGCCCATTTTTGGATTGGGTTGTTTGGTTTTTTGTTATTGAGCTGTGTGTGTTGCTTGTAAATCTTGGAGATTAATCCTTTGTCAGTTGCTTCATTTGCAACTATTTTCTCCCATTCTGAGGGTTGCCTTTTGATCTTGTTTATGGTTTCCTTTGCTGTGCAAAAGCTTTGAAGTTTCATAAGGTCCCATTTGTTTAGTTTTGTTTTTATTTCCATTTCTCTAGGAGGTGGGTCAAAAAGGATCTTGCTGTGATTTATGATTTATAGAGTGTTCTGCCTATGTTTTCCTCTAAGAGTTTAATAGTGTCTGGCTTTACATTTAGGTCTTTAATCCATTTTGAGGATTTTTTGTGTGTGGTGTTAGGGAGTGTCCTAATTTCATTCTTTTACATGTAGCTGTCCAGTTTTCCCAGCACCACTTATTGAAGAGGCTGTCTTTTCTCCATCATATATTCTTGCCTCCTTTATCAAAAATAAGGTGACAATATGTGCATGGGCTTATCTATGGGCTTTCTATCCTGTTCCCTGGATCTATATTCCTGTTCTTGTGCCTGTACCATACTGTCTTGATTACTGTAGCTTTAAGTAGTATAATCTGAAGTCAGGGAGCCTGATTCCTCCAGCTCCATTTTTCTTTCTCAAAATTGCTTTGGCTATTCAGGGTCTTTTGTGTCTCCATACAAATTGTGAAATTTTTTGTTCTAGTTCTGTGAAAAATGCCATTGGTAGTTTGATAGGGATTGCATTGAATCTGTAGATTGCTTTGGGTAATAGAGTCGTTTTCAGTGTCAATTCTTCCAATCTAAGAACATGGTATATCTCTCCACCTGTTCGTATCATCTTTAATTTCTTTCATCAGTGTCTTATAGTTTTCTGCATACAGGTCTTTTGTCTCCTTAGGTAGGTTTATTCCTAGGTATTTTATTCTTTTTGTTGCAATGGTAAATGGGAGTGTTTCCTTAATTTCTCCTTCAGATTTTTCATCATCAATGTACAGGAATGCAAGAGATTTCTGTGCATGAATTTAGTATGCTGCTATTTACCAAATTCATTGATTAGCTCTAGTGGTTTTCTGGTAGCATCTTTAGGATTCTCTGTGTATAGTATCATGTCACCTGCAAACAGTGACAGTTTTACTTCTTCTTTTCTGATTTGGAGTCCTTTTATTTCTTTTTCTTCTCTGATTGCTGTGGCTAAAACTTCCAAAACTATGTTGAATAATAGCGGTTGAGCGTGGACAATCTTGTCTTGTTCCTGATCTTAGAGGAAATGGTTTCAGTTTTTCGCTATTGAGAATGATGTTGGCTGTGGGTTTGTCATATATGGCATTTTTTATGTTGAGGTAAGTTCCCTCTATGCCTACTTTCTGGAGGGTTTTTATCATAAATGAGTGTTGAATTTTGTTGAAAGCTTTTTCTGCATCTATTGAGATGATCATATGGTTTTTCTCCTTCAGTTTGTTACTATGGTTTATCTCATTGATTGATTGACATATTTTGAAGAATCCTTGTATTCCTGGGATAAACCCCACTTGTTCATGGTGTGTGATCCTTTTAATGTGCTGTTGAATTCTGTTTGCTAGTATTTTGCTGAGTATTTTTGCATCTATGTTCATCAGTGATATTGGCCTCTAGTTTTCTTTCTTTGTGACGTCTTTGTCTGCTTTTGGTATCAGGGTGATGGTGGCCTCAAAGAATGAGTTTGGGAGTGTTCCTCCCTCTGCTATATTTTGGAAGAGTTTGAGAAGGACAGGTGTTAGCTCTTCTCTAAATATTTGATAGAATTCACCTGTGAAGCCATCTGGGTCCTGAGCTTTCGTTTGTTGGAAGATTTTTTTTTTTGGTGGTGGTGGTATGTGGGCCTCTCACTGTTGTGGCCTCTCCCATTGCAGAGCACAGGTTCCGGATGCACAGGCTCAGTGGCCATGGCTTACGGGCCCAGCCACTCCACAGCATGTGGGATCTTCCTGGACCGGGGAACCAACCCGTGTCCCCTGAATCGGCAGGCAGATTCTTAACCACTGCGCCACCAGGGAAGCCCGTGTTGGAAGATTCTTAATCACAGTCTCAACTTCAGTGCTTGTGACTGGTCTGTTTATATTTTCTCTTTCTTCCTGTTTCAGTCTCAGAAGGTTGTGCTTTTCTAAGAATTTGGGCATTTATTCCAGGTTGTCCAATTTATTGGTATACAGTTGCTTGTAGTAATCTCTCATGATCGTTTTGTATTTTTGCAGTGTCAGTTGTTACTTCTGCTTTTTCATTTCTAATTCTATTGATTTGAGTCTTCTCCCTTTTTTCCTTGATGAGTCTGGCTAATGGTTTATCAATTTTGTTTATCTTCTCAAAGAACCAGCTTTTAGTTTATTGATCTTTGCTATTGTTTCCTTCATTTCTTTTTCATTTATTTCTGATCTGATCTTTATGATTTCTTTCCTTCTGCTAGCTTTGAGGTTTTTTTGTTCTTCTTTCTCTAATTGCTTTAGTTGTAAGGTTAGGTTGTTTATTTGAGATATTTCTTGTTTCTTAAGGTAGGATTGTATTGCTATAAACTTCCCTCTTAGAACTGATTTTGCTGCATCCCATAGGTTTTGGGTCGTTGTGTTTTCATTGTCATTTGTTTCTAGGTATGTTTTGATTTCCTCTTTGATTTCTGCAGTGATCTCTTGGTTATTTAGTAGTGTACTGTTTAGCCTCCATGTGTCTATATTTTTTACAGATTTTTTTTCCTGTAATTGATAGTCGTGGTTGGAAAAGATACTTGAGACAATTTCAGTTTTCTTAAATTTACCAAGGCTTGATTTGTGACCCAAGATATGATCTATCCTGGAGAATGTTCCATGAGCACTTGAGAAGAAAGTGTATTCTGTTATTTTTGGATGGAATGTCCTGTGAATATCAATTAAATCCATCTTGTTTAATGTATCATTTAAAGCTTGTGTTTCCTTATTTATTTTCATTTTGGATGATCTGTCCATTTGTGAAAGCGGGGTGTTAAAGTTCTCTACTATGATTGTGTTACCGTCAATTTCCCCTTTTATGGCTGTTAGCAGTTGCCTTATGTATTGAGGTTCATAAATGTTTACAATTGTTATGTCTTCTTCTTGGATTGATCCCTTGATCATTATGTAGTGTCCTTCTTTGTCTCTTGTAATAGTCTTTGTTTTAAAGTTTATTTTGTCTGATATGCGAATTGCTACTCCAGCTTTCTTTTGATTTCCATTTGCATGGAATATATTTTTCAATCCCCTCACTTTCAGTCTGTATGTGTCCCTAGGTCTGAAGTGGGTCTCTTGTAGACAGCATATATATGGGTGTTGTTTTTGTATCCATTCAGCCAGTCTGTGTCTTTTGGTGGGAGCATTTAATCCATTTACATTTAAGGTAGTTATTGATATGTATGTTCATGTTACCATTTTCTTAATTGTTTTGGGCCTGTTATTTTAGGTCTTTTCCTTCTGTTGTGTTTCCTGCCTAGAGGAGTTTCTTTAGCGTTTGTTGTAAAGCTGGTTTGGTGTTGCTGAATTCTCTTAGCTTTTGCTTGTCTGTAAAGGTTTTAATTTCTATGTCAAATCTGAATGAGATCCTTGCTGGGTAGAGTAATCTTGGTTGTAGGTTTTTCCCTTTCATCACTTTAAATATGTCCTGCCACTCCCTCTGGTTTGCAGAGTTTTTGCTGAAAGATCAGCTGTTAACCGTATGGGGATTCCCTTGTATGTTATTTGTTGTTTTTCCCTTGCTGCTTTTAATATTTTTTCTTTGAAGTTAATTTTTGATAGTTTGATTAATATGTGTCTTCACATGTTTCTGCTTGGATGTGTCCTGCATGGGACTCTCTGTGCTTCCTGGACTTGATTGACTATTTGAAGTTTTCAACTATAATCTCTTCAAATATTTTCTCAGTCCCTTTCTTTTTCTTTTCTTCTTCTGGGACCCCTAAAATTCAAATGTTGGTGTGTGATGTTGTCCCAGAGCTCTCTGATACTGTCCTCAATTCTTTTCATTCTTTTTTCTTTATTCTGCTCTGCAGTAGTTATTTCCACTATTTTATCTTCCAGGTCACTTATCTGTTCTTCTGCCTCAGTTATTCTGCTATTGATTCCTTCTAGAGAATTTTAAATTTGATTTATTGTGTTATTCATCTCTGTTTGTTTGCTCTTTCATTCTTCTAGGTCCTTGTTAAATGTTTCTTGCAGTTTCTCCATTCTATTTCCAAGATTTTGGATCATCTTTACTATCATTACTCTGAACTCTTTTTCAGGTAGACTGCCTATTTCCTTTTCATTTGTTTGGTCTGGTGGGTTTTTACCTTACTCCTTCATCTGCTGTGTGTTTCTCTGTCTTCTCATTTTGCTTAACTTACTTACAGTGTTTGGGGTCTCCTTTTCGCAGGCTGCAGGTTCACAGTTCCTGTTGTTTTCGGTGTCTGCCCCCAGTGGGTAAGGTTGGTTCAGTGGGTTGTGTAGGCTTCCTGGTGGAGGGGACTGGTGCCTGTGTTATGGTGTATAAGGCTGGATCTTGTCTTTCTGGTGGGCAGGACTGCGTCCAGTGGTGTGTTTTAGGGTACCTGAAATCTTATTATGATTTTAGGCAGCCTCTCTGCTAATGGGTGGGGTTGTGTTCCTGTCTTGCTAGTTGTTTGGCATAGGGTGTCCAGCACTGTAGCTTTCTGGTCGTTGAGTGGAGCTGAGTCTTGGCGTTGAGATGGAGATCTCTGGGAGAGCTCTCACAGATTGATATTACCTGTGCCTGGGAGGTCTCTGGTGGACCAATGTCCTAAACTCGGCTCTCCCACCTCAGAGGCACAGGCCTTACACCCGGCCAGAGCACCAAGATGCTGTCAGCCACATGGCTGAGAAGAAAAGGGAGAAAAAAAGAAAGGAAGAAAAAAATAAAATAAAGTTACTAAAATAAAAAATAAATTATTTTAAAAAATTTTAAATTAAAAAGTAATTTAAAAAAAAGAAAGAAAGAAGAGAGCAACCAAACCAAAAAACAAATCCAGCAATGCTAACAAGCGCTAAAAACTATCCAAAAAAACCCCACAAAAATGGACAGACAGAACCCTAGGACAAACGGTAAAAGCAAAGCTATACAGACAAAATCACACAAGGAAGCCTACGGATACACCCTCACAAAAAGAGAAAAAGGGAGAAATTTATATATATATCTTTTGGGAAGTCTGAGGTCTTCTGCCAGCGTTCAGTAGGTGTTCTGTAGGAGTTGTTCCACATGTAGATGTATTTTTGATGTATTTGTGGGGAGGCAGGTGATCTCCACGTCTTACTGCTCTGCCATCTTGAAGGTCTCTCTCCCTTCACCCACTTCTGTGTCACTGAACTTTTCTGACTTCTCTCTTCTAACTCCCTTTACTCTTTTGTTCAGTATTGCTTCTTCCTCCCAACCTTTATCACTAAGGCTGTATCTTCAATTCTCTGTTGTTTTTACTGTATTCCTTTCTTTGAAGAGCTCCTTTACTATTATTTATTCAGCTCTCACCTCACATTTCATATGTCCAAAACCAAAATGAGGATCTTTCTGCTTCAGTAACTAATGATAAAGGTCAGTCTGCCCCCATGAGGGCAGAGACCTTGTCTGTCCTTCCCATTGCCCAGTGGTGTCCCCATTGCTGGAATGAATGAAGGAACTGCCATCGCTACATAAGGACTTCCAGAATCCACCTGCCATTCCTCACTTTTCCTGAGTCCCAGTCCCTTTTTGCCTCTAAGACTACTCCTTCACCTTTCTTTTATCACCTCCAACCCAGTGTGTCTAAAGTGGAATACATCAGCTTTCCTTCCTGTATTGTGTATCTATTGTCATATAACAAACTACCCCAAAATTTAGCAGGCATAAAGACGGAGATGTAGAGAATGGACTTCAGGATCTGGGGAGGGGGAAGGGTAAGCTGGGACGAAGTGAGAGAGTGGCATGGACATATATACACTACCAAATGTAAAACAGATAGCTAGTGGGAAGCAGCCGCATAGCACAGGGAGATCAGCTCGGTGCTGTGTGTCCACCTAGAGGGGTGGGATAGGGAAGGTGGGAAGGAGATGCAAGAGGGAGGAGATATGGGGATATATGCATGTGTACAGCTGATTCACTTTGTTATAAAGCAGAAACTAACACACCGTTGTAAAGCAATTATACTCCAATAAAGATGTTAAAAAAAAAAAACCTAAAAAACACAGTTTCTCAAAGTCAAGAATCCATAAGTGGCTTAGCTGGGTGGTCCTGGCTCTAAGTTGCAGTGAATTCATCAGCAGGGAAGCAGTCATCTGAAGGCTTAACTGGGGCTGGAGTGCCTGTCTCCAAGCTCATTCACATGGCTTTGGTCAGGAAGCCAGCCAGTACCTTTTGGACACTCCGTAGGTAGCACTAGCTCCCAAAGAATATGGTCAGATACAAGAGACCACACTTAAGAATACCCAAAGTATGATGTTCTTATCATGTATTTCTGCTTCATTTATTGTTCTTCCCAGTCCAGATGCAGTTCAGCAATCAGAGGTTATTCTTAGCATAAGCAGGTTGCTTAGTAAAACAGTTAACATTCTACCTTTATCCATCTCCAAGGGAACAGAGCTAGTAAATCAACAGGACAAACTCTCATGCAGTAGAAGAGAGTTCTGTTAACTCTTTACCTGGATTATCTTCTTTTTCATCCATCAGAGCCTACTCACTTTTCTTGGCCCAACTGGAGTGCTGCCTCCAAGAAGAATTTTTCAACAGTTCCAACCTACCTATGCGTACAGTCTTATGTCCCCTGTATTTATTTCGTATGGCTGCCTAACAAATCACCATAAAATTAGTGGCTTAATAAAACACAAGTCTTACAGTTCTAGAGGTCAGGAGTTCAAAATGGTCTTCACTGGGTTAAAGTCAACATGTCAGCAGGGCTTCTGTAGGTTTTAGGGGGAGGTTCTATTCTCTTGCCTTTTCCTTATTCTAGAGGCCACCCACTTTTACTGACTTATGGGCGTCTTCTACCATCTTCGAATTCAGCAGCATGGCACCTTTAAAATCTTTCTGACTCTCTAACCTGTGCTTCTGTGTACATCTCCTCCTCTCAGAATGGACATGAATCTTTGGGGACCAGAGGGCAGACTGTGGCCCACCCAAAGATGTCCATGTCCCAATCCCCAGAACCTGTGAATATGTTACCTTACATGGCAGAAGGGATTTTGCAGATGTGATTAAGTGAAGGATCTTGAGATGGAGACAGTCACCTGGATTATCCAGGTGGATTCAATGTATAATAATCACAAAAGACCTTATAAGAGAGGCAGGAATGACAGGGTGAGAGAAGGTGATATGACAGTGTAAGCAGAGAGAGAAAGATGTGATGATAGAAGCAGAGGTCAGAGTGATGTGGGGTAACAAGCCAAATCATGTGGGCAGCCTCTAGAAGCTGGAAAAGGCAAGAAATGAGTTCTCCCCTAGAGCCTCCAGAAGAAACACAGCTCTGCTGACACTTTGATTTTAGCAGTGTAAGATCTGTTTCAGTCTTATGACCTCCAGAAATGTAAAACTTTGTAAATTATATATTTTTTAAAATTGTGCTTTATGCCACTGAATTTGTGGCACCTTGTGATGGCACATAGGAAGCTAGTCCAGCCACCTTGGGATCATGCAGTTTGGTGTTTTGCACACCACATGTTTTGTGAATCTCGTTTCTTTAACTGTAACATCAGTGTCCTGAAGGCAAGAGCGTCATCCTGGATTGTTTTCATATCCCCACTGTGCTCGATATATACCAGGTGCTCATGAGGATATATACCAGCAGCTATACTCATTGACATACTCACAGATAAGAACCACTACCAGAAGAACTTCTTCAGGATTTAATAAAGTTTGCATTTATCAGAAAGTCACAGGAATTCATGGGCAAACCAGCCAGTATGGGATGGAAAGAGACAGAGTAGTCTCATTATAATGCTGGTGAAAGTTGTTTTTGTGTATTTAGTTGATTGTTTGCCTCTGCCTACAGCCAATGATGTGCACCTGTCCTCAGGACCCAAGGAGTGCCTTGGAATGCTGCAATACAAGAGAGAAGATGAGGCCAAGCTCATCCAAAACCTCATTCTTGGTAGTGAAACCTGGAACTCTGAATTTTTGCTTTATCTTTGAGAACTTGAGCATCAGCCATTGCTACAGTCTTGGGCAAGGGTATTTCTTCTTCTTCCTCCACTGCTTCTTCCCAACCTCACCACTGTTGACCACATAATTCTTTGTTTGGGGTATGGAGGGGCTTTGCACTGTAGAATATTGAGCAGTGTCATTGGCTTCTATTCTGTAGAAGCCAGTCGCAACCCCTAGCCATGACAATAAGAAATGCTTCCTGACATTGCCAGATGCCCTCTGGGGGTACCTTGCTTTCAGTTGAGAAGCACCGCCCTAACCTCTTCCCAAGTCTCATCACATGGTCAGGGTAGAAGACACATTTCCTCATCTTTGTGTCTCAGCACAGGAGCCACGGGAAAAGTAATTGTGGCTCCTTTGTTCCATCTGACTTCTGCTGAGAAATTTATTTGCAGGCAGTACGGTGGAGGCTTTCCAGCTATACATCAGTTACAGGAATCTCCCAGTGGGCATGCTCTAGGGTTGGTGGTCTTAGAAACAGTCTTACTAGACTGTCTTCACCATGAAAACCACATGGTTTTTCAGGGAAAAGGAGAAAAGCTGCCTCCCTATCAGTGGGTTTTAACATCTCAAAGCAGAGAGCCCATATGTAGCCTTACTCCTCTTGTCCTAATTGACTCCCCTCAGAGGACATGAGCACCCCTACCCTTTCCTTTCCACCCTCACTGGTGCACAGCTGTGGGGCCTCTTTGTTCCCCTGTCTTAATGCAGACATGGGGAGGTCTGTGTTTGCTTATCTTAACTTGTTCTATAAAGTTTCTATCTTCCCTTCATTCCCCCTCTGACTTCCAGCCATTCTCTTCTCCTCAAGACCAGCTGGTCCTCCTCTGCAGGACTCCTGTGTCCCTGTTTCCTCCATTCAAGGCAGATGCATGTGATTGCTGAGATCATATATTCCATCCTCATCATAGAGGCTGAAGTGAGGGCGCATGGAACTGGGGTTCCTCTGTTACCTTGGAGATATGAAATTCTGTCCTTTATTCAACCTTAGAAAAGAGAAGGTACTTTGCAAATGAGAAGTAAGAGGAGGAGGTGGCACCTGCATGTATATTTTTGCCAAGAAAACCGCCAGCCTGAACTCGTCAAAGGGAAAAGACATCCCTATGCGTTCAGGCACTACATCAAGTACAGAAAAGCAGACAACCCCTGCCCCATCATTATAGGTTCCTTATCAGGAGAGCTGACCATCAGCCAGAATCCTCACCGACTCTCTCTGCTCCAGACCTGAAGCCCCGCGGTGTGGTGGTGAACATGATCC
Source organism: Kogia breviceps (assembly GCF_026419965.1). Lineage (NCBI taxonomy): Eukaryota > Metazoa > Chordata > Mammalia > Artiodactyla > Physeteridae > Kogia > Kogia breviceps. The sequence goes on from NC_081312.1 coordinate 148,599,490, forward strand.
CCGGGCTGCCAGCTCACATCCTGTTCATGTGTGTACGCTACGCAGACTCTCTAAATGATGCCAGCATGCTCAAGTCCCTCATGAACAGCACCATTAATGGTATCAAGCAGGTGGTTAAGGTAGGAACTACCTTTGACATTGGCCCTTGGTATAATGGCTACTTTAGGAACACCTGTGGGAATGACCAGATGCCTGTACTTTTCCCATCCTTCACCTCCAGTCTTTGGTCAACCACATGATTCCTCAAACCAGTCAGAGGCCCGATCAGCAAAAGAATCCAAGCTGTTAGGAAAAGACAACTGAGGTCAGAGAGCCCTAAGGGTGGGGATCTGCCAATGGTCCCCAAATCTTTACCTGCAAGACTACAGTCTGGTAGCCAGCACCCCACCCACCACTTCTGTCCCCCGGGGCTGCAAAGAGGGGCTGGCTGCAAGGAGTATGTGTCTATCCAGATAACAAGCATGAATGCCAAGGAATGGGAAGGACTGAAAAATTACTCATCTCTTCCCTTAGCATTTATGTAATTCTCCCTTATAAAACCACAGTATGTACTTTTATTCTCAGCCCAGAAACGAAGATAAGCTATATGTAAGGGACCAATAAAATATAGATCCGTTATTCTTCATTCCCCTTCCAAATGGGAAGTAATGTTTGATTTTGAGATATATTTAATTTTTTTAGTTGGGGAAGTCCTATCTCACTTTTAGTAAAATATGTGTTCTAGAAAAGTCATGAGCAATTAAATCCTATTTTAAATACTCTAAGAAGAGGGAAGAATAAAAACAGTGAGTGCATCAGGGCATGGATAATTCTTCCCCTATCCCCCCCACCACATTTTATACTAAGAATTCATTATTCATCAGGAGTTAGGAGTAGAAAACTAACGTTGATTTGGTGCTGGGTGCTTTATAGTCACTGTTTTCATAGGAGCTACCATTGTGTTCTTAGAAGAGACTTCCATAAATTCATGTTTTCCCTGTCCGTATTTTCATAAATTGGGTTTTCTCAGGGTACACTTGCATTCCGTTCCAGGTCATGGGCACACAGTATTTGCCCCATCGTGCTGCTCTGGAATGCTTAAATGCTTAGAAACTGAAAGACACATGGCATGAGGAGTGTAAATCCTTCCTTGCCAGCGTCTTCCATCTCAGCTTCTTCAATGGCTCCCCACCCCTCCCCCTCCAGTGCACAGCACATTAAAGCAACCCTCACTTGGTCCACATACCCCCTTGGCCACCGTGCCTTTTTTTTTCACCCCTTGCAATCTGGCTTCTACCCCCGTTATTCCACAGAAAGATCACAAGTAATTCCTCTTGCTAAATCCAATGGTATTTTCTTAATTTTTATTCTCTTTAGATGGACTGAACAGTAGCACCATCTCCTTGAAATGCTCTGACATTGTCTTTCAAGTCCCAGGACTTTCCCAGTTTTCCTTTTATCTCTCTGGTCTTTATTACCTCTGCTTCTTTTGCTCGTTTCTTTCCTTCCTGCCCCATAAGCAGGGGTGTTCTTGCCAACAGAGTCCTCGATCCTGAGCTCTTGTCTGTCCACCCCTTTCCTTCAAGGAGGACATCCTCCCACCTCTCTCCTGAGGTTTTCTCAGCTGTCCACGTTCCACATCATCTCTGCATCCTCTGAGCTTTCGTAGCCCAGTCTATGCCCATCATGTAGGCCGTCGGCCGCCTAATTAACTGTGTCCTATATATGTCATGTCTGTCTTACCAGTCAGAATGTGAACTTTGGAGGGCAAGGACTGAGACATTTCTCAGGCATTCCTGCAGTGCCTGCTTCAAGCATCAAAACAGGTGATATAACCTGTACAGAAATACTTTGCAAACCATAACGTGCTAAATAAATATCAGAGCTTATTTTTATAGTATAAATTTAATAAAGTCTAATGAATAAAAAAGGAATTCTTTTTGGTCAAAAGCCACCAGCTAACCAAACAGGTAAGATATGTCTGTTCATGGCTCAGAGGTACCAAATCCAACACCAAAATCTAACTTTTTCTTTTCTTGTTTTTTTTTTTTTAAGGAACATTTAGAAGACTTTGAGATGCTGTCCTTTTGGCTTTCCAATACTTGTCATTTCCTCAATTGCCTGAAGCAGTACAGTGGAGAAGAGGTAAGATTGCCTGTCCACTCTGTGTTCTATGCTGACTGCCAGTCTCCTACCTCCTCATGAGCCAGAACTCACCGTAGGAGTTAGGAATTGGGATGCCCAGCTCCAGAGACAGCTTCTGCTCCAGCTGGCTTTCTCACTCCCCCCTCACCCCGGAGACAAGCTTCACATCACCAGCTGAATGGAAGTCACAGGCAAAAAGACTTCTAGAAAGAAGTATAGACCTCGGGCATGGTACTAAGCCTCAGTTTTCTTGACTTAAAATTCACGAGGTAGATTCTGTGATTTTTCATTTTCCCTCTGGTTGTAAAATTCTGAAGTTTTTAGTATTATCACTCTAAAATACAGCTGTTAGTTCAACATGCCTATTTCTTCATAGCTGTTCTCACTATGAGATTCTGATGGTTCCTCCATAATCTGCAAATCCTTTGCCATTCTGACTCTGCTTTCAAGGCGCTGACATCATAAAGAAGCTCTTCACTTCCAAGTGCTCACAGAGCAATATTTCATGGACCTAAAATAGCAAAAATGGCTTTCAGGGTTTTCACTGCTCTGCAAAATGGTTATGCCATTTTATAGTCCTACCAGTAGTATGTAAAGGTTCCAGTGTGTCATACCTTTACCAACACTAGTTGACAGACATTTTATTATTTATTAGTCTCATGGGTATAAGATGATACTTTGTTGACTTAAATTGTAATTACTTGATCACTAGTGAGGTCAAGCATCACTTCATGTGCTTACTAGTCGGTTGGGTTGCCTTTTAAATTGCCTACTCACATCTGTTCTCCATTTTCCTTAAGGGTGATTATTTTTCTTATTGATTTGCAGGAGGTCTTTACATATTATGGGTAGATTGTGGCTTATCTTCTACTTTTCCTTATGGAGTCTCTTTGTCAGACACAGTTTTTGAATTCTGATGTACTTAAACCTATCAGTCCTGTTCTTTTATGATACCTGATTTAATGTCTTGTTCAAGAAATTCTTCCCTACCCTGAGATGATGAAGTTATTCTTTCTTCTAAACTGATAATTCAAATTTAGAGTTCATAATTATGCTTTTATCCAAAATTGGTTATGATTATCCCAAGTTGACATGTGAGGTAATGATTTCATATCTTCTTCCATGTGGATAGCCAGTTGTCCCAATGGAGAGAAAGTAAAATAAAATATAAAAATAATCCCACTGGTACTGTTGAATAAAAGGAGAAGTAAGTAAAGAAAATCCAACCTCTAACCAGAAGGAATATTGGGAAGAGGGGGGAAGACCAGCCCATTTAAGACAAACTGTCATCTGTGAGGCCTTAATGGGAGGCATTATTCAATACCATTCTTAAAAATCCTTTCTTCACCCCCTTCTGCCATGTATACAATGTTCTTGTCCCTGTCTGAGTGGTTTTTAATTACTATATTTTTATTTCTAAAATTTCAATGGTTCTTTTTCACCTCTGCCTTTTATAATGTCCTATTCTTAATGTTTTTTTTTCTTTTATCTCTTTGAACATGGTAAACATATTGTGTTAGTCTGCTTGGTCTGCTAGCACAGACTACATGGCCTACACAACAGAAATTTATTTTCTCATAGTTCTGGAGGACAGAAGCGCAAGATCAGGGTGCAAGCATGGTTGGTTCACTGGTGAGAGCTCAATTCTGGCCTTGCAGACAGCCACCTTCTCACTATGTAGTCACATGGCCTTTCCTCAGTGCATGGGGTAGAAAGAGAGAGATTGAGCTCTCTGCTGTCTCCTTCTGTAAGAACACTAATCCTATCAGATTAGGACCCCACCCTATCACTTCATTTAACCTTAGTAACTTCCTTAGAGACCCCACCTCCAATTATAGCCACCCTGGAGGTAAGGGCTTCAATATATAAATTTGAGAGGCGGGACAAATATTCAGCCCAGAACCCACATTTTAAAACATTTCAGATTGGTCTATACTCTCTAATTATAAAGTTATGAATCTCATTTATTCACCTACCAACCTCTTACAGCAGTTTATTTCCTTGGTTGCTTTGCAGTTTTTTCTATGAGCTTCCATGGGAGTTGTTTTCCAATGTAGTCTAGCTCTGAAAGCACATATTTGTCAGGGAAATAAACAGGACAGTAATGTTTACAGTTGACCCATCCTCAGATTCAATCAGCTGTGGATCATGTGGTACTATAGTACATATTTAGTGAAAAAATCCGCATGTAAGTAGACCCATGTAGTTCAAACCCATGTCATTTAAGCATCAAGTGTAGTTAGTTATAGAAAATAAATGCTACCACAAACATCAAGAACTCATTCGATATAAATCAGACATTAAGTTTTAAAGTATAGGAGTTATAGTAGAAGCTTATTATAATATCATAAGTAGAGATAGTATTTTAATTTTCTACATGTCTACATTATTCTAATATTTATATTCAAAATTACTTCCAGGAATTCATGAAGAATAACAGCCTACGTCAGAATAAGAATTGCTTGAACAATTTTGACCTTTCAGAATACAGACAGATTCTTAGTGATGTGGCTATACGAATATATCATCAGTTCATTATTGTAATGGAAAATAACATTCAACCAATAATAGGTAAGAAGAGAATCGATGACCAAGAAATATTTATAATGACATTGAGACCTTAAAAAAATAAATCTGGTGCACAGCATGTGTAATTGCAAAGAACATAATTTTAAAACAAGAAGATTTACTGATGTAAATGTCCACTTTTTAATTCTTTGATTGCTAAACTGATTCCATATATAAAAGTACACAGGTCATAGTTTTCTTTCTGTAAGGGGGATCCATCCTGAAGGGAAAGACTTGGGAGAACTGCTGCTGCTTATGTGGCTAATCCTGGTTCTTAGCCAAGTATTTTTGAAATTCCAAAGCCTCACTCAAATTCTTGTATACTTTTTTCAATTTTCCGAAATTTAAATACTTTAGGCTTTAAGTAGTTCCAGACCATGGGTTGTCACGCTAACCAGCTCTCTCTCCTGTGAAGTTGAAAGAAGAGGAGCTGTTGGCCTGCTGTAGGTGACGGTCCATCCCCATCCACCCCTTACATCCCGGTGCCCCCCAACCCTCCATTCTTCTGCTTCCTCTATCACAGCTATATCCACACTAACTCATGGGGAAAATGTCCCACCTCCTGAAACAGACACATGAGAGCAGCGGACATGTTCTCTGGGTGTCCCCACTGTGTGTGCAAGAAAATCTTCCCGTTTTTCTCCATAGTGCCAGGCATGCTGGAGTATGAGAGTCTGCAGGGCATTTCCGGCCTGAAGCCCACAGGCTTCCGGAAGCGGTCATCCAGCATAGATGACACGGATGCCTACACAATGACCTCCATCTTGCAGCAGCTGAGCTACTTTTACAGTACCATGTGCCAGAACGGCCTGGACCCCGAGATCGTGAGGCAGGCAGTGAAGCAGCTCTTCTTCTTGATTGGGGCGGTCACCCTGAACAGCCTCTTCCTGCGCAAGGACATGTGCTCTTGCAGAAAAGGGATGCAGATAAGGTAAGACCCATAAAGCACCACTACTCCTGGAGAGGCTGGCCAGAAGGCATGCTCTTAAAGTCCGAGGCCACACACTCTGCCCTCCCTCCACAAGAGCTGCACTGCTGGAGGGTGTGCAAGATGACTCTTAGAACCTTGGAAAGGTCAGCCATCTGATGCCAGGCCCTCTTCCCGTCACTCTACCCCACGCTAACTTGACGGTCTGGCAGAATGTCTTCTACTAAGAACTAGTAATTGTGTATTTTAAATTCTGGCCCTCTGTGGTTATCATATACTCAACCAGTATTTATTGACCACCACTTCTGTGACTAGCACTGCTGGTGAGGGACACAGGAAACAGAGGAAAGGGTGATTTGATCCCTGCCATTGAGAAGCTAAATGGTGACTCAAAACCACTATAATTAAGTCACAAACAAGTGGCGAGGGAAGTGCTTCAGAGAGGAGAGATTATCGTGGACAGAAAAGTTAAAGAAGCCTGAAAACTGTGTGTGAGTGATTAAAAATGGGAGAACATTTCAGGCAGGGCAATGAGTGGGCAAAGGCATAGTGGTAGAACTGAGTGAGGACCCGTCCTCTGGCAGGAGTAAATAGCTCCGTCTAGATTAAGCAGAGGTTTGTGTCGGGAACAACAGGTCTGCAGTAGAGTGCTAAGTTGGACCCAGACTGGGAGGGTCTGGAATGCCAGGCCAAGCACTGGGAGTTCATCCTGCGGACATGGTCATCCAGTTTTGAGGTGTGTTGACTTCTCGTTGTCTCTAAACTGAGGAAACACAGACCATTAGCTATTGTTTGAATTAACACTGTCACATTATTAGACAGCATATAATATGGGGTAGATATTTAAGATTTTTATAATATGTGCAGGGATTTGACACCTGTAAGTGATAGGAGAACTTGGGATGGTGATGATGGCAGTGATACAATGAAAAGTGACCCAAAAAAGTTTATTAAGCCAAGAAATAAACAAGAGGCATCCATTACATCTTTTGAGCATTAGAGGTGGACATCCCTACAAGTCATTGTGGCAAATTCTCATGATACCAGGTTGTGGTTTTTAGATATGAGGGAGTATTCAGGAAGACTGGGCTTTTTTTCCTCTTCATTGAGAGAGGAAAGACTTCTGTTTATTTCCCGAGCACTGAGCAGATGCCCTGTAGCCCTCTGAGGTAGGATTCAGGTCTATTTAAAGTAAAGCCATAAACCTCATGTGCCACCAGAGTCTTTGCTAAACAACTCTCATTCCACCAGTAGGTCCCCAAGTTGAGTGAACATCTGTCCCCATAGGTGCTCAGTATTTTCTCCTCTCACCAATTGAAAGTGCTATTAGAGAAGTACTGACTTTCCAGTGTGTTGGTCTGAGTAAGTAGCACATGCATTTAAGAGGCATTCATTCGTTCAGATATTGACTCAGCTCCTGCCATAAACAAGGCGCACCAGGACTTACAATGACTTTACCATGACAACACAAGCAACACAATAACAAAACATGAACACAAGTGGAAAATCAAAACCAAAGAAAAGTAAAACATAAACAGTAGACAGAGTAGCTTGAAAACTGGCTCTGGGCTTTCTGACTGCCAGGAGAAAAAGTCAAACATCATAGCTCTCTGGTCTCATCTGGCTTGGTGAGGCAGACCAGTTCCTGGGAAGATACAAAGATTTTCCTAGTATGTAATTCTTTTTTTGTGCCTAGTCATGAATTGTAAAAATATTATCTCATGTGGAACTTTATCTCACCATCTCCACAATAGCATTTTTGCTGCAAGTTCCACTGTGGCTGTTTTGCCCAGGGATCTTTGATAAGAACCTAGGTAGGGGTCGTGGAGATGGAGACAGTTCTGTTAGGAACCAGAATAATGTGGCCCAACTACAAACGTTGCTTGCTGGCCTGAGGGAATCTGGGGGGAGTACAAAAGGCATTAACTTGGGTCTTGAAGGACAAGTAGGATCTCAGCTGACCCAGCACCAGAGGAATGAACACGGGCCTCAGTGAAGGAAAACTGAGGGCAGGGTATGAATAGCCCCCTTTGAAAGGAGCACCAGGAGTGATGGAAGGACCTAGAAAGATGGGTTAGAAAGACAAAGCAGAATGCCAGAATGAGAAATGCATGCTTTAGTCCTTCAGGAGTGGCAGCCACCACAGATTTTTTTTTTTCTTTTTCAGAAGGCTTTAAACTATGAATTCAATTTCTTTAATAGTTGTAGGAAGATGCAGGTTATATATTTCATCTTGGATGAGTTTTGGTAATTTTTGGTTTTCAAGGAATTGGTCCACTTCATCAAAGTTGAGTTAATGTGTGTAGAGCTGTTCAGAATATTCCCTTGTTATTCTTTTAATTAATGTAGAATTTATAGTGATATCCCCTCTTCTACTCCTCTGTGGGTAATCTGTGACTTCTCTTTTCCTTGGTCAGTTCTTGCTAGAGGTGTATCAGTTTGGTTTCACTGATTTTTGTCTTTTTTAAAAATTTAATTAATTTCTATTACTGTCTTTTTGATTTCATTCCTTCTGCCTACTTTGCATTTATTTTTCTCTTCTTCTTCTAGGTTCTTAAAGTAGAAGCCTGGATTATTGGCTCTGAGACCTTTCTTTTCTAACATAAGCATTTAATGCTATACATTTCTCTCTAAGCACTACTTAACTCTATCACACAAAATTTGATATGTTATATTTTCATTTTTGTTCAGTTCAAAATATTTTCTAATTTCCCTCGAGTCTTACTCTTGGACCCATGGATTATTTAGAAGTGTGTTGTTTAATTTCCAAGTGTTTAGAGACTTTCTTGTTACCTTTCTATTATTGATTTTTAGTTTAATTTCATTGTGCTTGAAGAACATACTTTGTCAAACTCTTAGAAACAAATGATAGAATGGTGGTTGCCTGGGGCTGTGAAGAGAGAGAAAAAGGGAGTTGTTGTTCATTCAATGGATGTAGAATTTCAGTTTTACAAAGTGAAAATGTTCTGGGAATCTGTTATACAACATGGTGCATATAGTTAACACTACTGTACTATACACTTACAGTGGTTCAGATGGTAATTTTATGTGATGCGTTTTCTACCACAATTTAAAAAAAAAAATCTCAAGGTACATCCAGGTTAACATATACCAAAGATTGTGATACTAGAATTACCAACCATCCCACTTTTCCCGAGACTTTACCAGGTTTATTTTATTTTTATTTTTTTTTAGATGTTGGGGGTATGAATTTATTAATTTATTTATTCATTTTTTCCCAGGTTTATTTTTAAAATACAAACTTATAAATATTTTGGGACTCCCCTGGCAGTCCAGTGGTTAAGTCTTCATACTCCCAGTGTAGGGGGTATGAGTTCAATCCCTGGTAGGAGAACTAAGATCCCACTTGCTGCATGGCATGGCCTAAAAAACAAAAAACAAAAACTTATAAATATTTTTACATTGAAATAAACAAACTTTGTATGATTTCTAAAATTTGTTAATATTTGCTTTTGTGACCCAGGTCTATTTTTATGAATCTTCCCCATGCAGTGGGTTGAAAAGAATGTATATTCTGCTTTTGTTGGGTAGAATGTCCTATAAATGTAGATCAGACCCAGTTTGTTGATGGTGTTTTTCATTTCTTCTATATCCTTGCTGATTTTCTGTTTATTAGTTCTACTGATAACTGAGAGGAGTGTTGAAGTCTCCAACTATAATTATGGAGTTGTCTATTTCTTCTTTCAGTCTGTCAGGTTTTGCTTTATGTATTCTGAAGCTCTGTTTTTAGGTACATACACACTAAGAATTGTTATGTCTTCTTGGTGAGTTAGCCCTCCTTTCATTATGTGGGATCTCTCTTTGTCCCTCCCTGGTAATTTTCTCTGCTTTGAAGTCTACTTTGCCTGAAAGTCTACTTTTTATTTGGATCAGTGTTTTCATAGTATGTCTTTTTCCATCCTTTTACTTTTAACCTATCTGTATCATATCTGAAGTGAGTTTCTTGTAGGCAGCATATATTTGGGTCCAGTTTTTTGTTTTATTTTTTCATCCAGTCTGACAATCTGTGCTTCTTAATTGGGGTTTTTAGACCATTTAAATTTAATGTAATTATTGGTATACTCAGATTTAAGTCTACCATTTTGTTATTTTCTATTTGTTCCTTCTGGTTTTTATTTCTCTGATTTCCATTTTCTGTCTTCTTTTCGGTTCTTTTAACATTTTTGGTACCCCTTTTAAATTTATCTATTGTGTTTTCACTGTATCTCTTTGTATCTTTTTTAATGGCTGCTCTAGGAATTACAGTATACATACTTACCTTTTTCAGTCATTTTAGAATCAGTATCTTATCACATTAAGTGGAATGTAGAAACCTTACCATTACACAGGCCCCTTTCCCCTCTTTGCTTGTTGTCTTATATATTATATCTACATACATCAAAAACTCTGCCAGATGATGTTATAATTTTTGTTTTAAGCCATCCAACATATTTTAAAGGACTTAATAGAAGAATGGTCTATTGTATTTACCCAGGTACTTATCATTTCTGTTATTCCTTCATTTTTAATGTTTCAAGTCTCATTTTCCCCCCAAATCTCATTTCGATTTCATTTTCCTTTTGCCTGAGGAAGTTATTTTAGTAGTTCTTTTAGAGCAGGTTCACCAACGATAAATTCTCTTAGCTTTCTTTCCTCTGAAAATATCTTCATTTCACCTTCATTCCTAAAGTATATTTTTATAGGCTACCAATGTCTGGGTTGACAGTCCTTTCTTTCATCAGTTTAAAAATGTTCCACTTTTTCTGGCTTCCATGTTTTCTGATGAGAAATGCATAGTCATTTGAATTATTATTTCCCTATAAATAATGCATAGTTTTTCTCTGAGTTCCAAGTTTTTTTTTCTTTGTGTTTACTTTACCACAGTTTGATTATCATGCATCTGGGTGTGGATTTCTTTGGGTTTAGCCTCTTTGAGCTTCTCTGAGCTTCTTGACTCTAGGTTTGTGGATCTCATCAAATGTGGGATATTTTCAGCCATTTCTTCAAATGTTTTGTCTGCATCACACTTTCTCCTTTCCTTCTGGAATTTCAATGACACAAATGTTAGACCTTTCATTATTTTGTTATCCCTAAAGTTCTGTTCTTTGTACTTTTCAGATTGGATAGTCTTTATTGATCCCTTGAAGTTCACTGACTCTTTTCTCTGCCATCTATATTCTGCTATTGAGCCCATTCAGTGAGTTCTTTTGTTTCAGTTATTGTATTTTTCAGTTGTAAATTTCCATTTTTTTGAAACATCTTCTGTTTCTCTTCTGAAGCTTTCTATTTTTTCATGTATTTCAAGATAGTTTGTCCTTACTTTTTGGAGCATTTTTGTGATAGCTTCTTTAAAGTCTTTGTCAGATGATTCTAACATCTGTGTCATCTCAGAGTTGATACTATTAATTGCCTTGTTTAATGTGACTTAAGATTTTCCTGGTTTTTGTATGCCAAGTAATTTTGAATTGTATTCTGGACACTTATTATTATATTATGAGACACTGAGTCTTTAAATCCTATGGAGAATGTTGATATTTTTATCAGATAATCAGCTCACTTGGGTTCAGGCGTTGCAGGTTGTGGTTCCTCTGTCAGTTCTGTCTTCAAAGCCTTTGTAAAGCTATTTGGTTTTGTCTTGTGTGTGACACACAGTGGCCAGTCTGAAACTTGGGTGGTGTGCAATCCTATAGTTTAGTCCTCAAAGTTTATGTGTGCTCTTGAGGTTCAGATCCATCCCTGGGCTCAGGTGTGTGTCCAAGAGTTCATACATAACTTTAAGGGTCACTTTCCCAAGCTCCTCCTCTCCACAATACCCCTGGTACTTTCCAGATACCTGGGGATCCCCTCTTTGGTCCTCCAGACAGAAAACTAGGGCTTCCCTTAACTCACTGTGTGGCGCACTTCCAGCAAATGTCCCCACCAGGGGTCAAGTGGTGAGAGGAAGAGCAAGGAGAGTTCACGCCGTCCTCTTGAGCCACAGCTCCTCCAACTGAAGAAAATTCGCCTCTCTCAGAGTTTTAATTTCCTACTGGACCCGGTTGCCACAACCACAGGACTGTTTGGGGCTTGCACGTGAGAGAATAAAGAAAAAGAAAGGAAAAGGAGAAAAAAGAAAAACAGAATTTCCACCCTCTCTCAGAGCATTAGGACACCCCTTTCCAGCACCTTGAGCTCTTTGTTGGCACCCATGCCCACTACTGACTTTCAGGCTGCTTTGAGTTCAGGCCAATGAATAGCAGAGGGAAAGATACTGGTAAACTCATTGTCAGTTTGGAGATACTTCAAATTCTGGTCTTCTCTCCCAGTTCACCTGCTACTGTTTACTTTTCAGAGTCCTCACATAGCTGTTCCAGGCATTCCATCCAGGTTTTATAGCTGCATTCAGTGGGAGAAACAAAATGGAGTGCTCGCTCCAGCTTACCAAGAACCAGAACTCCAGCACAGAGTTTTGAGTGGGAGGATTTACATGCTCAAAATTCAGTAGATTCCCATTAGGAATCTACTGTAATAAGAACTAGTGGGACAACATTGACACTGCAAAAAAAGGGGGGGGTAACCAGTGCAAGAGATGTTATCTCACACTCATTACATCCCTATAGAATACATTAATTCAGCATTATTGTCCCAGCGTTATAACCCATGGGGAGTTGCTAATCTGGAAGGTCAGAGCTGGAACTGACCTTAGAGATCACCTAGTTCAACACTCAGTTTTTTTGAACAGCTTCATTGATACATAATGTACATGCCATAGAGTTCACTCATTTAAAGTGTATAGTTCAGTGGGTTTTGGTATATTTACAGAGTTATGCAGCCATCACCATAATGTAATTTTAGAACAGTTTCTTCACTCCAGAAAGAAACCTTACACCCAATAGCAGCCACTCGTATCCCCTAGCCAAGTCCCAATGGGGAGTCCACTCCCCTTCAACCTAACCAGCAACAAATATGTTTTCTTTCTGTATAGATTGGCCTATTCTGGACATTTTTCAAATAAATGGAATCATAAATATGTTGTCTTTTGTGACTGGCTTCTTTCTCGTAGCATAATGTTTTCATAGCTCCCCCCTGTGGTAGCATGTGGCAGTACCTCACTCCTTTTTATTGCTGAATAATATCCTATTGTATGAATAGACCACAATTTGTTTATCTGTCCATCAACTGGTGGACATTTGGGTTGTTTTCTTTTTTTGGCTATAATGATTAATGGTGCTGTGAACATTTGTGTATGATTTTTTGCATGGACACGTTCTCAGTTCTCTTTAGTAAGTACCTAGAAGTGGAGTTGCTAGGTCAGAAGGTAGTTTTATGTTTAACATTTTGAGGAACTGCCTAACTGCTTTCCTTAGCAGCTGTACTATTTACATTCCCACTAGCAATGTATGAGTGTTCTCAACACTCTGATTTACCAAGAGAGGTTGAGTAACTCTCCAGGCTTACACAACGGATTGGTGGGATTAAAACCCATGGCTCTTAACTCATAAACCTATGATAATCAGTGACAGAAACAAGAATAAAAACCCCAGTGGACTAAAAGAAAGCCTCTACCAGTTGAAAATTTTCTGCTAATTTGGGAAAAGAGATCAAACAATTTTTCTACCAATGTAAGTCTTCTCTTCAAATACCACTATGATTTTTTTCCTTTAATATATTTTCAAATCTATTATTAAGGGTACTTTAATAGATTATAAATTATTGTAGTCACTGTTCTTTGCTCAGATTTTCTCCAAAGTTTATTGCTGTTATGGCCTCTCACCCTAGACCGTCATGATCCTTAGAACCGTGGATCGTGAGAGCTGATCATCTGGACCAACCCCGTCTTGTTACAAATAAAGTAACTGCCGGGCTGTAGTCCTAAGGATCTCAGTGAGCTCTGGTACCATGCTGGGACGCACTGGAGGATTCAGCGCCCACCCCTAAAGTGTTCTAAGCAGGTCACCCCTGTTCTCTGCTCCTCTGGCATTTACTCCAGGTGCAACATCAGCTACTTAGAAGAATGGCTTAAAGATAAGAATTTGCAGAACAGCTTGGCCAGGGAAACCTTGGAAGCTCTCTCTCAGGCAGCCTGGTTGCTTCAGGTCAAGAAGACCACAGACAGCGATGCCAAGGAGATCTACGAACGCTGTACCTCCCTGTCTGCTGTGCAGGTGACCAGGCTTGCTGAGTGTCTCCCTGACCTTCACCCACAGATCATGTAATTGGCATTGCCCTTCCTGGCTTAGCCAGCTGTGGGGTGCATCTGCATCTCTCTGTGCTCTTTGGGGAGCATACGTATCTCCCATGGGCTGCCCTCTTATCTAACAAGCATTTATTACATACTAACTCTAGGCCTTAAAAACATAAAAGAGCATATGACACATTCCCTGCCCGCTATACTCACATATGTGTATGTGTGGGGGAGGGGGCAGGAGTGGGGAAGGAGGCTGGAAATGGGGAATTCTCTTAAGGGCATCTAATTATAGGATGTCCTTGCTCTCTTCTATGCTCTTCTCAGCTTGTTTTCTCTTTTGGAAAAAAATAACACATGGTCTCTAGAGCCAGATGACAGTCTAAAAGAACCACTTGTGGTTCCCGACCGTTCCCAGACCACTGGAACCATTATTTCATGGACAGAGTTGTCCTTTTCTGTGGCCTCACACCATCTTATGTACTGTTTGCAGATCATAAAGATCCTTAACTCATACACACCTATAGATGACTTCGAGAAAAGAGTGACTCCATCCTTTGTTCGCAAAGTACAGGTGAGATCCTTAAGGATGTGCCTTTTAATTTTTAGTATAAGACAGTGTTGTTTAATTACCATTATAGAAATTCAGGATTAAAGTACATGTACCAAATATACAAAGGAAAGGCACCCAGGAAAAGCAGCAGGAATTTTCCCTGTCAAATTCCCTGTTTTCAGAACCCTTTTTCACCCTGGTGGGAAGGGAACAAAAACACCAAAACCGTGACTCACATTCTGTGTTCCTTCAGCATGTCTCGTTTCTCATCAGTCTTTGAGTATATATGCAAGGGAGCAGAGGCTGAATGAAAACAGAGAACCTGTGTACCCATTTTTTTCTTATTTTAATCCCTGAAGTTTCTTGCCCAATGAACTAGGGCAGCAGTTCTCAAAGTTTGGTTCAAGGGTCCTTGGAGGGGGGATTCTTGAGGTGATTTCAGGGAGTCTGCAAAGTCTTCCTTTTTCCAAATACATACATGTATGAGGCAGACTTTTCTTCATACACTTCAACCAAAATAACATATCACTAGAGGTGAATGCAGAAGCAGATACAAGCTTCCACCTGTCATATTAAGTCAGACATTTAAAAGAGTTTCAAAATTATGAAACAGTACCACTTCTCACTAGTTTTTTTATTTGTTTTCAAAAATATAGTTGTTTTTCAATAAAAATATGTTAACATGTATTGGGCTTGTTATTTTAATGAATTAATAAATATTTAAAATTATTGTTTTAATTACTAATATGATAAATAGCAGTAGTTATAACCACATGCACAAAAGCTGTTTGGCGTCCTTGGTAATTTAAGAGTATAAAGGGGTCCTGAAACCAAAAAGGTTTGCAAACCACTGAACTAAAAGGAAATATTAATGCAATAAAAATGTAATACTGAGCTCCACTCGTGTTTGGTCTTAGAATTATGCCATGAGAATAGGAAAGAATAGAAAGTAGAGCGATTTACAGTCAGTCCATCCTGTGGGAAATTAACTTCTGAAGTGAAACAGAGCAAGTTAAGTATTCATGAGAGCTGATCTGGAAGACCTGGGTAAACCATTTCACCTTGGAGCTGTGCTGTTGAAAAGCCCTTTTGTGTGTTATTGCACATGATTTTTTTTTTTTTTTTTTTTTTTTTTGCGGTACTCAGGCCTCTCACTGTTGTGAGAACAGGCTCTGTTGCGGAGCACACGCTCTCCCGCTGCGGAGCACAGGCTCCGGATGCGCAGGCTCAGCGGCCATGGCTCACGGGCCCAGCCGCTCCGCGGCGTGTGGGATCTTCCCGGACTGGGGCACGAACTCGCGTCCCCTGCATCGGCAGGTGGACTCTCAACCACTGCGCCATCAGGGAAGCCCTCTCACATGATTTTGAAAGGAGTTTTTCGCTGGAGATAGAGTTGTCGTGTTTTCCTGGCTCTTGACTTCCAGACAGCCATAAAGCAGAGTGCCCTGGTTTCCTTACTTATTTTTTCTCTGGTTCTCATTTCAGGCTCTCCTCAATAGCCGAGAGGATTCATCACACCTGATGTTGGATACCAAATATCTCTTTCAAGTCACATTTCCTTTTACCCCCTCTCCACATGCTCTGGAAATGATCCAGATCCCCAGCAGTTTCAAACTAGGCTTTCTCAATAGATTATAGCAGGAAAAAAGAGAATAAATGCACTTTTCTTTCAAAAGCTAAATGAAGGTCAAATAGAGGGATGTGGGTTATTAATTGGAACTGGAAATGCTTTGGAATGTGATTTGAGGAAGAAAATAAGAATTCTCCCAAATGGGCCACATCTTCTCTTGCTCGTGGTGATGGTGGTGACACTGTCATCTTGTAAGAATTAACACACACCAGCTGAGGTTGGAAAGGCCACTGCTACCTTTGGAATCTCAGCCAGCTTTTACTAGAATTCCTGCAACGCTTGTATTTTCTGCCAGGTGCCTCTTGTCTAGATCTATTTTGTGACAGGGGTCCACCCCGAGGGAGTGAGACCCAGGGACACAGTTTATCCTAAGTTTTCTAAAGTTCGTGTGAAGCCCAGATACATTTATGAAGCCACAAATGGGTTCTAGGGCTGAGTCTTCCAAATAATCCCATTTGGCCAGGGCAGCCTGTCAGAGTCCTCTCACCCCACGCCTGCTTGATGGGGGCAGAGGTGTTTCACCAACTC
The DNA here is from genome assembly GCF_026419965.1 of Kogia breviceps. Lineage (NCBI taxonomy): Eukaryota > Metazoa > Chordata > Mammalia > Artiodactyla > Physeteridae > Kogia > Kogia breviceps. Next base: position 148,615,985 of record NC_081312.1, read on the forward strand.
TTTTTACTAAGAACGCTCCTGCAAAAAAAAATATTTATTTCAGGCCCCTCTGATTTTTAAGAGAATAGTCAATCTGAAATGAATCATAGAAGTATTTTTATGTATGTATCCATTTAAAACTAATATATCAGGGCTTCCCTGGTGATACAGTGGTTGAGAATCTGCCTGCCAATGCAGAGGACACGGGTTCGATCCCTGGTCCAGGAAGAGCCCACATGCCACAGAGCAACTAAGCCTGTGCACCACATCTACTGAGCCTGCACTCTAGAGCCCGTGAGCCACAACTACTGAGCCCGTGTGCCGCAACTGCTGAAGCCCGCGCGCCTAGAGCCCGTGCTCCACAACGAGAGAAGCCACCACAGTGAGAAGCCCACGCACTACAACAAGGAGTAGCCCCCGCTCACTGCAACTAGAGAAAACCTGCGCACAGCAACCAAGACCCAGCACAGCCAAAAATAAATACAATAGATAAATTTACTAAAAAACCAAAAAAACTAATATAGCTTAAGTTCCACGCCATTTATCATCTCCTCCTCCAGAAGATTTCTTTAAATTTTATCTGCCAGCATATTTGCCATAATTTTTCATTGTTTAATATCTTTCATACAATAACTTAAAAAAATAAGTTTGAAAAGGCAACATAGATGATTTTCTCTATCTTATCAGCATTCAAATGTTTTTAAGATTTTCTCATAAAAATAACAAGAATTTTGTCAGTTCCTCCTTTTGAGAAATCTGTTTCCTAAGTTTTGTGGGAACTATTACTTGTTCCCCCCAGGTTTTCTCCTTTCTTCCTTTCAGAGCATAAAACATCATTTGATAAGCACTCCTGGCCTGTGGCCTCTTCTGCACCACCCCAAAGTCACAGGCCATAGCTGTGATTCTGTAACATGGGCATGTATCTTAGGAGTGGAAATAATACATGATTATGAAGCAACATCACCCTACTAATATGCAATGTCTTTTCATATTACAAATAATTGAATTTACTTCATTTAGATACATTGTATATGAAGAGATGAGAAGTAGAACTTCGTGACATTTTAATCAATAAAATAAATTACCAAATGAATTGGGTCAGATTCTTTTAATTGCTAGGAGATTACATTTTTTTTAAGTGCACAAGTTTTATGCCTTTCTTTAAGGGTCATACTTGAAGATGCTAGAATTTTTATAAATTCATAATATCTCATGAAACATATATAAAATTTTTTAGAGAGGAAGTAAATATGCCCTCAGTCCTGGCTCAGGCTCTGTCTGCCTGGGGCTCCCAGACTGTGCCAGCATGAGGGGGCTACTTGGTGGAGAGCTGGCTGGGTTTTGGCCCACACGGACTGCCTTCTCCATGCCCCTTCCAGGTCTCCCCTATGCCACAAAGAGACCATCACCCTTCCTTTTTGGCACCCTTAACTCAGGGCTCCTGTCTGTTTTACAGCATTCATCCTGGGCTGTAAGACAGTAACGCTGGCCATTCCCTCCACTACCCTGTGAGCTCCTGGGGGGCAGGTCCACATCCTGCTTATCCCTGTGGTCATTCTGATGTGGCGAGCAGAACTGCGGGGGCAAAGCCCTACTGGAGGCGGCAGGGCTTGTGAGGGTTTGGTCCTGGGAAGGAGTAGATCCTGTTTGGAGATGGCGGGACCTGCAGAGCCTGAAAAGCTTATGCATGGAGAAGGGGGCAGGGGAGCCCTCGCCCCCACTGTCTTGATCAGCTCTACAAAGCTGAATGTAGCAAGAGTGGCCAAAACAACGAGGCACTGGTGGGGTGAGGACTGTGAAGAGGCTGGAGCTGCTGATAACCTTCAGTTACAGGTGAATGTCAGGGTTGCTCACTAAAGCGGGGTCTGAATTTACGCGGGTCAAACCTGCTGAACTCTGCTTCCTGCAGAGGGCAGAGAACTGAGCCCTAGAAACTGGTCAACAGGGGTTCTGAGGGCACCTGGCAGCATGGATGGTCAGAAGGTTCAAGGGGTGAGTGAGTGATGCGAACTGCAGTGAGTGCTTCAGAGGTGAACATGGAGCTGCAGGTGGGAAGGAAGGGAGCAGCTGAGCTGTCAAACCCAGGTAAGGAGATTAGTTAGACGGGATGCAATTGCCTTAGCACTTGGAGCTACAGCTCTAACTTCTCACCGTTCTGCTGATCGGTTCCATGTGTTGAGTCTCTGGAAGGTATGTGTGTGTTAACATTAAATTAGAATACTCAGGCTTCCTTAAATGCTCAGAAAAGTGTTCAGGTGTGTGCATACCAAGGTGTTGACAGTGGTCTTTCTGTGTGGTAAGAGTATGGGTGAGGGGTGGTATGGTAGTTAGTCTGTATGTTCTAATTTTTCCACAATACACATGCATATCTTTTGAAATAGGTGCTTTGTTTTCAAAATATATTTAGTATTGGCATCAGGGGAAAAGTAAGCATATTTACAATTATTTAATCTGTTAAAAATTGACCCACATTGGGACTTCCCTGGCAGTCCAGTGGCTAAAACTTTGCTCTCCCACTGCAGGGGACACGGGGTTCAATCCCTGGTTGGGGTAAGATCCCACCTGCTGCTCAGTGCGGCCTCCAAAAAAAGAGATAGTAAAAAAAAAAACTGACCCACGTAACATTTCACATGTTAGCGTAAACCTTGGAGAGCAGCTTATGGAATAGACAGAGGTTTCTGACACTAAACATCACATAATTTTAGTTAAGTCTGTGAGATTTATCCATTTACTGCCGTATGTATCAGTTTATTCTTTTTTATTACATAAACATCACAATTTATGTTTCTAGTGTATACTGATGAACATTTGGGTGTTTCCGGTTTGGGGCTATTATGAATAAATCTGCTATGACATTCTTGTTCATGGGGGTTTTTTTGAGGATGTAAGTATGCATTTCTGTTGAGCATATATCAAGGAATAGAATTATATGTATGTGTAGCTATAGTAGGTCCTATCAACCAGTTTTCCAATGTGGTTGTACCAATTTATCCTCCCACCAGCAGAGGAGGTCCAGTTCTCTACGTTCTCACCCAAGTTTCACATCATCAGTCTTTTTTACTGTTAAGTATTCTGGTGGGTAAGTAGCGGATTCATGGTGTGGTTTTTTGGTTTGTTTGTTTGTTTTGCGGTACACGGGGCTCTCACCGTTGCGGCCTCTCCCGTTGCGGAGCACAGGCTCCGGACGCGCAGGCTCAGCGGCCACGGCTCACGGGCCCAGCCGCTCCGCGGCATGTGGGATCCTCCCGGACCGGGGCACGAACCCGCGTCCCCTGCATCGGCAGGCAGATTCTCAACCACTGCGCCACCAGGGAAGCCCCTACGGTGTGGTTTTAACTTGCGTTTCTTTGATGCCTAATGATGTTGAGCACCTCTTTATCTGTTTATTGACCATATGAATATCTGCACTTGTGAAGTGTACAAGTCTTTTGCGCACTTAAAAAATAATTTGTGTGGAGATATGATTGCACACAATATAAAACTCTATTTTATAGCATACATTTCAGAGGTTTTTCGTATATTCACAAGAATGTACATTATCTAATTCCAGAACATTTCCATCACCCCAAAAAAGAAATCCCGTATTCACTAAGCAGTCATTCCCAACCCCCTCTCCCCCACCTGTTGGTAACCTCTAATCTACTTTCTGTCTCTATGGATTTGCCTGTCCCGGACTTATCGTATAAATGGAATCACAATTTGTCGCCTTTTGTGTCTGGCTTATTTCACTTAGCATAAAGTTTTCAAGGTTTGTCCATGATATAGCACATATCAGAACTTCATCATTTTTTATTGCCAAATAAGAGTCTACTGTACGAACAGACCACATTTTCTTTATCCATACCTCAGTTGATGGATATTTTAGTTGTTTCCACTTTTTGTGTTAAATGCTGCTACAAATATTCATGTATAAATTTTTATGTGAACATATGATATATCCAGGAGTAAATTTGCTTGGTCATTTGGTAACAACTCTAACTTTCTGTGTAACTGCCAAACTGTTTTCCACAGAGGATGCACCATTTTACATTCCCACCAGCAACGTCTGAGGGTACTTTTGCCCATTTTTAATTGGGTCAATGAAGCATTATTTTTAAAGTGAAAGCTGGTGATATCCTCTATATCCAACAGTAGGAGGTTGGTTTATTAAATTATGATACTCCATTGCTCCATAGGATTAAATAATACTGAAGCTATTACCAAAAAACAGATAGCTCTGTAAGCACTAACACAATAAGTTAGGTGAAAAAGCAAGTAGCTAACAGCCCCATTTATATAACTAACAAAGCTTTATCTATGGCATCAGAAAAGTCTGGAAGAATAGCCATCAAACTCAGGGAATTGAGTGCAGGGCAGATAGTGGGGATTTTCACTTTTGATTTTCTATCTTGGCACTGACTTTTTAAAAATAATCATGGGGTAGTGGGGGTTTTGGTGATTTTTTGCAACATCTCTTTAAGTGAAACATTTCAAAGAAATTTTGGGTGTGCCTTAGGGTTAGGGAACTCCTATTTCAAAGCAACTTCATGTCAAAACTTGTTAAAATGGGGTATTTTTATCTTTCTCTTGTTAAAATGCCCGTTGAAGCATTTGCCCTAGCTTGAAAAGTTCCCTCGTCATAAAAAGGATTATTGTCAATAAGTACAATAGAATGTACTGAAATTAAATTTAGCCCATGTTATAAATGAAAAACACCAGGATGTAAAAGTATAAACAGTGTACATGATCAGTATGACCCCTGGTCCTAAAAATCTCTTCTTGCATACGCCGAAGTGTGAAAAGGAGTCTCTCTGGGCAATGGGGTTATAGGTGATTGTTTTCTTCCTTATACCTTTCTGATTTTTCCAAACTTTCTACAACAACCATGTATACTGTTTATAGTTTTAAAATACTATAATCTTCCAACTTTAGTTTGTAGCTTGCCCATGTTCAACCAACCAGATCTAAAATGCTAGCTATGCGATATGATTTAAGGTTGATATAATTCAAAATCTGTGGTCTCCGTTTAAAAATTGGTGTTTTCCAAGAATATGCAATGACATGGAAAGGCGAAAACACTATTAAGCAAAAAACTAAAGTTCAAAATTACGTATGGCATGTAATTCCAATTTTTTAAATATATACACATAGGTGCTTATGAAGATACTAGAAGAAAACATAAAATGCTAACACAGGTCAGTTATTTGTTAAGACAGAGCATGTAGGTGATTGATTTTCCTTCTTCATGTTCCTCTGTTTCCAATTATTTATAATGAACATGTGCAGCTCTTATAATTTGAAACAATTTAAAATTCAGTTTGGGAGAAAAAAATTATCCAGATTTGGAATATTGGCAATTTTCTTTTTAATATTTATTGGCGTATAGTTGATTTACAATATTGTTAGTTTCTGCTGTACAGCAAAGTGAATCAGTTATACATATACATATATCCACTCTTTTTTAGATTCTTTTCTCATATAAGTCATTACAGAGTATTGAGTAGAGTTCCCTGTGCTATACAGCAGGTTCTTATTAGTTACCTATTTTATATATAGTAGGATATATATATATATCCTGTGCTATAAAGTAGGTTCTTATTAGTTATCTATTTTATATATAGCAGTGTGTATATGTCAGTCCCAATCTCCCAATTTATCCCTCCTCGCCCCTTATCCCCTGGTAACCATAAGTTTGTTTTCTACATCCATGACTCTACTTCCGTTTTGTAAATAAATTCATTTGTACCCGCTTTCTTTTAGATTCCACATGTAAGCAATATCATACGAGATTTGTCTTTCTGTGTGGCAATTTTTCTACTTCTCTCTTTGTAGGGGTCGATCTCCCATAATTCCTAGTCATCCTTCTGCACTTGCTTCCTCGGGATCCTCTTGCCTTCCATTCCTGCAGCTGCTACTCTGTCCAGAGCTCATTTCCTCTTCCCCAGAACATGATAGCAGTCTCTTAACCTAGCTGATTTTCCTGCTGTACTTTGTCTCTCTGACCTACTTCTGGAAGCGCAAATGCTGGAATAATCCACTTGAATGACGTCGCTCCCTTGCTGAATAAATCCAGGGCTCACCTTCCTAATGCTATTACTTGGAGTCCTCAGCACGACCTCGTGACTGGCTGCCTTAGCAGGTCTGGGCGGTGGGGGGCTGGGAGGTGGGCAACATTACTAGGCCCCCTGCACGGGCCAGGCTCGGGTGGGCGAGCCCTTTGCCAGTCTTTAACTCACTCTTTGGGACAAAGCAGAGCGGCTTGATGGTCTAGCTCTGTGGTAAACATTGTGGAGTCCCACTACATACAGATTCCGGCTCCGTCACTGACCTTGATCTCATTTAATCCCTCAGCATTTCCTCTGCGGTAACGCGGATGTCCTTCCTCCCTCCCAGGGTGGCTGCGAGAGGTGAGGGACCAGCCCTTCGAGGTGATCAGTAGCTGGTCCCCTCCTGATCTCTCCTCCTTAGGGGACTGCCCTCTACTCCTTTGTTCCTCAGAGATCGCAAGAACTCTGCCAGCCCGCCCTTGGCTGTAGGAGTCCACCCCAGCTCATGAGCTGCCCATTCTCTCCCCAGCCCCACGGTGACCTCTGCGTGGTAGACATTCCCCCTCAGCGGTGTCCCCACTGCCACCTGCCCCACAAATACATCCCTCTCAATTTGGCCTCTTCCAAATGTTCAGACCAGGGCCCCCCGATACCTTTACGCTCAGCGGTTCTCTTCTTTGCCCTTGTCGTGGCCCACACTCTTTGGAACGCCTGTTAAACTGGCTCGGCGACAATGGCTGCTCCCTCCCACCTCTACCCCCTTGTCCTCCCTCTCCAACAGCGGCGCCACGACCCCTCAGCCTCCCAAACAGAGACCTAGGAGACATCCTAGACATCACCCTCTGCTTGTGCCCACACGTCACCGAGTCCAGCTCCCTCTCCTTTGTAAGCATGCTCCAAACCCACCCCAGAGCATTGCTTTAGTTCACTCCTTCACCTCGTCTGAACTGTGGCCATAGGCTCCTCTCTGCTCTTTCTTCATCTCCAGCCTCATCCCTGCTGCCCCCCACCCACCCACCGCTGCTGTGGTGGCAGTTGCTATGGCTGCTGCTATTGTAGCCACCCACAGGGCAGCATAACATCTGTGGAAAACTCACTATATTCCAGCCTTGAGCTAAACGCTTCCTGCGCTGTCCCTCATAATTCCTCTGGTACCTATATGATGGTAGATTCTAACATACCCATTTGACAGACTAGCAAACAAAGATTCAGAGAGGTGAAGTTACTTGCTAAGTAGTAGGGCCAGGATCTAGCCAGCCAGAGCCCTACCCTTAGCACAAGATGATTTTGTTTTCTCAAGGTTACCCTCCCTTCAGTGACCTGGGCCTGTCTGTTGACTTCTGGGTGAACAAGCGGGGACCCCTAGGTCTGTGACTGTCAAATGTTTCATAAATGAGATGTGTTACTTGCAGGGAACCAACACCACATTTACTCGGGGTCAGACTCTGCTGTTTTCTGACTCTTGTCTTTACTGCAAAAGTTCATCCTGAGGGGAGGAATTTTTTTTCTTAAGTTTTAAATTACAGTATGCATTACAAGGACACTTTCCTTTGTGAGGCCCCACAGGATTAATACTGTGCTGCAAAGATCAATTGTGTCCATGTCTGTTCAGGAAACCTATTGTCTGACACTCTCTTACTGATTAAATAAATGAGCTGGTGTTGACCCAGCATGTTGTAATAAATCGAAGGTTACAAATTAACTGCATAGACTTTATTCCTCATGTAGAGGTCTGAGCAACTACCATGATAACAGGGAGACAAGGTTTTAAAAAGCAGTTTCTGTTGGCTTTTCTCATGTACACACATCACTTTTCTTCCCTCTGCCCCTCTTTTCTCTCCCTCTTTTTCTTTTCTTTTCTTTCTTTCTTTTTAAGTCAACAAGAGCATGTATTGGGGACTTCCCTGGCAGTCCAGTGGTTAAGACTCCCTGCTTCCACTGCATGGGGCCGGGATTCCATCCCTGGTCGGGGAACTAAGATCCCACATGCCATGCGGTGTGGCCAAAAAAAAAGAAAGAAAGGAAAAGCAAAACAAAAAGCACGTATTAATCCGCTGATTGGAAACTGGTTAAAGATTAAGGCACTCAGACTGATGGTTTCCTTGAGGTTACAATTTTTGGCTGCTCTTACTGCTATATCGGAAGAAGCACCTGACTACGGTGATGCCCCATGCTGTGTGGGAGGATGAGGCCCGCTTCATTTAACAACCCAGCTCTGCTTTCAGCTCAGCAGCCTCAAGTCAAGAAAGTGATTTTTACATCCACACTAACTACCATGTTAATACAAAGTTCATTAAAGTCTCTTACAATGATTCTTTTATGAACAAACAGTAGAAACTAAAAATTTGCAGACTGTTTAAAATACTAAGGAATGTTTCCTAATGCTTTCAGTTGCTATCAAATGCCCAAGAAATCAGAGAAATAAGACTAAAGAGTTTGTGAAAGGTTGCTTCTTAGGTTGTGGAACTTTTCTCGTACACACACATCCCTTTTTCTTCTCTCCCTCTTTTCCAGCTTCATCTTGGGTAAAAAATGTGTGATCAGACCTTTCTCGTTAACATATTTGGCTCCTGTGACAAATGTTTCAAACAACGGGCTCTGAGACCAGTTTTCAAGAAATCTCAACAGCTCAGCTACTGTTCACTATGTGCAGAAATTGTAAGTGCCGCTTTTTAAAACTTTAAGTCGTTACCTGTCTTTAAACAATTCTAATGTGAGGGTCCTGTGACACGTGGGTTGCCAGAGAATCAGTTCACACACACACACACACACACACACACACACACACACACATTTGCAGCACACCCAGGCTGGGTGAGACAGTATAGTGTGGGGATTTAGGAAGTGGGCTCTGGGCTCTGACTGCCTGGGTTCAACTCCTAGTTATGTTCCTCGGAGGCCTTGTACCAATGGACCTCCTCTCTCCCAGGAGGTCTGTTTTCCCATCTGTAAAACAACAATAATGACATCTGTCTCATAGGGTTTTGGGAGAAACAAAAGTGAGTTTATTTGAGAAAGTGTTTAAAACAATACCCAGCAGAGGAAGTGCTCAATAAATGTTTTAGCTTATTACTTTTTAGAGCTAATGCTTTTTTCTTCTGTCTTCTCCTAGTCTGCTTGGCAAGCAAGCAAAGCTACAAGAAACTCTGGTAAATAAACAGCCGGGGAGCACCTTCCCCAAGGCCCTGTTCCAGCTGTCCCTAGGAACAGCTCTGTAGAAGATTGAACCATATAGGGCCTCAGTATTTAGCAAAATCAGGCTCAAGGAAAAGTGCTCCTTGGGTCTAAGCCTTCAGCGAGGGTAGGCACTGAACACAAAACCTGGCACTTTTCAAAGTACACACATCAATCCTCACCAGAGATGGCTTTGCGTAGGCTTCAGATCTTGCAGCAGAAATGCCCACAGCCTGACTGAGGCACTAAGAATATCCTGTCTCAGAGGATTTGCAAAGCCGTGTGGAGCCCCCACCTGGTCACAAGTGGTAAAGCACGCTTCCCCACAAGCTCAGTAGGAAATCCCGATCATGGACACGATGAAAAAACAAAACACATATCGAGGGAGGAAAGATAACGTTGACATTTTATCCAGCTGAAGAGGAAAAACCGTATTCATCCTTTTGGTCCCACTGTAACCTCTGACAGTGATCACATTTTAAAAAATTATTCCTATAAAGCAAATTGCAAGTAAGCAGCCTCAGGTGGCACACAGGCTTTGGTACAGCATAGTAATCCTGATGTCACGGGGTTCAGGCTCAGTGTGATGGGCTTCTACCTGCAGCACATTGTGTTCTAAACTTGGATCTGCAAACTTCATACTGAGGACATTCAGTTCTTAAACCTGCTTTCTGATGGCCCTACCATCCTGGAGCAGTGCTATTTATTAATCCAGCTCTTCTCTTTTTGAAACAACTTCCTCTGTGGACAGAAGGAGCCCAGAATCCCAGATGTCAGGTCCTCTGTAGCATCACAGATTCTTCCCAGGTCAGAACCCTGCCTGGAGATATTCTTCAGGGGATTGTCGCCAGCTATCTCCACCACAAGCACTTGGGATTCCCAAATATTCAGATTCTTTTGAGTGTGGAGACATCCAAATGACTGACAGCTAACTTTTTAATCCAGGTGTTTGGGATTGTGTAGACACAGCCCCCCCCACGGACACTTTTGATGGATAGGGGCAATCCTGTAACTCCACCACTGCTGCAATGTAGCAGATCTCAACTTTTCTGACCTCCAACTTCCTCACTTACAAAAAGCAGCGAACAGCAAACTACAGGAAGGCACTTTGCAAACTTTTCCAGCCATTGAAAAGTTACATGGCCTCATCTCTAGATGGTAAACTCTCCAGACTGGAGGAAGTTTGGGGGTTATTTTACACAAAGAGCCTTCAGAGGAGGGCACACACCAGTATGAAGCTCCACTCACCCCAGGTCTTCACAAACAGGCAGCCCCTGAGGCAGACACACACATCCCACGGTGGGCAAAGAGGTGCCAGCCTGAGGAGGTGATGAGAGGATGCTGCTCTTCCCAGGCCTTCTGAGATGACCCTTGTGAGAAGTGTCCCCCATGATCCAGTGTCTCATTCAAATTGCTTCCTGTGAATTGCTCGAGTGTACCAGGCAGCCTTAATGATAACAACGAGCACATACTGTGTGCCACTCTTCACTCTGAATGCTTTACGTAGTCACTCCTGATGAGGATCCTCTGAGGAAGGTGTTATCCCCATTTACAGATGAGGAGCCTGAGACACAGAGAAATTTAGTAAGCCACTCAAGGCCACACAGCACAACCAGGATTTACCCCCAGGCAGTCTGATCTAGACAGAGCCTGTGCTCTTAGTCTTTTGCTCTAATTCTGACAGTTTCTGGGAGTGTGAACTAAGCAAATCATTTAAACTTTCTGTGCCTCAGTTTCCTCATTTGTAAAATGGAGGTGACAATAGTACCCATTCAGGGTGACTGTGGTGAGTTATTAATGTAAAGCACTTGGAACCGTGCCTGGCACGAAAAGAGACTGGAAAGAACGGATGCATGCATGAGTCTGCCACGAAGTCACTAATTTGCTTCCTTGAGGGAACTATAGCAAGCCTTCATTCTAAGGTGGAGGAAGCTGCCTCAGAAGTGACGTGTCTGAGATCACTGGGCAGGGGCTCAGAAGCCCCGAGTCTGGGTCCCTGTGTGTCCCTGGCCCCACCACCACTTCCTTCTGCTGCCAGGGACTTAATTCCCGAGTGAATAAAAGAAAGGCAAAACCAAGAACGGGCAAAGACCCCACAGCTTCTCAGAAACCAGAACTTGCTTTGTATATTTAAGTCAATAAACGTGGAGAGTGTTCATTTCGTTGTAGGGGGAGCATCAGAGCTACCAGGGGTCAGACCGGGTACCAGTGGCGCGAACCAGGCCCCCTTCCCCTCTTCTCTCTCAGTAGGCAGAAGCCACCAAGGAGGGGAGATGTGTGCGGGGCACTGGGGGAAAGGGGTGTTGCAAGGGCTGTGTCATTGGGCCTTCCCCAAACTCCCAGGAGCCGGGCAGTCCTGGGTTGGAATCCCAGCTTGGCCCTCACTAAGTGCGCGTCCTTCAGCAAGTCACGTATCTCCTCCTAACCTCGGTTTTCCCACCCGCAGAATGGGCACGACACTCCCTGCGTCCTCGAGTGCTGTGCGCTGCAGCGCTAACTCAGGCTTCGCCTAGCGCACCGCGCAAGGGCTCTGCGCTCGCGGACACGTCCGGGTGAGGGGAGGGGGGGAGGGGGATCGGCCGCAGCAGCCCGGCTCTCAGCAGCCGGCGTCAGCGCCGGGGGGCGGGGCGCGCTCGGGGAGAGGGCTGGAGCTGCGCTGGTGGCGGCTCGGCGCAAGCTCGCCGGCCCGGCCTCCGCCGTCCGCTGACTCGCATCCCCGCTTCCCCCCTCCCCACTCGAAGATGGCAACCGACGGGCTGCACGAGAACGAGACGCTGGCGTCGCTCAAGAGCGAGGCCGAGAGCCTCAAGGGCAAACTGGAGGAGGAGCGGGCCAAGCTGCACGACGTGGAGCGTGAGTGCGGGCCGGGGCGGGGGCTGGGGCTGCGCGCCGGGAGGCGGGCCGGGGAAGGGAGACCGGCTCCGGCTCCCGGGGGGATAGGGGGAGAGGATGGAGGGGGGCGACCCGGGCCCGGAGCCAGGCCCCTGCCACCCCCATGGATGAGCGCCCCCCCCCCCCGGTACCCGGGCGCCACATGAGACGCGGCTAGCGGCCCGAGCCCCCGGACGTGCGGGTGGGAGACCCGAGCCGGACGCTCGCGGTCTCCCGGCACCTCGCAGAGCCCCTGCCGGCTAGTGGAAGCCAACCCGCCTCTGGGCGGCGGCAGCCCCTGGCGGCTCTCCTCCAGACGTTGGATCGTGGGACCGGTTACCGTCATCACCTGCCTGCCTGGAAGACGCAAGCTGATCTCATTCTTGCCCTTCCCCAGGGGAGCGGGGTGGGCGGAGCGGGGGGGTTCGTTGTCAGTGAAGGCAAGCGCAGCGAGCCCTTGTGGACGCGGCCTAGGGTAAACTCCTGGTTTTTTTGGTAAGCATTTTACTTTCTCCAGCACTGTTGTCTTTTCTCAGTTTTGCTTTTGCAAGGACCCAGACTCTGATATAAAAGCTCACTTTTCCAGTCCGAGAGTGGAGAGCAGATGGGGGAAGGGAAGCAGAGGAGCGTACCAGATCCAAACATTTAGTTCCTTTAAGGCTGTTTAAGAAGCTTTTGGATGGATGAGGTGTGGTTAGCATAAAACAGCAGTAACAATCTTAAATAAACTTACATTATTGACCACGACAATAATTCAGAACCGGTCTGTGACTTTTATGAGTGAACAATAGCCAGGTTACATGACTGTTAGTGGGATCAGCTTCCCTTTACTCTGTGGGATGCTTTGTCCTCCGTAGTGCTTGGGCTCAGGCCAGGCTTGGGGAAGTGGCTTCATCTGCTTCCTTTTCAGCCCTGAGGGTGGCAACTCCCCTTTGCTGAACAGGGCCTCCGCATGCATGGTGTTCTCAGGCACACCTCTACATTGTGCTCCTGCCATTTTGGTACCACCCCTCTACATTCACTTTGGAAAAGAAAAATGGGGTTTATGCTAGGTTCTTTAGCACCTGATTCCTTTCTTTGAAAAAAAAAAAAAAAAAATCACTTGATAGAAGCAGGTGAACTGAATTTCAAATGTGCTGTGCTTTCCTAGGGGCCTCCTTTAAATAGGAGGCAGGCTAAGCCCCTATATCATTTAGAAATGTATTCAGCTACAATTAGCTATAAACCCCAAATAAAGTAATTAAGCAAATTGGGAGTTATTTTTCTTAACAAGAACAAGGGTAGGTGATTGTCAGCTTTGGTTCAGCTGCCCGGTGCGCTATCAGGAACCCATGCTTCTTTTTTCTCCACTATCTCAGAGCACAGGCATTTGCCCCATGATTATAAGTGCCACAGCGCCCAGCATCACCTCCGTATCCAGGGCTGGAAGAAGGGGGAATGTGGACACCAGCTTCTGTTTCTCCTTCTTTTCAGGAAGGCAAAAGTTTTTTCGAAAACCTCCTTTCTCCCCAACAGATTTCTGTTTGCACTTCATTGGCCAGAACTAGGTCACATGGCTACAGCAAGGGAGACTGAGAAAGGGAGAAGTGAGCTGAGTACGCTGCCATCCCCAAAGTTGGGTTCTTTTATCAGAGAAGTAGGGAATGGATAATGCATCGGTCTGCCCCATTTCCCTTTGCAAATTCCTACACTCTACAGATGATAGTGACGGCACTGCAAACATGGTGTTAGTGCCTCTGAGGTAGGTCGTCTGATTTCTCCATTTTACAGACGAGGAAACTGAGGCACAGAGAGGTGAAAGGACTTGCCGAAATATCCCAGCTAGTAAGTAGTGGACCCAGGATTCCAGCCCAGCCAGTCAGAGCTCCAGCCCAACCTCACTTCAGCTTTTTTTGCCAAACGTCTTAGTGCTCAGTGCAGAGAGCATTCTCCAGAAACTCTCTGGAGAGTAAAGGCTGCCCACTGGGATATTTTTCAGCCTTTTCTGTGAGTCTGGTAAATTGCCTAAGGCAGAGAGATGGTTAAGATGCAGCTTTTCAACAGGGAACCTCTGTCCTGCCAAGAATGCAGTGCTCTCAGAGGTCGGGGCCAAATTTTGGACCCATAGTGGAAGGATTTATCCCCACCTGCATATGTTAGAATTTTTGCTTAGAAAAGACCAGAAGCCATGTGGTCAGGGTCCCCTTTATTCCCTCTGTGTCTTCCGGAGCACTTCTCTTCCACTCTCATGTAAAACCCTTGTTCCTTTGAGGCTCCAAGCATTCAGCTGATCTCCCTCTCCATGCTGCTATCTCCTGACCCCCCAGCCAGGCTCCCTCCTTTTTTGAGGACTATGGCATATGGCTCAAGCCTTCCTTTTGACCCTAAGCCCTGTCCTATCCCTGGTGTCTTCAGGATCCACAAGCGTGACCCTCGTAAGACACTGCCCCCTCACTCCGTCACAGCCCCCTGGGATCTTGTAAGCCCTCAGCACTGCTTCTCCTCTTGTGACCGTAGTCTCTCCCACAGAGATCTCCATGATCCCTGGGCTCTTGTCTCTTCCAGTCTCTCATCCTCTTCCTGAGCATGTGCGTTTTTGCATTTTGGTGATGTTGAATCATAGGTTGCCCTGTAGCCCCTACCCTGGTCAGGGAAAGGTCTTTAGGCCATAGCCAAGGTGACCACGTCATCCTGGTGCACCTGGGACTCTTGGTTTTAAAATGGAAAGTCTTGCATACTGGGAAGCCCGTCAGTCCTGGGCAAACCAGGACAGTTGTTCAGCCTTCTGTTAGCTCTGACTTGCCCAAATTCTTGCCATAAAAAACTCAACACAACAAAACTACAGAGCATAAACTTGGAGGAAAGAGAACTTAACGGAACTTCAGACTCTCAGGTTCTTCAGCTCCCATCGCTTTGACCCTCAAACCATCATCCATTTTGTTGGGCCCTCATTCCCAAGTCAGACCCTGGGCCAACTTTAACTACAGGAAGTGGCCTTTATGGGTGGCCTAAGGGGAAACCAGCCTACATCAGAGTCCACAGCCCCAGGCCTCGGGCCCCTGCCCTGCCTTTCCCCTCACTCCTCCAGCATTTCCTGCTTCTCTCCACCTGTTTTCTGTCATCACCTTCTGCTTACCCTCTCCCATGGGTAGGTGCTCCCTCTCGTTTGATTCTCAGGCATTTTAGAACCCTGAGGTGGCAGCTTGTGTTAGTTTCCTATTGCTCTTGTACAAATCTCCATAAACATAGTGGCTTAAAACAACATAAATTATTCTCTTACAATTCTGGAAGTGGGAAATCTAAAAAGGGTCAGAAGGGCTGCATTCCTTCTAAGGCTTTTTGGGAGAGTCCATTCCTTGCCGTTCCCAGCTTCTAGAGGTTGCCTGCATGCCTTGGCTTGTGACCCCACCTCACTCCAACCTCGTTTCTGTCATCACATCTCTTTCTTTGACTTTGATCCCCCCTGCCTCCCTCTTATAGGGACCCTTGTAATTACTTACTTACATTGGGCCCACCTGTATAATTCAGAATACTCTTCCCATCTCTAGATCCCTAACTTCATCACATCTTGAAAGCACCTTTTGTCACGTAAGGTAACATATTCACAGGTTCTGAGAATTAGGATGTGGACATCTTTGCGGGGGGGGCCCTATCACACAGCTCTTGAAACTAGAGGGGGTCACCTGCTTCAGCCTCAGTTTTCGGGCACAAAAAGTTTTCTTCCCCTCCCAACAACCCTCTCCCCTTTCCTTGGGGATGAAGTAGCAACAGAGATCCAGGGAAGGGTTAAGGGATTTCCCAGAGGTTATGCACCTACTCTAAGGGCAAATGGGGGGTACAGCTCTCCTTCTCACCATGCTAGACGGTCTCTCAGAAGGCTGAGAGTCACATTAAAATGGCAAAAAACAGAAACGAAAAACTAAATCAGTGTGCATGTGTGTGAAGAGGTGTCAGTGTTGAGTAAGAAAAAAAAGTGCCCAACAGTGTGTATGATATGGTCTCATTAACAAGAGCTGCTTGTATATGCATTAAATCTGTGGCAGGAGACACAGGAGGCTTGTTACCTCTAGAGAGGGGAGTGGGGGGGTGTAGAGGTACATTTTACCGTATACACATGTGTGCATTTATTGCTTTTATAATAAAAAATGAATACTGAAATGGGAGTCAAGATCCCGAGAAAAAGGAGAGAGTTCAGTTTTAAAGAATTCTTAACTTGAAATTAAAGGGACAAATGATCTGGAAGACGGGCTGAAAATAGACAGCAGGAGGGAGGCCGTGTTCATTTTGGCCAACATACGTGGCGGCCTTGTGGGCCTGTGTGGGGATGACTTCATTCCGGTTCCCAGCTCCTTTGGGGAAGATTCTATTATTATCTAGGAGCAGAGCAGCTCAAAAAAGATTTGTGTGATGTCTTTAGGTTAAAAATCCAGACGAAATATGGGAGACCACAGGATTTATCATCTGATGCTATTCCCTTTTCTGTGTGTTCTAAGTGTAACTTTGTGAACTTGTGGCTAGAGCCTTGGACTATCCTGACTTAACAGTGTAAGGAGAAATTTAGGAAAACCATATTTCTGGATTGGTCTGAAGCAAATATGTTGATCCACTTCTTCCACGTTCTAAGGAAATATGCTGCGTGTACTGCGGCTTATAAAAGTGAGTTTCCCAGCAGAGTAATCTGCTTCCGGCTGCTCTTCCAGGTGTGGCCTGTGGTGTCAGAAGGAGCAGAAAACAAACTTGCCTTTCATTTCCTCGCCCCTTCCTCTTGCTAGAAAACTGTCATAATAAGCTAAATGCCACTGTAGCAGATTCAGAAATACAGGAAAACAAGTCATCCATAACCCCACCACCCAGAGGTAGCCACTTTTAATATTTTGATGTTTTCATGTCTGTGTATGTATTTATAAGCATACTTGGGATTGTAGTAGGTATAGTTTGAGTTTAGTTTGGTTTTTGTCTGAGTCCAGTTTTAATTTAACCCAGTGGATTGAATAGCTCCTCATGTCATTTTACAGTGCTTTTTAATGTCAGTATTTAAAAATTATGATTTCGAACCATATAGTATTCCATCATAAAGGCTGTACCATAACTTAACCCTTCCAACTTTTAATTCAGGAATTCAGGCTTTTTTGGTCTGTGGCTAATTTATGGTTTGGGGGCAACTCAAAAATCTCTGACAGAGTCAAGTAAGTCAGAAAGAGAAAAATAAACACCGTATGCTAACACGTATATATGGAATCTAAAAAAAAAAAAGTGGTCATGAAGAACCTAGGGGCAGGACGGGAATAAAGACACAGACCTACTAGAGCATGGACTTGAGGATACGGGGAGGGGGAAGGGTAAGCTGTGACAAAGTGAGAGAGTGGCATGGACATATATACATATATACACTACCAAACATAGAATAGATAGCTAGTGGGAAGCAGCTGCATAGCACAGGGAGATCAGCTTGGTGCTTTGTGACCACCTAGAGGGGTGGGATACGGAGGGTGGGAGGGAGGGAGACGCAAGAGGGAAGAGATATGGGAACATGTGTATATGTATAGCTGATTCACTTTGTTATAAAGCAGAAACTAACACACCATTTTAAATCAATTATACTCCAGTAAAGATGTTAAAAAAAAAACCTCTAACACAAGTGAGGTAATGTGATTATAAATGTTTTCCTTCCATCCAGGTGTGTGAGGGTTTTGTATACATCCCACCCCATTCTACCTTAGGGTAGAATCAGACAGAATGAGTTTTTTTGTTTGTTTGTTTGTTTGTTTGTTTTTGTGGTACGTGGGCCTCACTGCTGTGGCCTCTCCCGTTGCGGAGCACAGGCTCCGGATGCACGGGCTCAGCAGCCATGGCTCACGGGCCCAGCCGCTCCGCGGCATGTGGGATCTTCCCAGACCGGGGCACGAACCCGTGTCCCCTGCATCGGCAGGCGGATTCTCAACCACTGCGCCACCGGGGAAGCCCCAGAATGAGTTTTTAAAAATTAGCTTTGGATAAGTTTTCTTCCTTGATTTCTTTGATCTTCTACCAAATTGTGGCCATCACAAGACTGTATGTTGGTGCAAAATTTAGTAAGTTATTCAAGATCATTTTTTAAATAGTTCTGTTTTTGTATTTAAGACCTCTCCTATGTCTTTGAACTTGTGTTCTGTATTTACAATCAAATTCACAGTGTTCATTTTCAGAGAAATTTTAGAGCATGTTCATGCTGGGGTCATTTTTTCACGGGCTTATGGAGCAACAGGAATGACGCTGTTGCGTAACTTCACTTTATGAAGTTACCTGGCTTGAATTCTTGTGTATTGACCTCCACGTTCTACGTTTTACTTTAGGTTCCTGTGTGCACTGATTATAAAATAAATAACAAAACTATTCCCTGAAAGTTGAGAGGAAGCCACATCTTGATGAAAAGTTCATCTTTGTCTGAAGCCAGATCATTTCCAAGGCCCATAGATAAACTCTTCACACCCTCGTTTTACAGAGGAGGGCACAGGCTCAGAGGACACATTTGTTTACCTCTAATCTATAAGTGTGCCCTCCCGTCAGGCCTCATTTTCCTTTCTGAGAAGTGACAGGCCTGGCGCCCCACATCAGCCTGCACGCTCGCTGTTTGGACCTTGGGAGCCCCTGGGCTCGAGGCGGGCAGCGCAGAAGCGCCTCTGAGCCCAGCACCTCCCTCGACTGTTCGCCAGCCTGGCTTTGCTCTGTCTAGTTTCTAGATTGGGCTTCTAGTAAGATTTTATCTATGAGAGAAAATGGAAGCAGGCAGGGGGAGGGAGGCTTGTGCAACTCAAATAGAAGTTTGAAAACAACTGCTCCACATGACAGCCCGACCCCAGGCCCCGGGCAGGGAGGGTTCAGCCCTGCACACAGGACACCCCGCACAGGGTTCCTGGGGATGATGCTGCGCACTGCTTGTCGAGTTGCTAAGGTCTCTTTTGGCTCTAACTTGGCACCCCTCTCCCTGCCAGGTGGTGGCTGAGCCAGGTGAGGGCGGGTTTCTTGACTCTTGGTCTAAATGACCCATTGCTCTGGCTACATCAGGAAGTAGGAGGGATCCAAGGTTGGGGTGTCTTCTGGACCAGGAAGCCTTTGTCACTGCCTCACCTAGTCCTTGATTTTCTAAAGAATCACAGCCACCTGTCCAGAGTTTACCCCACGATGGATGGTATTTATCTGTTCTGAGAGGCCCAAGTGTGTGTGTGCATAATGTCCTTAGCCTCCCTGAGCCTGTTTCCTTTTCGGTAGAAATGGAGATAAAGCCTGTGACCTCAGGCCACGTGTAAAGCTCTCAGCCCAGCACCTGTCACGCGGGAGACACACAGTAAATGATGGATCATGGCAATGGGCATTGAAAGCCTTCAAAAATGTGCTTTCCGTTTAACTCAGCTATGCCACAAATTGGAATTTATCTAAGGAGGTAATGCAATGCAAGGGTATCACAGTGGCCCTGGAGCAAAGTGAGTGTCCACTGGTTGGGAATTTTTAGTTAATGGTATATTCGTAAGTGGAATGTTCTGCCGTCATTAAAAATGACAGAAAATTACATTTGACATTTCATGGCCCTTCCATTTCAGAAGCCCTCTTTGCTCCAGGTCATGTTGTTTCCAGTGTTTTGGTCCACAGCCCCTAGTCCCCACCTGTACATTTTTGATTCCTGGCCAGCCAAATATCGTTAAGCACTTTAATTTGCTTTCCCTATTAAACCACAGCACACCCCATGGATTAGGTCATGTCTTCCGTTTTACTGAATAACGAACAAAAGTAAATGGTAATTAACTAATTTCCTGCCTCCCCCTTCCTTACCCCAACTCCTGTGCATCCTTCAAAACCAGGTTCCTGGGACATCTCCTCCAATGGCTGCACCTGCAGCAGAGTCAGCCATGTTGCCTTCGGCTCCCCGACACCTCTGTTAGTTACCTTCTCACTACACTGCAGTGGTTACCTGTGTGCTGGCCTGTCCGTGCCCTGCAGACTGTGAGCCCAGTAAGAGCAGGAACTGTCTTCTTCTTTTCTGTACCCAAGCATTTGGCACATAGGAGGGAAACATCATTCAAGCAGTAGACAGTTACTAGCCTATACTTCCAGCTCTAGCGCTCTTCTTGAGTTCCAGCCATGGCTTTCAGTTTCCAGCAACTACCCTACCTGCACATCATTCATAAGAAAGAGCGCTTATCATCTTAATTCCCAACCAGTTCCTTTATTTCTTTTTTTTTCTTTCTTTTTTTTTTTTATTGCGGTACACGGGCCTCTCACTGTTGTAGCCTCTCCCGTTGCGGAGCACAGGCTCCGGATGCGCAGGCTCAGCGGCCATGGCTCACGGGCCCAGCCGCTCCGCGGCATGTGGGATCTTCCCGGACCGGGGCATGAACCCGTGTCCCCTGCATCGGCAGGCGGACTCTCAACCACTGCGCCACCAGGGAAGCCCTATTTCTTGTTTTAAAAAATTTTATTGGAGTATAGTTGATGTACAATGTTGTGTTAGTTTCAGGTGTACAGCAAAGTGATTCAGTTATACATATACATATATTCATTCTTTTTTAGATTCTTTTCTCATATAGGTTATCACAGAATATTGAGTAGAGTTCCCTGTGATATACAGTAGGTCCTTGTTAGTTATCTATCTTATATATAGTAATGTGTGTATGTTATCCCAAGCTCCTCATTTATCCCTCCCCACCACGTTTCCCCTTTGGTAACCATAAGTTTGTTTTCAATATCTGTACGTCTGTTTATGTTTTGTAAATAGGTTCATTTGTATCATTTTTAAAAATTAGATTCCACATATGAGTGATAGCATATGATATTTGCCTTTGTCTGACTTACTTCACTTGGTATGATAATCTCTAAGTCCATCCGTGTTGCTGCAAATGGCATTATTTCATTCTTTTTTGTGGCCGAGTAGTATTCCATTGTATACACGTGCCACAACTTCTTTATCC
Source organism: Kogia breviceps (assembly GCF_026419965.1). NCBI lineage: Eukaryota > Metazoa > Chordata > Mammalia > Artiodactyla > Physeteridae > Kogia > Kogia breviceps. The sequence continues at coordinate 148,636,956 of NC_081312.1, forward strand.
ATTCATCTGTCAGTGGGCATTTAGGTTGTTTCCATGACCTGGCTATTGTAGATTGTGCTGCAGTGAACATTGGGGTGCACGTATCTTTTTTGAATTATGGCTTTCTCCCCAACCAGCTCCTTTCTGAATTGTCCTTTGGGGTTTGAGGCATCGCTGTGTCCTCAACCACGGACTCTGGAATCCTCCCCTTATCTGCCCCATTTCCCCACCCCGCCCTCCCATCCAAGAAGCTGCCTTTCTGAACCTTCTCAGAGCTGCCCCACCTGCACCTTTAGTGGGTATATCTCACCTGGGGAGCATGTGGAAATGCAGCATCCTGGCTCCATCCCATGGATTCGGACTCCTTGGATCAGGAAACAAGTGAGGCTCCTACTACCAGCGCTAGCAAGTTTGTGCTGATACATTTAGGAGTTGGTTGGCAGCTGAAGCAGAGATGATGGATTAGGGGTAGAGAGAGGTACAGAGAAAGAAGGGAAAGGGGCTGAAAAGTTAGGTTAGCCCACCAAAACCTGCTGCCTAGGATTGCTGCAGTTGACTGAAATTTAGTAATCACTGAGCATTCCCTTTATCCTTTCAGTAAATACTGGGTTCCCACTGTGTGCCAAGCTGGAGAGTAATAGCGAACATTCATTGAGTGCTCCCTTTGTGCCAGGCTGGGATAGTTCTCCCAACAACCCCATGAGGGAAGCGAGGGGGCAGGAAGGTGAGCAGAGGCTCACAGTTGCACAGCTGGTGTGCGACTGTGCAGGACTGTGACCCGGAGCCCGGACTCCTGACTGCTCTGTTGCAGTGAATGCTCCAAGGAGATCCAACAAGACAGCACCCCATCCTCCTGCCACTTACCTTCTAGTGGGATTTCTTAACAGGCTATCATTCTATTCTAGAAACCAGCTAGCCGTGTTCATCATTTCATTTTTTAAAAAAGAAAAAGTTAAATCCTGAAGGCATGGTTCATCAGAAAGCGAAGGAGAGAAACCACATCTGTCGTGAACCAAGCTCCCACAAATGATTTACAGAGCATATTCCACTCGTTTCCAGTTTTTTGGTTTTTGTTTTTACTTTCTGGCATTTAAAGTTTAAAAAAAACTCTTTAATTCAGCAGGCGTGAGGTTTGGCAGATAGAAACAGGATAGAGTAGGTTGGGAGTGAATCTATATATGGGAAGAGAAAATGCAGTGAGAAAAAATAATTAATAGTTGGGATGTGTTCAAATTCATGCTTTGCAAGGAGGCCCTATTTTGGGTGATGAGTCATCTTTTTTTTTTTTTTTTTTTTGGTAAGAGTGACATTAAACGACTACGATTATCCTAATGCTGAACTGGGGGAAGTAGCACTAATATTGATATGAAGTTTCAAAGTAAAATACTAACTAGAATATGCTCACAGCTCTGAGCTGGTATAAGCTTGTGTAAAAGGCCTATAAGAAATTAGAAAAATTCAGTCTGTTTTTAAATCGCGTTCAGTATGTTTTTGTGAAGAATGTTTCCATAAAAGACTAACGTGCTGTTGGTGGCGATAAAGAATGCAGCGTCTTTGCAGAAGCGATGGCATAATAATTGCACATCCATGTAGCACTGTATAGTTCAGCAAGTACTTTTTACGGCGTGGGTTTTCACAGAGACTTTTAACCTGTTCACTCATTTTTATTTCATCACAAAGAAATGGGGCAACTAAAAGAAACCAAGACTTCTTGGAGAAATAAATACCTGCTTCCAGGGCTAGGGCAGGGAGGGAACAGAAGCCCACAAGGAGATGTGCTCCGAGGATGATGGGGACATGTCGGAAAGTCTCGGGAGCCTGCCCGATGGGGCTCCCACTGAGCAAATCAGGGACGAGTTGGGCATCAAAATAAATAGTAGTAGAGGCTTATAACTTCTTGAATAAAGTGAGAATCCATGAGTCCCTACTAATGTAAATGAATGAATAAATACATAGGGGAAGAAGGAACACTCCTCTTTATATTAGAAAGTCAACTAAAACATGCAGAAGGAATGATGGAATTAGAAAAGTCATCATAATTGGTTCAGGCAAGAATCATTAATGGATGTTAAAAGTAGGGTATTCAAGTTTGAGGAGTTTTGTGATGTTTATGTACTCTCAGAGTACATCCCCACAAAGTACCTTTTCATGACAAAAGGCAAAATGCTAAGTGTACAGTGGAGAACCCTGGCAGACGCCACCTTGACCAAATGATCCGAGTCAACTTTGCTGGTGATGGGACTAGCGCGCAGCAGGTGCCTCCTGACGGGACAGGTGTTGGGGGCAGGACCTCAGCGTTAGTCTGTGGTGTTCCTGCCGAACGTGCATTACCCAAAACTAGTCTTGAGGAAGCATCAGACAAGCCCAGGTTGGGGAACAAAATAACTAGAGATGAAAGAAAGTGACCAGTGACTGCAACACGCGATCTTATGTTTTCTTTTGCTCTAAATATATTGTTGGGACACTGGAGAGCATCTCAATAAGGTCTATAGATGAGACATCGTATTGTTTCAGTGTCAGTTCTCTGACTTTGATAATTATACTGTTGTTATCGCAAGAGAATTGCTTGTTTTTAGGAAATACCCAACGAAGCGTTTAAAGAGAAGGAAGGGAAGAGGGGAGGGAAGAAGAAAGGAAGGATCTCCCGAGAAGGGGCACTGTTGTCACAAGGGTTAAAGTGCAGAGTCAGCCCCTCAGCCCAGGCTTCAAGTGAGGGAAGTGAGCGCTTCCCCGGCGAGCACCAGAGGCTCCCCGGGGAGGCCAGAGCCGGCGCCTTGCCTCTCTCTACCCGTGACGTCCTGTCTGTACCAAGACACCACACCTGTCCTGGGGCTGTCCCTGGCCTAGAATGCCCCTTTCCCTCCTCCCCACCTGCACAGAAAAAGACCCAGTTGAGAGATTTAGAGGAAGGAGAAGCAGAGGTGGGGTTAGGAGCCCGGCACAGCCTCTAACTGAGAGGGGGTGGCGCCGTACTAGGCGACAGAAGCCACATGACCCCCACCTCAGTTTCCTCACCTGCACGATGACGGCATGGACCGGATGGTTTCTGGGGCCCTTTCTGCTACTTTGCGTGAGCTTGTCTCCCTCTGACAGCCTCTCCAAATGCCCCCCCAAAAGCTCTCCCTTGGCCTCAGGAAAGAGGCTGTGGTCCCAGCCCCTGAGAGATTGATTTTTGGAGCGCCTTCCTGAGGTATGTACCTTCTGCAGATCGTGTGTTCAGACTTGTGGAATGTTGCGTTGATCTCTGCCGGCGCTGTAAGCTTTCAGTAAATCCACAGTGTACTGTTTGGAGGGTCAGTCAATTCACTCTTTCCTGCAGCACATGGATTGGGCAATTACCATGTCCCAGACCCATGCCAGACATGGGGGGGACCAGTGAGGAAACACAGGGCCTGCTGTTGAGCAGGTGGTGCATGTCCTGGCACCTGATAGGACGGTTTCTGTAAAGTCACTTGTCCTTGTGACTGGCAAGTAGTAGGTAAAAGAACCAGAAGCCCCCACTTTGCTCCTGGTCAGTTGTATGAACTCGTATTAGCCAGATAACCTCTGTAAGCCTCAGTCTCTTCACCCATTCAAAGGGAGTAGCGATCTCACCCCACTGCCTACCTGCCCGCCTTGCAGAGCTGTGGCCCTTCAGTGGGAGAGTTCTATGTAGAGCTTTGCAAATATGAGGCAGTCCTGTTCTTAATCCCTCAACGTGCATATATGGAAGTGCTTTGAAAAACAGGGTCATTTTTTATTGAAGTATAGTTGATGCACAATATTATATAAGTTATAAATGTAGGCTCTTACACAGAGAGAGAATGACAGCTTGTCTCTACCTTCTCCTGAGCTTGAAAGAGAGAGCATCGCGAGGGCAATAGGGTAAAGCGCAGGAGAAGGAAGCACCGATAGCTTCCCTGTGCCAGCTTGCAGCTCAGACCTGGTCCTTGGTCACGGGATTGAGTGTGTCTTGTCCTTGCAGTGCACCAGGTGGCCGAGCGCGTGGAGGGCCTGGGGCAGTTTGTCATGAAGACCAGAAGGACCCTCAAAGGCCACGGGAACAAGGTTCTGTGCATGGACTGGTGCAAGGATAAGAGGAGGATCGTGAGCTCCTCGCAGGTATGTCACACCTGTCGGGTGATGATGGGCACATTTCTGATTGTAAGCTGAAGGGAAAGAGCCGTCCTTTTCAGAAGACCCTCTCCGAATGTTATGTCTCTGCCTGTTCGCCAAAGGACACGAGTTACCCTGTTAAGAATTCTCTGGCGTACTTGAAAACTTCACTAATTTGGGTAGATTTGGAATTAGTAATAATTGAAATATTATAAACTCTATTTGACAAACCATTCAAACATTTTCTTCCTGAGTATATTTCAAGGTCTTATCTGTAAGTGAAACCATTTTTAAATTAGGGATTTTTTTTTCCTCCAAGTTGAGGGCATAAGTGGTTGAAGTGCCATTGTGGCTTCTTTCACTTTAAGAGTTTAGCAGTTTTTATGCCTTAAAGAACAAATTTAAACTATGTATTTTGTGAAGTATAATTTTTTCATTCATTTTATATAGTTGACATGGTTTATTTTACATCTTAACGTATTAGTTATTAAACTGCTACATAACAAATTACCCCCAAGTTTAACAACTTACACAGTGAGTATTTCGTATCTTACATGGTTTCTGTGAGTGAGGAATCAAGAGCAGCTCAGCAGGATAGTACTGGCTCAGGGTGTCTCACAAGGTTGCAGTCAAGTTGTTGGTCAGGGATGCAGTCATTTGACAGCTTGGCTAAGGCAGAAGCTCGCTTCCAAAATGGCTCACTCACATGGCTCTTGGCTGGAGGCCTTAGCTCCTCACCATGTGGACCTTTCCATCGGGCTGCTTGTGACATGGTAGCTGGCCTCCACCAGAGCAGGAGAGGGAGACAAAGGTAGAAGCCGTGCTGTCTTTGATGACCTGGCCTCAAAAGTGACATTCCTTCCCTTCTTCTGCATTCCCCTGGTCACACAGATCAACACGGATATAATGAGGGAGGGGCCTGGACAAGGACATGTCTTTCAGGAAGCTAGCTACCACTGCTTAGTGCTTTTTATGTCTATTTTGATGTTACATTTGTTGAACATAAAACCATAAACTGAAGTCATATATTTTTTATGGCCAGTTTACCCCACCCTCGACCACTGCCTCTGCCTTTGGTCCAGCTTTTTCCAAGGAAAATTTGGTTTTTATTTATAACCCTTTTAAGTATCAAAACTGTACATATTGTAAATAATCCATGAGTTCTAATATCTCTGTCGGTACTATGTTTGATAGGACAGGTGTTATTAATCTCCTGTATTACCTACAAACCTAGTATATCACGTTGCACTTGCTTTTTTTTATGTTCATAAAAAATTTAATGTATCAGTTATGTATTTAACTGGAAAAAAGAAAGAAAAGGTTTTTACCCTTACCACCCTGTTACAATCATTATTATCTTAGGGCACCTCTTTCTAGACTTTTTTCCAAAGTGTACTGTTTGGAGGGTCAGTCAACCTTTTTACAAAGTGGTTGTTGAGATGTACATGTTGCCACCTAGCCTTTTAGACTTTTTTTTTTATCCTTAAAAGGATGCCATATGTTGGACTTTCTGTCACTCGTGTACCACTCTTACTAGAGAGGGTGGGAAAGGAGGAGGGACGCTTCAGCACTGCTGACTCCATCCATCCACCTCTACTGCAGGGGGAGTCAGAGAGGTGGGTGGGGGAAGGGAGGAAGGTGGGAAACAGCAGAAGGGCTCTGGAACAGACTTTGAGTGACTCAGAGCAGCCTTTCTCCCTTCAAAGGCAGGAAATTAATCTGCCTGACTGAGTGGGTTGGGGTTTGGGGTGGAGGCACAGTCTCTCCAGGTATGTAGGCCCCTGGTGTAAATGTCTGTGCTCACGGAGGGACCACATTTAGTTATGAGACTGCTTTTAGCTTCTTGGTTGCCTCTCTCTCTCCAGAGCGCACAGTAGGTGGGTGGTGGAGCCAGGCAGGCGGGCTGTGCGGTGGAGGAAGCCTCTGACGGGAACGCTGACTTGGGTGATCCGCTGAGTCTCTACCCCCTGCTCTGCCGCAGGCCTCTGCTCTGTTATCTAATTCACCCACACAGCATGTATGGGCGTTTAGTCAGAAAAATTAGAAGCACAGATGTGCTTAGGAGTCTTAAAAGGCCCCAAACCGCCGACTTTGCCTTTGATCACGGCCTCTCGGCCCCACGCAGCGTGAACATGGAAATCTTCCATCAGATCAAGTGAAGCAAGCAGCTGTGTCACTTTCGTTACTCAGACCTTGCTGGTGCCCCTAAGTGGAATTCACCTCACTCACCAGATCTGGCTCCAAATGGCTTGAGTGATTTTAAAAAATCAAGCCTGCGGTAGAGGCTGCAGATTCTCCATCCCTGAGGATGTTGGGGGTGGGGACCCACGTGCTGAAGGAGGTCGGCTCAGCCGTCCTCCTCCACTGCCAGCGGGAGCCTGGGGGCCCACACAACCCTTACGCCACGTTCTGGGTAGACGACTGCGCTGCAGCGACCCCGTGGGTTTATCTCTGATGGGTTTGTGTTACAAACAGATGGCATCATAGCCCCTCCCCACACCCCCTACTGGGGCTGCAGAGCGATTGCAGTGAAAGTGGCCGTGTTGTCTGTGGCATCGCCCAGAGCTCACCCTCCACAGGGAGTGCTCTTTGTTTCCGGAACAGCTGCCCACGGGGGTCCCCACCATCACAGGTGTGAGTCCCATGTTGTTTTGCAGTGTGGGTGGGGGTGAGGCTGTGATGTCCATGAGCGCCCGGGGGAGTCAGACTGATGTCAGGCCCACCTAGTCCCCCTCCACAGCTTCCACACAGGGAGGGGGGCGAAGAGTGGTGTGGGGCTCTTACACGCTCCTGCAGGGAACGTGGACTCAAAGGCGAATGGTAGGGAGGACGGGCTGGGGAGGTGGGGTGGGGGAAGGGTGAGGAGAAGGACCATTAGTTACTGTCAGGCATCCGAAGGTAATTTCAGCCTTACCTTATCCCTGTATATAACTTACTGACATTTGGGGTACGATGGCGATGACAGTTTACCCACAATTTGTGCTTGGTTTATAATTGGCGTAAAAGAAGTGTCTGAGTGTTGCTTTTTTGTCATTGTATCTACACAAGGGATGCAAGGTTGACAACTGAGACTTGCATCAGGCTGGAAAGTGCTGTCGCCACCTACTCCCGTTTCTTCAAGGATGGGTTGGAGGGTCTTGGTTGATTGTCCAGATACTTGCTCTGGCTTTCCACTTGGCACTGCCCAGCTGGACTTGGCTTTCCATGAGGTTCTCAGCAGTTAACATGTTAGGGCTTGCTGACAATTTTAGAACTGTTTCCTCTTTTTTGTTTTTCTTCAAGTGGAGTTGATATACCATATTATATAAGTTACAGGTGTACAATATAGTGACTCACAAGTTTTAAAGGTTATGTACTCCATCTATAGTTATTATTAACTATTGGCTATATTCCCTGTGTTGTACAATATATCCTTGTAGCTTATGTTATACATAACAATTTGTACCTCTTCATCCCCTACCCCTATATTGCCCCTCCCCCACTTCCATGTCCCCAGTAGTGACCTCTGGCTCGTTCAACTGTTTACTCATTTCCCTCCAGGATGGGAAGGTGATCGTGTGGGATTCCTTCACTACTAACAAGGTAAGGCATTGTCCCTGGTGGATTGAGACACTTCAGAACCCCAGCCCTGTCCTCGTCCTCTCCAAGCACCCCACTACTGGTCGCCCTGCCCTTCAGGAGCCTGTTTGGGGGTGCAAACCCCATGAAAGCCCACCCGTGTTCGGACGTTTCAGCAGCCCACTGTAGCGTTCATTCCTGTCTTGAGCCGAACCCCTCGCCCAGAGGAGAGCATGCAGGGCTAATATAGAGGGTGCTGATACGGAAACAGGAAAGGGCACGGCCCCGACACTTGTCACGTTCACACGTGCTACTACTGCATTTAGGATTTTTCTTCTGGCTGATGATAAGAGGCACCCAACCCCCAGTTTCCTCTTCCCTCTCTGTCTTCGACTAGACTCCATAGCACGTGGACTTGAGCAAACAGTGGGTGGGGAGCTGAGACTTCAGTGGGATTAAACTGCTCTTCGCAGGGGTGCCGTGGAGTCTCAGCCCCTTGCAAGTCTGGCATAGGCATGTACTGCTCCAAATGAGACCTAAGTTTAGACTTCTAATGAAACAGAAAGGCCAGATTCTACGTGTAGGTGCACTTGCATGCCTGCATTGTGTTGGCATTTGCAGTAACAAGTACTGTATATTAAATATGGACTCCAGTGTTTACTTAGAAAGTCTTCCTTTTCACTGTATAAAAAAGAAACCTATATCTGTCTCGAACAGCGTCCTTATTCCACATTATTGAACGTGTTCAGTAAATGTCATAATAGGCAGTTGTTAACACAACCTGCTCAAGGGGGCCCAGAACCATCTTGTAGAGCAGAGTCCGGAATGGTCAGGCCCCTGGGGAATAATAAAAATGACAATGTAACAATTTGCAGAGGGCTTTCCTATACATCACTCTGCCTCGCCAGAACTCCTCAGCGTCTTCAGGGGTGGGGCTGGGGGGTTGCTTCTGTTTATGCCTTAGCATGGCGTAGAGCACACGCCGCCTGGTGTCTGGGGAGCCATGGGGTTGCCTCTTGTGGTCCCTGGTAGGGGCATAGTTATTACTTGTCAGCAAAGGGGCCGGGGTGCCCTGTGCTGAGAGTGGCCACCCATTCGTGGAAGTAGGTTATTCATGATGTCTGAAGGGCTACTACTCCGTGAGTGACAAAGAACTTTGACAGGCAGTATCAAGGCCCATGTCTCCCCACAAAAACACAGAGAATCATAACAGGAAAGAAGACCAGCACTTGAATGTACTTTACAAACCATCTAGTCCCACCCTCTCCCTTCCCAGACGGAGAGGGAGAACGAGGTGAGACTATGGCCAGCCTGTGCGAGGCTGCACATCTCGCTGGCGTTAGAACCAGGTCCAGGACCCGTGGCTGCCGTGGAAATAGGGCCACAGACTCAGAAGTTTTTGAATCATGCCTTAGTTGCTTATACGCATGCAGGAGAATATGGGTGACTCAGACCCCAGCCAGGAGCCGAGGACTTACACCTCCTCTGAATGCGTCCAGTTTACAGGTTTCCTTTTCTCCCAGAGCGCAACTCTAATCCCCCTCCCCGAGCCCACCCCCATTCCTACCTGCCCAGGAATGGTTTAAGGCCCACAGAGGACAGAGGCTCTTGTATACTCACTCACAGGTAAACAAACTTGTAAAGAGTCATTCAAGAATACGTTTTTAAAATAGAGGGAATCTGAGTAAATAAGGTGAAGCATATACGTATGGGAAATGAAATTCAGACAGAGCTTTCAAAGAAAATGAGCCCCAATATTCATTCAGAACAACAGGGGGAGTATAACAGTAAGAAAGAAGTAAACCGTCAAGGATATTCTTTTGCTAGTTGAGATTTTTAACTTTTAGAATGTATGACACAAAGTTTGGTTGATTATAGAGGATCTGAGTCTCCTCATCAGTCTCAGCCCAAACCACTGACCCTTTGAAACTAGAAGGTAATTTGGTAGACGCTTCACTGATTTTACTTGGTAAAAACTGACGTTTGTGTAGAAGTGCCCTCGTTCATTGCGTGCATGGTGTGTGCTGTGTTGCAGGAGCACGCGGTCACAATGCCCTGCACGTGGGTGATGGCATGTGCGTATGCCCCGTCGGGATGTGCCATTGCATGCGGGTAAGTATGGGTGACACAGCAGCGTTTCACATGTCCTGTTGGCCGTAAAATACTGTTCTATGACCTCTCTCCTGGAGGTCAGGTTAATATCTTTAGTCTCTACTTCCTTTAGAGGTGAGAACTCACAGGATGTGTCTCAAAACCTCCATCACAAATCACAGTGGTAGACTGTCCAGTGGCCAAAACCCCAGGCAAAGACACTCCCAACAGGCAGGACATTCCAGGGCCTTAGAGATCACCTCCCAGTAGCGAAGGGCAAAGGCCAGACCTTCCATTAAGTAAGGTTAATTCTTCAGTACTCAGTAGGAATGATAAATACTCTACATTTTAAAAAACCCTTGGGTAATATGTTTCTAATCGGGCATTAATTCTAGCAAATGCATAGAGTTGGATGGGTTACATAAATTTCTCAGTATTTGCTATTGAGATATCAGATGTCTAGCGCCAAATTACAGAAGGAATACATTGGGTATATCCTTCTGTGATATATGATGAATATAATAATATAGCACGCAATGTCTTCAACAGGAGTTCAGAAAATGATTCTGTAGGCTATTTCTCATTTTAACCCTCACTACATGAAACCCAGTGGAAGGATTTCCAGGAGGACAGGGGGACAGTTAGGGGTGAGAATAATTTTACAAGGCCCAGGTAGACAGCTTTTTTGGTGACACCCAGTGCAGAGACAGTACAGAGTGGAGGAATGGCTGGTGCCTTAATCTCTGTCATCTCTGTTTTCCGGGTCCTGGCATGTGGTAGATGGTCAAGGCCTGCATTGGCTGTCTCACAGGCTGATATAAAAACCAAAGTAGAGGAAGTGCCAGGTGTGAATATTTGGGAAAACACTTTTTAAAATATCAGGAGTCCCATGGATTAAGAGAGAGCAGAAAAACTAAACTGAGAAAGACTGAGTCCTCATCTTAGAGAAAAGCACTATCTGCCCTACTCAGACCATGCTGCGATTCGTTTTGAGTTTCCAGTGATAATCTAACATAGTGTTTCCCAGCTATGGCTTTGTGACGTCCCTGTAACTCCATTTATCACACAGATCCACACCTATGTCGTATTCTCTAAATGTCGTTATAGGTGACAACAGGGTGTTTTTCTCTTCATCTGCCTGACTACTGGGTCTATCTCTCAGTTGGTCCCAAACTTGAAAGCTAAAACTCCACCAGTATTTACACAATATCCTTCTCAGAGAAATGTGTCAGTTGATTTTATATACATATATGTGTATTTTTTATTTGAAGCCATATCACTAAGAAGCCTTCATTCAGGTATTGTACGCTTGCTATGAGCACCTGTGTGCAAGGCACTGGACCGGGTGTCCTAGGGAAATTCAAAGATGAATAAAACATAGTACCTGCCTCCAAGCAAGAATATAAAAATAATAATGACCACTTACCGAGCCTCTATCATGCGTCAAGGGTCATTCTGAACTCTATATTATCTTCACAACAGCCCCTTGTGAAAGGTGGGTGGGATCCACTCCATTTTATAGTTAAGAACACTGAGGCTTAGAGAGGCTAAAAAACAAAACGAAGATTGGGCTTCCCTGGTGGCGCAGTGGTTGAGAGTCCACCTGCCAATGCAGGGGACACGGGCTCGTGCCCCGGTCCGGGAAGATCCCACATGCCGCGGAGCAGCTGGGCCCGTGAGCCGTGGCCGCTGAGCCTGCGCGTCCGGAGCCTGTGCTCCGCAACGGGAGAGGCCACAACAGTGAGAGGCCCGCGTACCAAAAAAAAAAAAAAAAAAAAAAAAACATAACGAAGATCACAAAATGAGTTAGTACTAAAGCAGACATGCAATACCAAATGCATCACATTGCAAAACCTTTCTGCTTCTCATAGCAATGCAAATAAACCCAAGTGTGAGTGACTATCCCGACAGAGCTACAGAAATTACTCTGAAGCTTCAGAATAGGAGAACATGTTTTACCTTGAGAGTCAGGGAAGCCCACAGTCTGAAGCATGCTGGTTGATTGCCACAGCCAAATGCAAATCATTCTCACTCACACCATCTATAAACATGCTGCTAAAGATAGTTACTGGTAAGAGACTACCCAAGTCTACACCTGCACCTCCAAGCAGTTGGAAAGGCAAAGGGGTCCCCTAGGTTCCCCAGCGCCTCAGAAGGGAGTGCCCCTCCTAAATGTCATTCCCCACTAAATGGCAGCAGAGCTCCTTGGAGTAAGACTGATTGTAGGTCTAGGGCAGGAAAAGAGTAAAGTGAGCCTAGGATATTTTCTTGTTCTAGAAAGCAAGGGAACACTCAAGTCATATTCATGGAATCTTATCAAACAGAAACAGGAGCCGCTTGAAGGGCCCCCCCGCCAACTTTCCCAATTGGGATAATTTTAGCATCACATAGAATAATGGTAGTAATGGATCATAATCCAGTTGACGAGAAAAAAGAATCCATGGGTGTGCAGTGATACTGGGAGGAGGAGGGATTGGATTTGTCTGTACAAAAATATCAGCTAATAGGGCTTCCCTGGTGGCGCAGTGGTTGACAGTCCACCTGCCAATGCAGGGGACGCAGGTTCGTGCCCCGGTCCGGGAAGATCCCACATGCCTCGGAGCGGCTGGGCCCGTGAGCCATGGCCGCTGAGCCTGCGCATCCGGAGCCTGTGCTCCGCAACGGAAGAGGCCACGACAGTGAGAGGCCCGTGTACCACAAAAAAAAAAAAAAAAAAAAAAAAAAAATCAGCTAATAAATGCAGAAGCAATTATCAAATTAGAGGATCACCATTTTGTACCACAAAGTAATATTTTATTCAAACAAGGGTAATCATGCTGAAGCCATTGTGTGACGGTTGTTGGGAACAGGGTATTAACATGACCTAAAGGTGTCACACCATAGATTATTATTCCAGGCATACCTTGGAAATATTGCAGGTTTGGTTCCAGACCATTGTAATAGAGCAAATATCACAATGAAGTGAGTCACACAAATTTTTTGGTTTCCTAGTGCGTATAAAAGTCATGTTTACACTGTACTATAGTCTAAGTGTGCAATAGCATTATGTCTAAAAAAAAGTATATACCTTAATTTAAAAATGCTGTATTGCTAAAAAATACTAACCATCAACTGAGCCTTCAGTGAGTCTTAATCTTTTTGCTGGTGGAGGGTCTTGCCTCAGTGTTGATGGCTGCTGACTGAGCAGGATGGTGGTTGCTGAAGGCTGGGGTGCCTGTGGATATTTCTTAAAGTAAGACAGCAGTAAAGTTTGTTGTATCAATTGAGTCTTCCTTTCACAAACAATTTCTCTGTCACATGCAGTGCTGTTTGATAACATTATAGCCACTGTAGAACTTCTTTCAAAATTGGAGTCCATCCTCGCAAAACTTGCCACTGCTTTATCAACTAAGTTTATTAATATTCTAAATCCTTTGTTGTCATTTCAACCACCTTCACGGAGTAGATTCCATCTTAGGAAACCACTTTCATTGCTCATCCGTAAGAAGCAGCTCCTCATTCGTTCAGGTTTTATCATGAGATTGCAGCAATTCAGTCGCATCTTCAGGCTCCACTTCTAATTCTAGTTCTCTTGCTATTTTCACCGTATCTGCAGTTACTTCCTCCACTGAAGTCTTGAACCCCTTACTGAAGTCTTAAACCCTTCAAAGTCATCCACGAGGGTTGAAATCAACTTCTTCCAAACTCGTATTAATGTTGATATTTTGACCTCTTCCCATGAATCACAAATGGTCTTAATGGCATCTAGAATGGGGAATCCTTTCCAAAGGTTTTCAACTTCCTCTGCCCAGATCCATCAGAGGAATCCTATCTATGGCAGTTATAGCCTTACAAACCGTATTTCTTAAAGAGTGACTTGAAAATCAAAATTTCTCCTTGAACCATGGGCTGCAGAATGGATGTTGTGTTAACAGCATGAGAACAGCATGAATCTTGTGTACATCTCCATTAGAGCTCTTGGGTGACTGGGTGCATTGTCCATGAGCAGTAATATTTTGAAAGGAATCTTTTTTTCTGAGCAGTAGTTCTCAACAGTGGGATTAAAATACTCAGTAAACCATGTTGTAAACAGATGTGTTGTCACCCAGGCTTTATTGTTCCACTTATAAAGCACAGGCAGAGTAGAGTTAGCATAATTCTTAAGGGTCCTAAGGTTTGGGGAATGGTAAATAAGCACTGGCTTCAACTTAAAGTCACCAGCTGCATTGACCCCTAACAAGAGAGTCAGCCTGCCTTTTGAATCTTTGAAGCCAGAACGTTGACTTTTCCTCTCTAGCTGTGAAAGTCCTAGATAGCATTTTCTTCCAATATAAGGCTCGTTTGTCTACATTAAAAATCTGTTGTTTAGGGCTTCCCTGGTGGCGCAGTGGTTGAGAGTCCGCCTGCCGATGCAGGGGACGCGGGTTCGTGCCCTGGTCCGGGAAGATCCCACATGCCGCGGAGCGGCTGGGCCCGTGAGCCATGGCCGCTGAGCAGCTTCTACATCAGCCCTTGCTGCTTCACCTTGCATTCATGTTATGGACAACAGCTTCTTTTCTTAAACCTCGTGAACCACCTCTTCTAGCTTCAGACTTTTCTTCTGCAGCTTCCTCACCTCTCTCAGCCATCACAGAATTGAAGAGAGTCAGGGCCTAGCTTTGGATTAGTCTTTGGCTTAAGGGGATGTTGTGGCTGGTTTGATCTATCCAGACCACTAACACTTTCTTCCTTTCAGCACTGAGGCTGTTCTGCTTTCTTATTCATGTGTTCCCTGGAGTGGCAATTTTAATTTCCTTCAAGAACTTTTCCTTTGCTTTCACAGCCTGGCTGTTTTGCACAAGAGGTCTAGCTTTCAGCCTGTCTTGGCTTTCAACATGCCTTCCTCACTAAGCTTAATCATTTCTGGCTTTTTATTTCAAGTGTGAGGCATGCAGCTCTTTGTTTCACTTGAACGCTTGGATGCTACTATAGGGTTATTAATTGGCTAATTTCAGTATTGTTGTGCCTTAGGGAATAGGGAGGCCTGGGGAGAGGGAGAGAGAGAGAAGAACCGCCGGTCGGTTGGAACAGTCAGAACAGACACAGCATTTATCGATTAAGTTCACCATCTTATATGGGCACGGTTCATGGTGCCTCAAAACCATTACAATAGTAACAGCAAAGATTACTGATCACAGATCACCATAACAAATATAACAATAATGAAAAAGTTTGAAATATTATGAGAATTACCAAAATGTGACACAGAGTGAGCAAATGCTGTTGGAAAAATGACACCAATAGACTTGCTTGATGCCAGGTTGCCACAAGCGTTCAATTTGTAAAAATGCAATAAAGCAAAGCTCAATAAAACAAAATATGCTTGTAATTACAAACAAATCACCCTTAGCATGGAGCGATCTGGTGGTCCCCACTTTGACCAAGTAATCAAAGTTGGCATCACCAATCTTGAGACAAGAGGCATTGCAAGCCTCCTAAAGTGAAGCAGTAAGAAAGAAATAACACAATATCACCTTTATATATCACCTTTATATTATTGCTAAAAATGTTATACCTGAGGGACTTCCCTGGTGGAGCAGTGGTTAAGAATCCGCCTGCCAATGCAGGGGACACAGGTTTGAACCCTGGTCCAGCAAGATCCCACATGCCGTGGAGCAGCTAAGCCCATGTGCCACAACTACTGAGCCTGTGCTCTAGGGCCTGCATGCCACAACTACTGAAGCCCGTGTGCCACAACTACTGAAGCCCGTACACCTAGAGCCCATGCTCTGCAACGAAGAGAAGCCACTGCAATGAGAAGCCCATGCACCGCAACAAAGAGTAGCCCCCACTCGCCGCAACTGGAGAAAGCCCATGCACAGCGACGAAGACCCAATGCAACCAAAAATAAGTAAAATAAAATAAATTTATAAAAAAATGTTATACATAAATATAATCATTAAGAAACAACATGACACATCCAGACTGTGTGACATTCTGTAGGACAACTGACCTAAGTTCTCTCATTATAAACAACCAAAAAAATGTGTTCTCCATTAAAAGTTCTAAAAAAGATATAAAAACAGAATGTAATGTGTGGATCTAAATGGGCCCTGAATCCTGGAGACAGTTAGGAACGACTAAATATGGATGGCTTATTAAATGGTGTTATGGAATTTTTGTTTTCACAGATGTGATAATGAGTTAGTGATTATAGAATATGTTCTTATTTTTAGGAGATGTAAATTTGCAAACTGAAGTATTTAGATGTAATGTGTCATGTCTGCCACTTGTATTCAAATGGTTCAGAATTTTCTCCCACAAATATGGCAAAATGTTAAGTTAGTGAACGTATGTGAAGAGATCTGGGTGTTCATTGTACTATTTTCTCTTTCAATTTTACTGTACATTTGAAAATCTTCAAAGTGAAAGCTGAGGGAAAGGTTACAACATGTGATACTGCCAAAGGAAAACAGTTTGAAAAGTTTGTGTGAATGAGAAAGCATACACATATTCTACTGCCCTATATTAACATTTGACACTTCTGTCTTTCCATGCTAGCGGTTTGGATAATAAGTGTTCTGTGTATCCACTGACGTTTGACAAAAATGAAAACATGGCTGCCAAAAAGAAGTCTGTTGCTATGCACACCAACTACCTGTCGGCCTGCAGCTTTACCAACTCTGACATGCAGGTAAATAAGGGGACGCGTGATGACGGGCCAGCCTGCCGGGGAGCAGGGCTGGTCGTGGAGAGCTAAAGTGGAGTTGCAAGGCGAAGAAGCTGTTCTGGTGTCCCTCTTCACAGGAGGCTGTGTGCACTCCAGTTGGCTCTAAGAGGAAGCTCCTGTTGTTTTTCATATATATGTGTATATGTTTATATGTGTGTATGTGTATATGTGTATATATGTGTGTGTGTGTTTATATATGTGTGTATACGTGTATATGTTTATGTGTATATGTGTGTATACGTTTACATATGTTTATGTGTATACGTGTGTATGTTTATGTGTATATATTTGTGTATATGTGTGTATGTATGTATACATGTATATATATGTGTGTATATGTGTGTGTGTGTGTGTATATATATATTTGGGGGGGGGGGGGCGTGCCACTCAGCTTGTGGGATCTCAGGCCACGGCAGTGAAAGGGCCAAATCCTAAGCACTAGACCACCAGGGAGTTCCTGGTTATATTATTATTTTTAATAAAATCAGAAATGGGGAAAGTCAGGGCTGTTGACTATTGGTAGAGATGAGATGAACTCCATGCCATATTGAACATCCTCTTCTAATTGACTTCGTGGGGCTGGGAGTGGGTCAAGGAAACTTCTGGGGTGGTGGAAATTCCTATCTGGGTCAGAGAGGTAGTTCCAAGGTGCTTCCGTATGTAAAACTTCACAGGGTGCTGACTTTCAGAGTTGTGCATGTGACACGCTTCATCGTACCTATTTTACACTCCTGTTTTAACACATTCGAAAAGAAAAAGCATCAGAAGGTAAATCTGTGCCCTACTTTGAGCAAGCCACAAAGTGGAGACAATCCATCTTCAACGCTTTGGCCACGTTTTCTCTCACAAGTCCTAAAGCATCCTATCGTGTCTGTATCACGTCTCTCCAGAAAACCTGCACAGATGCCACCACCCACATTGCCAGATACCAGGGGTGACTGAATAGCAGGGGAGGCTGGGAGCTCAAAGCAGGAGTGGGGGGTCGTACACGTGCTGCAGGGGCCACCCTGGAGGACGAGTGTGTTGCCAGTGAGGTGGAGGGGAGCACTGGAGGAGGCAGGTGGCCCGAGAGGTGGGCAGGGCCCAGTCACAGGGTGACCTGAGTGGCTGGCGGGGCTGACCCTACAAACGGCAGGGAGCCATTGTGGGGCCAGAGAAGACTGGGTTTGTTTGAAGGAGGAGACTGAGTCAAATTAAAGGCCACTCTGGCTTCAGCTGACTTATGTCAGCTGCGGGTGGCAAGGATAGCGGCAAGGAGACCCGGGGATTGGTAATTGTCTCACTGCCGACCGGAGGGCTGTTCGGACTTAGAGGGCAGCGTTTACACCTGTTATTTGCAACCAGGAGTCTTGCAGGCCAGTGTGCAGTAGAGAGTGCTGTTGCCCTGGCTGCTGCAGTGGCCAGACCGGATGTCTCTGGGCCTGAGGGGCAGCCAAAGCAACAGAGGATGTTTAGTCTCCTGTTCTGGATGGTGAATCCTAAACAAGGTTTTATTATTCTCTGTGTTTTGTTTTTCTCACTTGCAAGTGAGGATGGTAGTAAATTCCTCCCTCATGAGGTTTTCTGAGGATTAAATGAGATGATTCATCTCAAATACTTAGTAAACATCAATAAACATTAGCTCTCATTGTTTTGTTATTTATATTAACACAAAACTTCATGGGTGATTCAGATGCGTAGCCTAGTTTGGGTACCACTGAAATCATGAACTAAGCTTCCTTCCAGCTCTGGGATCTAAGATGAAAAACAAAAACCTCAAGAGGCTGGTATAAGACCTACAGATTCTCTACTTTCCAGAATAAATGAATGACAATGAGTTAGAGGATCTGTTTAGTGCATTTTTCATAATGAATGATTGGTTTATAAAATTTATTTTTACTTACATTGTAATGAAGATCACAAATACTTAAAATATTTTTAAATATTAAGAATTTACTGTCAACTTTTAAAAGCTATTCATTTCTTTGACTGAAGAGTATGGTATGGAAAATTTCCATTAAAGAGCTAGACCGAGGGAATCATTTCAGGCAGTCATTTGTTTGGACCTGATGTCCCAAAAAAGATTGGCAATTACTGGCCCCTTTGCAAATGTTAGGACGGGACTGGCGTGGAACATCCACTAGTGGGTGTGCCCAGCAGAGATTGGAGGGAATTGTAGCACATCACAAAATACAAATTCTCAAATTAAGACACGGTCCAAGTCTTGTGTGTTTCTAAGCTGCTTTTACCAGCCTGAGTCCTCTTGTCCGATGTACACAGGCCTCTTAAGGGAAGTCGAGGCCAGAGGGAGTCCCATGGGCAGCTGCCTGGGCTTTGCAGCCTGGAGAGTCTCCAAATTTGAGAGCTGCCCGCAAGTGGGGGCTTTGAGGAGGGCCTTGGGGTCCACACCCAAGAAGCCTGAGAACTCTGGAACTCAGCCAGCTCTTTCTCCATGGAGGGGCCTCTCCTGGCTGCAAGAAGATCCTAGGCCTCCCAGACTGCTGGCAGGAACCCACTCCAGGACGGTGTGGCCAGCAGGTGCAAGGCCAGAGTGGGAATGGATTCTTTCCTTGTAATATGTCTCCTCCCTGCAAGAAAAAGAAGATTCTTTTACAAGTGCTAGGCCTAGCGTGCGAGAGGGAAGGGAAGAGAGGGGGAAGGAGGGAGAGGATGAGAGGAGACCACCAGCACGTGGAAACTAGAGGTGCAGCACAGTCAGTGGGTACACTGAATGCTGGCAGTCCTTTAAGGCCTACTTCCCGTTTTCTTTCCTCAGCCATCAGTAATTTCCATCCACAGAGGGCTCTGTTGTGCACGCTTACACTGCAGGAGCCCCTTCCCACACTGTCTTACTACCTCGTCCAGCCCCTGTGAGGAGCAGGAAGGTGGGGCATAGGGAGGCTCTGCTTGCCAGGGCTTAACCCTTGTGGGTCCCCCCATGGCTGCTCAGAACCGTGCTGGCTCCGGGGCTCTGCGATACCATCAGCTGGGTCTTTGAGGCCTTGAGCCCTGGATCCTCACCACCTTTCTCCCAATTGCACCAAGAGCCCAAGCCTCACACACACTGGCAGCAACAAAATTTAAAACCCTAGTTCTGGCCGCCATGCCTTTCCCCAGGCACCCCAGTATTCTTCTCTATGCATGGGCCAGCCTCTGTACTTGAAACTATCCAGAGTCTGCTTGAGGGACAGCTGCACTGACCTCAGACAGATTTTCCTAAAATATACCCTCGATTTGGTCATTCTGCTCAGAAGCTTTCCACAGGTCCCTCTTGCCTACAGGCTAAAGTCCTCACTCCGTACCCAGGCAGGCACACCTTTCATTCACTGCACAGGTGCGCCTTCACCTCAGCCCTCTCTGCTCTCCTCCCCTTCCTTAGTGAGTGGCCAGCTCTCACTCCTCCTCTGAGATCAGCTCACATGTTGCCAAAGTGGGTTTGGTGTCCCTCTCACAGACCTACTTGTACCTCAGCACTTCTCACTCTATCGTAAGTGATCATTGTCTTGTCTGCCAAGACCATCAGAAACACCTGCCAGCCAACAATGCTAAGTTTATTAGACCTACTGCAGCAAGGGAGGACCCCAACTTGACAGAATCGCTGTACCGTCTCAAAATGAAGACACTGGGGAAGGGTCCTTAGAGGGTTTCAGGGTCCAAGGTGAGTGGTCCAACCTCGCCATGGTTGCAGACCCTGAATTGCAGTTCTCTGCTGATCCTGAATAAACCCATCTTTGCTGGAGAAACACCTGGCCGTCTATTTGTTTCAGGTCAACAGCTTGCTCACCAGGACTTGCTTTAAGACCCTTACCTCGTTGGGCTTACCAACCCTAAGCTATTATGTCATAACTAGTTTTCCACCTTAAAAGACCCACCTTAAAATGGGAGGGCACACTCCTTGGCAGAGGTCGTGGAGGAAACCGGCGAGGCTTCCGGAAAGAGCTGGTGAGCAAGCTGCTGCCCCATGCGCTTTTTTTTGCTTACAACCATAGTGAGTGGACCATGGCGAGGCATTGCAAGTCCCCACCCAGCAGGAGAACGCTTTTACAGAGTGGAAAAGGAAGTTGGGAGGATTAAACAGAGTCCATGGCTTTTCTTTTCTTTTTTTTTTTTTTAATTTATTTTATTTTATTTATTTATTTTTGGCTGTGTTGGGTCTTCGTTGTTACACGTGGGCTTTCTCTAGTTGTGGTGAGCAGGGGCTACTCTTCGCTGAGGTGCGTGGGCTTCTCACTGTGGTGGCTTCTCTTGTTGCAGAGCACAGGCTCTAGGCTCGCAGGCTCAGTAGTGACTTGCGGGCTCTAGAGCGCAGACTCAGTAGTTGTGGCTTGCAGGCTTAGTTGTTCCGTGCATGTGGGATCTTCCCAGACCAGGGCTCAAACCCGTGTCCCCTGAATTCGGAGGTGGATTCTTAACCACTGCGCCCTCAGGGAAGCCTGAGTCCATGGCTTTTCATTGGCTGAATCCTTCCCAGGAAAGAAGAGAAGTCTGTCTTCTTCCTGTTGGTCTCTATCATCAGGACATGAGAGCTCCCCCTTCTGGTCTCCCACTGTGTTTAATTGAGGCTTCTGTTTTCATTAATTTTTTACAAAGCTATTAGTCTTGATAAGTAAGTTTAGTTGGTTCACAGTTTTATCTTGCAGGAGCAGTTATTTCACAGAGCAGGCAGCTAGGTTCTTTTTACTTGGTTTCTCAGTATTGTCTAACGCAGCACCGGGATGTGTGCCTGGCCCTGGAATTGATTAACATAGGGACAGGGAGTTCTGTGGGTTTCAGTCCTTCTTGACAATCCTGTTAACCAAGCTCCAGGAGAGCAGAGACCAAGACACAGTCTCTCTGCAAACCCTGATGCCTAGCGGAGGGCCTGGACGTGGCCAGCCCACGGCAGATGCTGGTTGGCCCTGTGTGTCTGTCAGCACCACTCAGTGGCCCAGGGAGCCTCTGGGGGATACAGCTACAGGAGAACGTGTTTAGCAAAATCCTGCTCCACGTGGGTCCCGGCAAGCAGCGTCAGCATCGCCTGGGAGTTTGTGGGAAATACAGAATCTCAGGCCCCACCCCAGGCTCTCTATTAGTGTCTGGGAAGCAGAACACTGGGCTTGGCTGCTTGTGGTTCTGTTAAACAAATGTTCACAGAGCACTTCCTACGTGGCAGGCAGGTATAGAGCCCCGCAGGTACTGCAGGGAGACCTCTAGATTTCATACTCTGCAGGAGGACAGGCACATAAACAGCTCAAGGACAGTGAGGGTGTCAAAAATGAACTGTTTCTTTCTCAGTACCAGAGAAAGAGTTCTGTGCTTGAGTCCAGATTTAGCAGGGGTGTGTGTGTGTGTGTGTGTGTGTGTGTGTGTGTGTGTGTATGTGTGTGTGTGTGTGTGTGTAAGGAGCCTCCTCTTCCCTGTGGAACTGTAAGCATCTGCTTGGCTTCCCCTGACAGGGACATTAATGACACAGTAGCCACACCCTTCCTGTCCTTTCCTGCGGCAGATCCTGACAGCGAGTGGCGACGGCACGTGTGCCCTGTGGGACGTGGAGAGCGGGCAGCTGCTGCAGAGCTTCCATGGGCACGGGGCTGACGTGCTCTGCTTGGACCTGGCTCCCTCAGAAACCGGGAACACCTTCGTGTCTGGGGTAAAGACCCAAGGAAGATCTCTGGGGGATCCTTTGTCCACTAGGGAGGCTCATGGTGGCACTTCCTGTTAATTTGTGGGACTAGACTGGACACTTCCCTGGATGGGGCTGAGATTCCTTAAATAAGTAGCAGAGAGTTAGCATCTGAGAGCTTTAGAGACAGTCGCTAGGCACCAGGAGTCTCAGGTGGCAGTGGTGGCGAGGCATCGCTGTGGTGTGGTCAGAGCTTTGACACTGTTGGGACACTCTCCCGCCCTACCCCTGCCAGTCACCAGCCCCCTCCCCCCACTCTCAGGCACAGGGAACAGTGTATCTGAAGGCTAAGAGTCGGACAGGCAGGCCACCCTGGCAGAGGAGCACCAGACGAGGAGCCAGGACACCTGGGACCCACATTTGCTACCTGACTCTACATTTCATCCTCTGTAAATTGGGCATAAGGCACGATAGCATTTGTCCCCCACCTTCCCCAGGATATCGTGAGCAGTAGAGGGAAGAGTTTACAGTGTGTTATGCAGAGAGGCAAGTATTTCTATGGACACCTGGGAATAAGAATGGAGAACTGAGGTGGCTGGCCTGATCCCTGGGTCCTGTCTCATCTCGCTCAGGAGACGGTGATGAGAGAGGACAGAGGTGCAAACGCTGTCTAATGATGTTCGCTCCGAGCTGCCCACATCTTAGTCCTGGCCCTCAGGTGAGGGCTGTGTGGCCTCTAGTTGGTAGGGACCCTGATTTTCTTCTTGGGTATTTGGCCCTATCTGTGTAGATTTCATTCTTGTGTCTTTGTATAACTGTATTTATCCCTACTCAACTACACTGTTTTTTCAAATTGTTGATATCATTGTGGATTGTATTGTCTCTTTCAGAGTATTAAACTCCACCTGATTTAGGGTCCTGTAACGATTTGAAGACACTCTGATTCCTTAGTCCACATTCTCAGTAAAGATGCTTGGAGTGCTAAACTCCCACAGCAGGTCTTTCTGAGACATCATTTGAAACCGACAATTTGGACACTAATTTTAACCCATTACTCCTTCTGTTTGACCTTTGAGAGTCTGATTTTTTTTTTTTTTTTTTTTTGCGGTACGCGGGCCTCTCACTGTTGTGGCCTCTCCTGTTGCGGAGCACAGGCTCCGGACGCGCAGGCTCAGCGGCCATGGCTCACGGGCCCAGCTGCTCCGCGGCACGTGGGATCCTCCCGGACAGGGGCACGAACCCGCATCCCCTGCATCGGCAGGCGGACTCTCAACCACTGCGCCACCAGGGAAGCCCTGAGAGTCTGGTTATACTGCTCATGCTTGATCACAGAAAGCTTTGCAGGAATTTATCAAAATGCTCCCGGAAGCTGGATAGTATGTGAAAGCCTAGTGGCTCATGGTAGCAACCCAGAGAAGGTTCACTTTACAGGTGTTGAGGCAGAAGCCCAGGGAGGTGACTTGCCTGAGCCACCCAGCTGACTGCGGGCAACACCCTGACTAGGCTGCTGGGGTGCAGCTGGCCCAGGGGCACGTGGCTCTCCACCTGTGTTCAGGCTGCCCCACACACCTGAGACTAAGCTGGGAGGTCCCAGCACACCACTGTCCACCTGCCCTCCTCCCCTCTGGGCTTATAGAGGCAGAGATAAAGAGGAGG
This sequence comes from Kogia breviceps, assembly GCF_026419965.1. NCBI lineage: Eukaryota > Metazoa > Chordata > Mammalia > Artiodactyla > Physeteridae > Kogia > Kogia breviceps. The sequence continues at coordinate 148,660,604 of NC_081312.1, forward strand.
GGGAAAGAGAGGGAAAAATGAAGAGAGATGCCCAGGAGGAAGGGGAGAAGGAGGCTCTGGAGAGTTTGCAGCCCCTCAGAAAGATGGGAGAGAAGAAAACATGCTTAAAAGGGGGCTGGGTGCCTTCCCTTGCTCGTCACCCTGACCCCAAGACCTGGCTCTGGCCGTGTGAGGGCTTATCAGTTGAGGAAAGTGGCCTTAGGTAAAGCTAGTGCCAGAAAAGCATATTGTCAGCCATTTACTAATGGGAACAAAAAGGTCTCTGTGACATAACCAGAACTCATGCCTGTCTGTAGACATTCCTTGCATTGTACATAACTCTGGGTAACTTTCTGTTTGTAGGGATGTGACAAGAAAGCCATGGTGTGGGACATGCGCTCCGGACAGTGCGTGCAGGCCTTTGAAACACACGAATCTGACATCAACAGTGTCCGGTCAGTGAGTAGAATGTTCACGTTGCTCCTCTGTCCTCCAGTGTTCCCCAGTCTGGGCTAGTGCTTAGCCTCTAGGCTCAATTTTCTTGGCTGAGAGAGGCTTTTCCAGCAATAATGGCTGATTTGTGGTGGGACCGAACAGAACTCGCGATTTCTTGGAGAATTTTAATATAATTGCACTAGGGGCAATGGATATTATCCTGTCTAGGTCAAGTCAGTGTTTCTCATTCATTCATTCAACAAATGTTTAAGTCCTTATCTGCTAGACAGTATTCCAGAAACTGGGAGTACTGTTTTGAACAAGACAACATCTATACTGTCCTACAGAAGACAAAGCACAGATAAATGTGCTATTTAAGGACTGCTAAGTGCTAAGAAGAATTAAAACAGGGAACTGTGATAAGATGGGTTATTTCTTTGAATGGTCTGTTCTCTCTGAGAAATTGATGTTTAAATTGAGACCAGGATAATGAAGGAGCCAGGCTTGCAAAGAGCAGGGGGGAAGATCAGGGAGGTGAGATGTTCAGGAACCTAACAAAAGGCCAGGTGACCACTAGTGAGTCCTGAGTTGGGGAGGTGGCTGGCATGATCCATGTTTTGCCTTTAAAAGATCACTCTGGATGCTGTATGGAGAATGGATTGTAGGGGAGCAAGAATGGAAGTATGAAGGCCCATTAGAAGGTTGTTGTGTGAGTTTTAGAATGAGATGATGGTGGCTGAAACTAAAGAAGATACACAGGGAGGATAGAAACGTCTAGAATTGGAAAGGATTTGAGATTTTACCCTAGCTGCAAGCTATGAAGTAAGGCTGTCACAGATTCATGGATGCTGCTAGAAGGCATGAGACTCCTGGGTTAGAGATGAAGGATAGTTGTTTACTCATAGTGATGGCAGTAGCTGGGGTATCAGCATTTTTGTGCTGGTTACCTAAGCCCCAATTCTACAGGGTCACATGAAAAGGGCCAAATGACACCTGCCCATGCAAAGGGCTGTATTATAGGAGAAGAACCCTGAGCTCAGAGAACCTGAATCTTTTATAAGGGGCAGTAAGCACTGATCCATTTGCTAAGACAGGGAGGGTTGGAGGCAGTGCAGGGAGAAGGCAGTGGTTTCACATGGATTCTGGAGCTCTGTCTTGGGCTAGCTAAGTCTGAGATGCTGTTATACGACCAAGTGGGAATGTCAAGTAGGTAGCAGGAGCTGTGACCTGGACTCCAAGAGAGAGGTCAGGACTTGACATATATATTTAGAAGCTGGCACTGTCAGGACAGCATTTAAAGTATAATCACTCAAGAATCTTTATGCTTAGAGGAAAGCAGTAGACTTATTCCCCTTAAAAGCCAGAACGCAGGGCTTCCCTGGTGGTGCAGTGGTTAAGAATCCGCCTGCCAATTCAGGGGACACGGGTTTGAGCCCTGGTCCGGGAAGATCCCACAGGCCGCGGAGCAACTAAGCCTGTGCACCACAACTACTGAGCCTGCACTCTAGAGCTCGTGAGCCACAACTGCTGAGCCCGTGTGCCACAACTACTGAAGCCTGCACGCATAGAGAAGAGAAGCCACCGCAATGAGAAGCCTGCGCACTGCAACCAGAGAAAAGTCCACGTGCAGCAATGAAGACCCGACACAGCCAAAAATAAATAAATAAAATAATAATAATTTTTAAAAAGCCAGAACACAGTAAGAATACTTAATTAACTTAGTGGTAGAAATATTAATGAGAACTTTCTAGCTCTTTGACCTCAAATGTAGGAAAGGAAAACAGGAGAAAAAAACCTATCACTTTTTGCAAATGTGCAGTAATTACCCAGAAAAATCCAAGGAAATCAATTGAGAAATTACTACAAATAGTAAATGAGGTTTTTACGATACAGGATAGAATATAAAGCCACAAAAATAAGTTAAATCCCTATATATTCATGAAATAACAGCTTAAACATGCACATTCTCTCACCCATGCTGTTCCCTCTACCCAGAACCCTCTTCTTCTAATATCCACCAGGTCTCTACTTAGGCTGCCCTCTCTCCAGAAGGCCTGATTATTTTTCTTTTTAGATATTTATTTAATTTGGCTGTGCCAGGTCTTAGTTGCAGCACGTGGGATCTTCGTTGTGGCATGCGGCATGCACGCGGGATCTAGTTCCCTGACTAGGTATCGAACCCCGGCCCCCTGCCCTGGGAGCACGGAGTCTTACACACTGGACCACCAGGGAAGTCCCTGAAGGCCTGATTAGAGGAAAGGATGACTATAACAGTAATAATCATTAGTTATTGCATGCTTTTTATTTGGCACCGTGCCACATTCTTTGTATAATATATATATTGTCTTATTCAGTCTTTACAGCAGGAAATGTGCGTTATCCTCCTTACTTTTCTGATGAAGAAACTGAGGCTGGGCCGGGTGAAGGCACTTGCCAGAAGTATCCCATGTAGTGAGTGGTCAGTGCAGACAGCTTCCTGTGGCTCTGTATATCTGATTGCAGTGTCTGTGTTTATAACCACTGTCTTATCCCTTAGCTCTGGCCAAGTCTTGGGAATGGGGTATATGATCAAGGGGAAGCAAGGATACAGGGGACCTGCCTGTGTTCAGTGTCTGGTACAGATATACATATTATCTAATTTACTCCTCGCCAATACTCTGCAAGGCCAGTGTCACTGTCCCCTGTTTACAGAGAAGAAAATTAGGTAGGTCAATTGGGACCTTCCAGATGAGCCTCCCTTTCTGGCCTCTGTAATGAGTGGTCTGTGTATCCTTAGAAGTCTGAGGGACCAGCATGGGACAGCCTTCCCAGATGGTTCTGATGGGCACCCAGGATTGGGAATCACCTCTCTAAGTGCTTTCCCCCCACACTTTCTCTCTGCAGATACTACCCGAGTGGAGATGCCTTTGCTTCGGGATCAGATGATGCTACGGTATGTTTCTAAGTTATTGAGAGCTTTTCCTATCCAAAGGAGAGATATGCTGACCTTATTTTAGTTTTCAAAAATAACTTTTTTCCTGATTACAGAATTGATGTGACTTCAATAAAGAAATCTTGGGGGAAAACACTAAATTATGTTAATCATTATACCCAAGAAAAATCACAGTTCAGTGAATTCCTTTCTGTCTTTTTAGTTTTTAAACAAAATGCTTTATAATTTGCTTTTTTCACTTAGCAACAGATTGTGAACATTTTCCCATGCCAATACATATTTTTCTCCCACATTCTATTTTCTTAATGATTGAATAGTTCTCTACGTTATGGATATGCCATCATTTACTTAACCAGTCTTCAAGTTTTGGGTCATTAGGTTTTTTCCAAGGTTTTTTTTTTCCTGTTAAAAACACTGCTATAAGCAAATATTTTTGGTACCTCTCTTATCATTTCCTTATAATTAATTCTCAGACATGAACTTGTTGAGTTAAAAATCAGCCTAGTTTTAAGGCTTTTGATACTAATTGTCAAATTATGTTGACCTATATTTCAGGAGAAAAAAAATATCCTCCTGTGCCCTCAAAATAGCAAATATCTTATTAAATAATGAATTGCACTGTAATTTGCTATCATGGAAGAAATTACAGGGGAATAGATCGAGGGTTTCATAATAATGAAAACTTAAAACTTCTGTATTTCAAAAAATATTTAACAAAATTTAAGGGCATACATTTGGGAAAATTCAAGAGCTTTCAAAACTTTCCTACCCTTTGATCCAGCCATGCTATTTCTTGGGAACAATTCTATTCTAAGGATTCTATGTTTTAGCTATTCTAAGGAAAATATCAGAGATGCATATAAAGATTTTTATAGAAGAAGGATCATGGCTTCCCCATAATTTTATTTGTAAAAGAGAAAAATCAGACATAATCAAACACTTAGCAGGGTATGGCTAAGTAGATTCTGATATATCCACATGAGGAATATAACAACCATATTACTCCCATTTTTTTAAAGATTATTTAATGATATGAGAAAATGCTTATAACATAATGCTAATAGAAGCAGTAATGAAACATCCACCCCATTTAAATCCAGACATAAAATAGATTAAGACTGAAGGAAATAGTCCAGATGTTAGTAAATACCTCTAGGATTGGGAGTGACTTTTATTTCCTTCTTTATGCATTTATGAGTTTTCCTGAATTTTCTGCAGTGAACACATATTCTTTGTCAGAAAAAAAAAAGAGGGCTTTCATTTTTGTTTTTGTACCTAAAGAAATTTGTATTTGCTGTTTCTTTGAATCTCCAGTAATCCCTGGAGATTAATAGGAATCGGGATTGAGGGAGAAAATACTAGGAGAGAAAACGAAAGAGGTTTTTCCCTTATCCCTCAAACTACACAAGCCACTGGCACCTGCCTGTAGCTCTGTGGCCATCAATGCACCAAACAAGATCCAGAAACAAGTGCCTCTTTATCTTCTATGTCACCCCAGTGTCGCCTCTACGACCTCCGGGCAGACAGGGAGGTTGCCATCTATTCCAAAGAGAGTATCATCTTTGGAGCTTCCAGCGTGGACTTCTCCCTCAGTGGTAAGATTTTATTTCAGAAACTTTCCTGGCACTGTAAAACAGGAATTCAATGAAACCCAGCTCTGCCAAGCTTCCCCTCCTAGCTAAACTTCCTATGGGTGCATGTGCTAAAGAGTCTACTTTTGCACCAGTTTTCCTCCACTGCATTTTTTTTTTTTTTTTTTTTTTTTTTTTTTGCGGTACGCGGGCCTCTCACTGCTGTGGCCTCTCCCATTGCGGAGCACAGGCTTGGGACGCGCAGGCTCAGCGGCCATGGCTCACCGGCCCAGCCGCTCCGCGGCATGTGGGATCTTCCCGGACTGGGGCACGAACCCATGTCCCCTGCATCTGCGGGTGGACTCTCAACCACTGCGCCACCAGGGAAGCCCCTCCACTGCATTTTTGACAGCCCGCTTTGCCCTGCCTGAAGCAGCTTCCTCAGCCCAGTTCACTCCAGGGGAAATGAAGGCTGGGCCCACCTAATGGTCTTCTTCAAAACAATGATGTATCAAAACTCCATCTGCACCTTTAGGCATTTCCTCTCCAGCCTTCCATTTTCCTTTCACACCTGAAAAGGGACCTTTTTTTTCAGAGGTGGGGGGAGTGAAGCAAGAGTCCCTTTCTTAATGCCCTGAAGCTCATGGCACCTCTGCCCTCACAGCTGGGGAGGCTGCCTGTGAAAGTTAAGGCAGCACTCGTATGCTGGCTCAGCGGACCATTCAGTTTTCCCAGACACCCCCCCCCCCCCGGTTGTGTAGCTGTGCCTTTGTGCATGCATGCTGCTACTGGAACGTCTTTTCCCTTCCTTCTCTGCGTTGCAAACTCCTATTCAGCCCTCAAAGGCCAGCTCAAATGTTGCTTTCCCTGTAGTGCCCTTTTAAAAAAAAATTTTTAATTTAATTTAATTTTTATTTATTTATTTATTTTTGCTTGCGTTGGGTCTTTGTTGCTGTGTGGGGGCTTTCCCTAGTTGCATCGAGCAGGGGCTACTCTTCGTTGCAGTGCACGGGCTTCTCATTGCGGTGGCTTCTCTTGTGGAGCACAGGCTCTAGGTGCACGGGCTTCAGTAGTTGTGGCACACGGGCTCAGTAGTCATGGCTTGCAGGCTCTAGAGCACAGGCTCAGTAGTTGTGGCACATGGGCTTAGTTGCTCCGCGGCATGTGGGATCTTCCCGGACCAGGGCTCGAACCCGTGTCCCCTGCATTGGCAGGCGTATTCTTAACCACTGCACCACCAGGGAAGTCCCCTGTAGTGCCCTTCTTGATCCCCCTTCCTCTGTGATCACATAACACTTCACACATAGCGGAGCACTTCCATGACAGCCCTTACCACAGGGTGCTGCAATGATTTATGAGTCAGCCTACCCACCACCACCCTCCACAGGGGCCACCAACTGTGCTTTCTCCTCTTTGAATCCCCAGGGAAAAGTACAGTGCCTGGCACATAATGGGCACTAAATCACTGTTTATTAAATGAATGAATGAATGAGCGAGTGCATGAGTGAGAGTCATGAAAAGAAAAACAAGAAGGAAGGAACTAGTTTCATAACCATCATATCCTCCTGCTTTAAGGTCGCCTGCTGTTTGCTGGATACAACGATTATACCATCAACGTCTGGGATGTCCTCAAGGGATCCCGAGTCTCCATCTTGTTTGGACATGAAAACCGTGTTAGTAGTCTACGTGTTTCCCCTGATGGGACTGCCTTTTGCTCAGGATCATGGGATCATACCCTCAGAGTAAGAGAGAAGTTTTTCTGCTTTCCTCTGTGTGTGAGAGCAGGAGTGATTGGCCTTCCTGAAAGCAGAGAGATCAGAGTAAGCTAGGATGGGCCTGGGCAGCCAAAACAGAGCTCTACTTTCAATTCTATAGCCACAGAGAAGTGATTTGCCTGGGGAGGTAGTGAGTTCCCCATCAATGCAGTTGATTGGGGAATAGATGAGTTCCCCATCTATTCAAGCATAGATACCCTAAAAGTCTGATTCCAGCCTTTGACAAGTCAGATTGCCAGTCTCACCTCCCAGTAGTGCTGGCTTCTTAATCTTTGGTCACAGACCCCTGTGAAGCCCACACAGGGGCTTCAGGAGACCTATGAAGCCCCTGCAATTATATGCTAAATTGTGTGTGAGTGTGCGTGCGCGCGTGCACATTTTTCCAGGAGAAGTGTCCTCATGGCTTTTATTAGATTCTCAAAGAGCTCCATGACTTTGTCAGATGTCGGCTTCCTAGAAATGCCACCAAAATAACCTGTTCATCAAACAAAGTTTACCTCACTGTGGAAGATCACAAACTTGACAGTCTTATTAGCATTTCAGAAGGGGAGAGCAAAGGCAGGTATTTATGAGGTTTGGGGAGTCTGGTTGAAGGCAAGTCTTTTGATGGAGGGACTTAATTAGGATTGGACAAATTTGTGGCATAGTTTAAGATTGTTGGACACAGGGTAGGGGGAGGGAGAGAATTTCGAAGACTGTCTTGAAAAGCAGGCGGTCATTTGATGCTGTGTACTGTCGTGAGAAGTGTGTGTCTTTTCTAAAGAGAGTAATTGAGTAGTCTAGTCTTAGGGTAAATAGATTAAAGGATTTTTGCAAAGTTCCTGAAACAAACAGTAAAGTTATCCGTGACTTCATCATCCTGGGCAAGAGTTTGCTAAATTAATAAACATGTCAATGTACCCAGTGAGCTGAATGGGTACATAGGGTTCTGGTTTTCAATCTGAGAATTACCTTCCCTAGCAAGAAGGCCACAGATGCCCTTCAAATGATTAACTAAGGGAGAGGGGGAGCCAGGACCAAAGAAGCACCTTTGAGTTGCTAGGAGTAAAGTGTTATCTTGCTAAGACATGTGAATGCTCTATTTTGGATGTGGTGTGTATGTTTGGGTACAGTAGACTTTGATTTTATCTCTTTAAACTCAGGTTTTAAAAGTCATTAACTGAAAACAGACTAAAAATTATCTATTTGTGTCTTTGCAGGTCTGGGCTTAATCATAATGCACATATAGGTACCTGAGAATAGAATTTGAAATTGTCACATGTAAATAGATCTTGCTTCTAGAGGATCTGAGAGTTTATTGCAACTTAGCTTAAGGGAGCAGCTCCATGACTGAGAGTTCAGCAAGCATCTCCAATATTACTGTTAAAACCACCACCATGGAAAGATCCCAGTATGAGCCTTCAGCACTATGAGAACACCTTCAAGTACAGTGTTTTTCATTTCAAACACTTTTTAAAATGTATCTGTTTTTAAGGTTATTCTAAACTATCCTCTCAACTCATTCTATCTCCAGTACAGTTCAGCATATAATATATTCCATATTGTTTCCTTGAATCACATTTATTTTTCGGAGCACTTTAAAAGCTGATTTTTCTCAGTGCACACTGTGACTTTTGGAACCTTCCCCTGGAAGTGCTGACTTTAATGAACTGTGTGAGAAGGACAGTGTTAATTGGTCTTTGATAGAAGAAAATGCCAATTCCAAATGAAATTAGACAGAATCAATTTTTTTAAAGTGTGTTTTTATGGTGAAAGTATCCTTTTCAGCCTTGCGTCCTATTGTATTTTTTCGGATAAAACATTTTCATATGTGTAAACAGTTATAAATGAAGCAGAGATATCATAAAATAGAAGGTTTGATGTGTGAATCTTGTGATGGTGGGATATATCACTGCATCATGTGGACAGGACATTTTCTTTCACTAGAGGGAAAAGCTGAGTGCTGTTTGTGACACAAATGCTTCTCAGGGCAACCAAAACCTTTTTGTGTGGGAACACAAGACAGTAAACTCATTTAAAAACCTGTTTGTAGTGTTAGACGTATTAGGATTAGTAGCATCTACTCAGACTAAAATGAATCTTATTCATATCAGTTATACTCATCTGTATTGCATTGCAAGTGCAATTACATATACAAATTAATTGATAGGTCTCGAATGATAATGTCTTTGTTTCACTTATATTGAGGAAAAATAACATAAAATATATCTTGTCTTTATTTGAAATTCAGCAGTTCCTTCTGGAAGGTACCCAGTGCTTTAGTTACAGGATCCCTGATTTTCTGTTCTGTTTTGTTTTAAGGTGTAGAGGCTTATTCTTTGTTTGAGAAAACTCCTCATTCATAAAGATGGCATGCATCACTTAGGGAAATAAAAGGTCATCTCAGACCAAAAATGGTTCCTGGGTGAGGCTTGCCCTGTGGGTGGTCTGGGGTCTGGAAGGCCAGGTTCTCGTGGTGCCCGAGGGCTGTGTGTGCTGAGTCCCCTGGATCCTCGGTCCCCTCTCTTGGCCCTGCTCCAGCCTGGCCCTTTTCCTAATGGTAGTTCTGGCTTTGCAGGCCCAACCACAGGCTCTGCTGCTTGAAGTTGCCCTTCCAGGGCTGGAGCCATCCGACAGGCTTGGACCCAGTGCCCCTGTAAACCTCAGGGGGCGTGCCAGGCCCACCTGCAAAACAACTTGTTCAGGTATCAAGATGGGCCCAGTCAGTCAAAAATTACCCAAGCCAGCTTTTCCATCAACTCTTTTTAAATAAACATAATGATTATATGCAATCATTTGCCAAGAAAACATTTACCAAGGGCTTTACTATACAACAGGCCCTGGAGTAGAGAGAGAAAATATGAAAGGCTCCTGCTCACCCCCTACCCCTTCACTCCCCCTCCTCCCGCATCCCCCCAACCTCCACCCTGCCCTACCCACCTTGAGAGCCCAGAGGGAAGGGGGGAGGAAGCATGGTCCAGAGGGACAACTTTTCAGCCACCTTCTCCCTCTAGTGGATTCCATTCTGAACAGGGGCTCAGGGAGATGGGCACAGGGTCTACCCAGCTCCTGCCAACTGCTGAAGGGCTGGCCGCAGAACGTGTCCTGTGAAATTCTCAAGCTCTGGTCCCAGAATGTTCCTGAGTTTGTTCCTGGGCTCCTAGTTATGGCATCCCCTTCCCTCTCTCCCACAGACCTTTTTGTGTCTCTGCACTCTGACCTGGGCCTCCCAGAAGTGAAGGAAGGCAGGGCAAAGGAAAAGTCACCCAGACTCTGGAGAAGCAAATTCAAGGTTATATGTTTGGAGAGGTGGGGGAGCATCTTCAGTATATGTGCAGAATAGCCCCTAACTTTCCAATCAAAAAAGTGACCACAGTGTGACCACATTTCAGCCATAAAAAGAAACAAAATTGAGTTATTTGTAGTGAGGTGGATGGAACTAGAGACTGTCATACAGGGTGAAGTAAGTCAGAAAGAGAAAAACAAATACCATATGCTAACACATATATATGGCATCTTAAAAAAAAAATGGTTCTGAAGAGCCTAGGGGCAGGACAGGAATAAAGATGCAGACGTAGAGAATGGACTTGAGGACATGGGGAGGGGGAGGGGTAAGCTGGGACGAAGTGAGAGAGTGGCATGGACATATATATGCTACCAAATGTAAGATAGATAGCTGGTGGGAAGCAGCCGCATAGCACAGGGAGATGAGCTCTGTGCTCTGCGACCACCTAGAGGGGTGGGAGGGAGGGAGAGGCAAGAGGGAGGGGATATGGGGATATATGTATATGTATAGCTGATTCACTTTGTTATAAAGCAGAAACTAACACACCATTGTAAAGCAATTATACTCCAATAAAGATGTTTTAAAAAATAAATAAAAAATAATTTTTTAAAAAGTGACCTTCGGGCTTCCCTGGTGGCGCAATGGTTGAGAGTCCGCCTGCCGATGCAGGAGACACGTGTTCGTGCCCCGGTCCGGGAAGATCCCACATGCCGCGGAGCAACTAAGCCCGTGAGCCATGGCCGCTGGGCCTGCGCGTCCGGAGCCTGTGCTCCACAACGGGAGAGGCCACAACAGTGAGAGGCCCGCATACCGCAAAAAAAAAAAAAAAAAAAAAAAAAAAACTTGAAAAAGTGACCTTCAAGGCCCTAAGAAAGTATTCCCTCAAACACCCCCATGGGCAGTTAGCCACCTCCCCTATAAGTATTTAATCTCACAGTGCCTGTTGTTTAGTATTTATTGAGGAAATACTTGGTTGGAAATATACTACACCACATGGAGACTGAAGGATAAACCCCAGGTAATAAATTATATTTTGCATATTGAAAATAATGCTGAGTGGAGTTTTTTAATCAGGTTTTCATTTTTTTAGAGGACTTGGAGGCAAAGCTACCAAACCATTGTGGTGAAGGGGCCAAACAGATGTGCTCCGAGGTGTGCATAGACTTGGACACCCCCTTTCCAGCCAGAGGAGAGAAAGGTTAGGCAGACAGGGGGGTCAAACAAGGAGTTATGTGATGACAGGTGTTTGTGGGAAATACCTGTGAACTGAAACCAAGGCAGCTGCTTTGGAGGGAATGTGCGGCTGGCCTCCCAGAAGTAGGGCCCTGCTGCTGGTCCTGTTCTGGAATGAGCCCAAGGCCAGAGCAGGCACCCCATATCCACTTCCCTCTTTCCCACCCTGGACCTCCTCTGTACCCTTCCTGGGATTATAAGTGGCTTAAAGTTAGTACAGGTTGTAAGGGCCTTTAGCATCCTTGCGTCTCATAGTTGCTTGGCCATCTGGCTAGAAGGTGGTCCTGCTGACACTAGGACTCATCTATAAGAGGGGGACAGCATAGGGACAAAGGATGTGCACCTAGTTTCAGACCCAGCTCTACCACTTTTACAGGATATACAATGTCTAAATTTGTCTCAGCCTTAGTTCCCTCATCTAGGAAATGGTACAGTTCCAAGGTATGTAAAGTACCTTCCCCTCCTTCCTTTCCTGTTCCCTTCCTCTCCTTTCCAACTCCTTTCCCTCTCCCTCCTTCTCCCCCCTCCCTTGCCCCATCTGCTCCCTCCTCTCTCTTCTTGTCTCACCTCTTATCCCCTTCCTCCTCCTCCCTATTCCCCTTCCTCTTGTTCATTCTTTTCTCTCCTCTCCCCCCACCCCACATAAGCGATCCCTACTCATGTATCAAATTGGTAATTATCATCAATTAGAGATTCATCTGGCCCAGTGGTTCTCAAAGTTTTCCATCTTAGGATCCCTCTACACTCTTAAAAATTATTGAGGACCCCAAAGAGCTTTTTGTTTATATGGATTATATCTATCAATATTTATCATATTAGAAATTCAAACTGAGAAAAATCATAAAACACAAGAATACAGAAGCACATATTCCAGTGATGCTGCCTTCACCACATATCAGTAGCCTCTGGAAAACTCCTGAGAAAGTGAGTGTTTTAAAAGCCACACATGGGCTTCCCTGGTGGCGCAGTGGTTGAGAGCCCGCCTGTCGATGCAGGGGACATGGGTTCGTGCCCCGGTCCGGGAAGATCCCACGTGCCGCGGAGCGGCTGAGCCCGTGAGCCATGGCCGCTGAGCCTGCGCGTCTGGAGCCTGCAGGGCTCCGCAACGGGAGAGGCCACAACAACGAGAGGCCCACGTACTGCAAAAAAATAAAAATAAATTAAAAAAGAAAGAAAAATAAATAAATAAAAGCCACACATACAGAAAAAAGAGTCAGTATTATTATGAAAATAGTTTTGACCTTGGAGGATCCCCTGGAAGGACTCCCAGGGTCAGATCAACTTTGAAAGCAGCTTATCTGGGCTGAGGAGCCCTTTTCCAGCCCCTCCCTGTGAGACCTCCCTGGGGCCATTCAGGCCCTTGTAGGGGTTTGGAAGAGGAGGAGGAAGGTAATTGAGAGAGGGGGGCTCGAGCGGATGCTCTGGGGCAACCACACGCGGCACAGGAGGGGCCCTGCGGGCACAGAGAGGCAGTAGGAAAGGCAAGAGACCAATGGGGGCTGTGAATCACTGAAAATCTTAGATATTTTCAGTATTTTAAAAACAAAAACAAAACCAGAAACCATGTAAGTAAGGCTCACCAAAAATGTCACATCTTGATTCTTTTGGTTAAAAGTGGGACAAGCGAGCCTGGTAACCCTGGTCAACTCATACTAATAATACAAGCTCCTCTCTAAAGAGCTTTTACTATGTGCCAGGTACTATGCTAAGGCCTTTGCACATACCAACTCATGTAATCCTTGTAACAGCCTATAATGCAGTTTATTGCCTCCATTTCATAGGTGGGGAAATTGAAGTTGGGAGGGCTGAATAACTTGCTCACGGTCACCGAGCTTCTAAGTGGCAGAGGGGGGATTGTAACCAGATCTGACTGCAAACTGCATAGGAAATTCTATGTGTGGAGGTTAATTTATTCATTTGTTGTTTGACTGCACTGATAATTATTAGAATTAACCAATGGCAGGGCCAGAGGATCTACCACTAACCCCCAAGCTACTCCAAATCTAAGAAAAAACTGTGTGCTTGCTGCTAAAATATAATGTTCAAAAAGGTAAAATCATGACTCCCTTGAAAATAAAACATGAACATATATCAAAATGTTTATTTAACTTAAGAATTAATAAGGGAATTTGTAAGATGTCACAACCAGCTCAGCTTGACGCACAGAGATTTATATTCCCTTCAGGCAAAATTCATTTGGCTCCCCATAGAGGAATCACTGGCACTGGCTCCCCATAGAGGAGTCACTGGCACTGGCTCCCCATAGAGGAGTCACTGGCACTGGCTCCCCATAGAGGAGTCACTGGCACTGGCTCCCCATAGAGGAGTCACTGGCACTGGCTCCCCATAGAGGAATCACTGGCACTGGCAGATCAGGCACTCAGCAGTAGCATTAGCCAGCTCAGCCTTTGTAAGGGGAATTCTGTTGTTGCCACATCCTCGCTCCCTGCTGCATGGCCTCTTCATTCACGGTCCCATGGAGCAAGCACTGTGGCAGCTGTGTAAAGAAGCTCTCTGACCTCCACAGACCACAGGAGTTTGTCTACCTGATTATTAAGAGTCTTCTCTGCAGTGGCTGCCCTTTGGAGGCGTGGACATGGGAGACGAGTATCTTCAGTCTGCCTCTTCAGAGGGGTCTAGCCACATATCTCTGTCCAAGATTTCCTTGTCACCAATCTTCAAGGCCCTGACCATCCAGCCAAACCATCAGCAACTGCCCATGAATCAATGTAGATCTGTACTCTGGCCATCTCTCACCCCGGACATAGTGTATAGTCATATATCCTGTTTGAATTTCTGCCCACTGGGAGGATTTTCCTTCACCGTTGTCTTCACAGTCCCCCCTGAGTGGGGCTATAATGCTCCAGCTGTCCACTTTCATGTAGTACCAGCATATCATACAGAGCCATCTATAATCCAGGCTTGAGTTTTCTCCCTCAGTCAGCTGGTCATAAGCAATCCCCTGAAAGCCGTAGGCATGGAACAAGAGAAGAGGCAAACAACAGGAGCTGTGTTGCAGGGGTCTGAGCCGACTACTCACAATTTACTTGTACCTCATGGACCCGCCTGAGTTCAGTCTCTCATGTACCATTTCCACTTGATGAAAGATTGCTGCTGTGCACACCCAACCTTAAAACAAGGCACGTCAGACAACGTCCATATTATGAGGAGAGTTCAAGCTGCATGGTCACATCATTCAGCCTCTACGAAGACCTAGCAGCAAGCCAGAACCTGCTTCTCAAAAGGATAGTCAGCTGCAGAAGAGGACATAGATTTGCTTCACAATCCTAGAGGTCTGCACCATAACTGTATCGGTGCTTGCCAGAGGCTCCATACAACTTCTCTATTTGACACTTCAAGTATCATTGGACCTGCTGGATCATAAAACCCAAGTGATAGAGTATCTTGTAGCCTAAACAGCTGCAGAGCCTTCTCTTGTTCTGCTTCCCAATCCACCTGCCTGTAGATGGGTTGAGGTTGCATACTCAGATGTGTATGTTGCCTCCAAAGTGACCTACGAAGGGTTGTGCCTCTTTCTGTCAGTGATACAAGCTGCAGCAATTCATCTTCCACCCTGACGGGGATATTTCAAAATGCTCCAGGCCAATGAACCCTCACAAATTTCACTGCTGGTACAATTCTATGTCAGTCTGTGTCCAATCAGGAGAAAGAAGCCATAGAGTAACATGAACAGAGAAAGATTAGTATAAGAAGTATTAACTATAATAGGGAATTGGAGTAATGAGTGATTGGCCAGTAAAAAGTGGAGAATTGTAAGCAATATAGGGATGGTAGCTATAAGAAGCAGCCAAAAGCTGGGTATTCCCTCAACCTCTATTATAGTGATAATTTAACTGTACTGTGATTCCGTTTCTTTGTCCCATCACTAGACTCTAGGGTCCTTGAGAGCAGGCACCACATGCCTTGTTCTCCATTACATCTCCAGTGCTACCACCCCAAAGACTAGGAGTAAATGAGTGAATGCAGCCAATATTGGCACTCTAGCAACCTGCAGGAGAATTATCCTGTTTCCTGCCACATATACCAGACCCAAAGGAAGGTACCTCCAACACACACCTGGATGCTTCAGTCCAATCTGAGAAGATGCTGATAATCCTTTCAAGGGAGCCGCCAGTGGAGGGCTGTGTGTAGCCTTTGTAAACCTCTCCTAAACAGGAGGCAAAAGTCTAGCCCAACTTCCCAGACTGTCCCCACTGGGTTTTTAGTCCCCAAGCCGAGAGCTAAACAATAACCCCAAAAGAGTCTCACTCTGCCCCAGATTGCTATGTGAACACATGCACACAGCTGGGCCTCGCCTATTGGGGCCGGAACAGGTGTAGATGGTATTCCCATCAAAGGCTCCTCTCGGGACCTGGGAAAGCAACTGCCCGGGGCGGACCCGGCCGAGCCAAGCCAAAGCGGAGCGAGGCGGGGCGGGGCGGGCCTAGAAAACAGGCCGGGTCGGGCCCCGGCAGAGGCGGAGCCGTGGGGGACGCGTTCAGGGAGCGCACAGCCAGGCTGCTGGTGGACTACCTGGAGTACTGCGCCCGCGAGCCCGGCACCCCCGTGCGGGCGTCGTGCACGCCCGAGGCCGCCGTGCTGTTCCCGTGGCCGCCCGGATACAGTAGACCAACGTGCACTTCTTGTCCCAATACCGCGGCTTCCGCGGGAACCGCGTCGAGCTGGTGGCCTGGATGGCGCAGGAGCTACTCGCCAACAACCCTGGTGGCCCCCGTTGGGGCCGCGTGGCAGCGCTCGTGACCTTCGCGGGGACGCTGCTGGAGACGCCGCCGCGGGGGGGCCCGTAGGCGGAAGAAGACGGAGAATGAAGACGTTAGCAGAGACTGCCGGTTCCTGGTGGCCTTGCTGTGTGCTCAGCTCTCCGGACGGCAGCGCGCCTGGCTGATGGCGAATGGCGGCTGGGTGAGCGCGGCGGGTGCGGGGACCCGGGGCGGGTGGGCAGCACGGGACGCGCCCACGCGGCTGGCGCCCGGAGGGGCCCTGCGGCGCCAGCCCCGTGGGGCGTTCGTTTCAGCAGGCCTGGGACATTCGTGGTGAAGTCCGGCTTCCTCCTCTACTGGCAGTCAGTCACCGAAACAGGCCTAGCTAGAGGACTCTCATACTAACCCATTATGAAACAGCAGCGCACAACTTGGGTTTGCACACTTCGGCCTTGTCCTTGACCGCCCTCGGAGTTTTAGGGTGCGCTCATGTTAGGTCTGGATGCTTTGCTTAGGTAGAAATTCCCAAAGTGGCGAAGTCAGCAACAGGGTGGCCTGGGCCAGGTGGGTTCTTTCTCCAACACTTATTAGATGCACCTTTCTCCATAGACCCCACGGCTCTGCAGATCAGAGCACACTAGCCTAAAACTGTTAGAATGAAAAGGCAGCCCCTTGTCCAGCCCCCCCATCTCTCAGGAAGAGCTGAGGCAGAGGTCTCTGGGGTGGGGTGGGGGGGCGGTGGTTGCGCGGGCACCCTGTGGTGCTGACAACTCGAGGTTCCTTAACTTCCGATTCACTGCACCCAGCCCTCAATTGGGAGATAGCCAGGCGTCCTGGCGCGCAGCTGTAAGCCATTGATCTCTGTGGTCTAGGCTAGAGCTGGAGGCCCTTGCACTGAGGCTCCTAAACTGAGCTCATGATCAGCGAGAGTCTGGCCATCCTTCAGTAAGAGGGGAGAATGCCTCCTGGGTTCTGAGCGAGACCCCTGCTTCTTTCTTCTCCTCCTTACTGGAGTTGAATCAGCAACTGTGGTGACCCAAGTTATAGAAGAAACACAGCCAAACCATTAAAACCAACAATCTAAAAAAAAAATCTAAGAATCTAGGGAAGACACTGCAGGAAACTTAGCCTCCTGTTTTGCAATTTCCTGGTAGACCTGTATTGATGAATTGGGTTCCATTTGTGGAGGAGAGGGAGTATTTGAATCAGAACCTTGACCTTGCATGAACAGTTTGAGGTGTTAGCGTTAATTCCATTCTTTTGGGATGGGAAGGGATGGGGAGGCGGGGTCTTCAATTATTCAGGCCTGTGAACTCTCAGAACCCCACCTGAGCCATTTGTCTTAACGAGGCATTTGGCCCCCAAGGGCACTCCGCACTAAAGAGGAAATTGATAGGGGGACATTGTTTTTGCTCTCATCTTTTGGCTAATCACCATTGAATAAGGAACAATCTTTTAACATCAAGAAGCAGAAATTCTCCAAATGAGTAAACTAGACATGCCCATACCTCTCTCAGCTGCAGTTAAAATGCCACAGGCTGGATTTCAAGTCCCTCCCTCTTCCCCCCATTTTTCTGACTGGAACTGCTTGCTTTATTGTCTCAGGATACCTTTCAATTTAGCAATTTGTCAGTTTTCCAAAATGGCATCAGTTCTTTGCTCAGGAAAGAACATGATATATAGTATTCTACCTTCCTCTTGGCTTTTGAAAGAAGTGAGTGAGAAGATGAGTCCTGCTCTAAGTGACAAAGTTGTGTCCCCTATGTCCTTCTACCCCCATGTTAGACTACTTACAAATACTAACTCAAAGATTCCTAATTACAAGTTACCTATTGCTCAGGATTTCCTTTTCTTTTTTTTTTTTTTTTTTTTTTTTTTTTTTTTTTTGTGGTACACGGGCCTCTCACTGTTGTGGCCTCTCCCGTTGCGGAGCATAGGCTCCGGACGCGCAGGCTCAGCGGCCATGGCTCACGGGCCCAGCTGCTCCACGGCATGTGGGATCTTCCCGGACCGGGGCACGAACCCGTGTCCCCTGCATCAGCAGGCGGACTCGCAACCACTGCACCACCAGGGAAGCCCAGGATTTTCTTGTTTTACATTTTAAATTCAGGAGTTGTCTTAGTGTTTAATCCAGAACCTCCTGTGTATTTTATTGAGTACAGGTTTTGAGTGTTATGAAGCAATCTAATTCTCTTCTCCCTACCCTTATAGGATGGGTTTTGTCTCTTCTTCCAACGCTCATTGCAGCCATCTTGGGAAAGACAGCAGGTCTGGGTTTTTCTCTCATACTATACAACAATGATCTTAATCTACTTCTGGTCAAAATTATCATGAGTTCTAAAATTCTTAACTCATTTCTACCTGCCTGTGACTAGCCAAGCAAATTTGAGATGTGAAAGAACAAACCAGAGTAAACCACCTCCTGAGACATTTTTACCTGCATTCATATAAGGAGTCCTACAGTGATTCAGCCAGCATTTTAACTCCTGACAAGTACTCAGAGATATTAGGACAAAGGCACAAATGGCTCTTCTTTAAATGGGAGACACAGGGGTGTAAAGGCTTATTGCTCCAAAGAATTACAGAAGAAACCGCTTTCCATTAAATAGGAAATACGGTGCTATTTGCTACGTTTGGATAAGAGTGGATATGTATCTCTCATCTATCCATGATTTCATGTGCTACTGCTGACTAATTTATCAAGGCACTGTGTCAGGGGTGTAAAATGATACTACAAGTCCTCCGAGTCACAGTTTAGTTTAACAAAGAATGTAATAGTAAATACTTTTATAAGGAATTCTTTCTAATCCTTTAAAATGTAATTTCTGGGACTTCTAGGTTTTTAGAGTTAATATATTGAAATTTTATTTTTCTGACTTCAATAAATCTTTAAAGTTTTAATTTATGCATCTTAAAAAACAGTTGGTTTTGCTTGGAATTCAATAAGCCTTTATTCTTAAGAGTAACTTGATTGATGACAATTTCCTTCTTATTGTCTCTTTAATTTTTTTTTTTTTTTTTCTTTTTTTTCCTTTACGCGGGCCTCTCACCGTTGTGGCCTCTCCCATTGCGGAGCACAGGCTCCGGACCCGCAAGGCCCAGCGGCCATGGCTCACGGGCCCAGCCGCTCTGCAGCATGTGGGACCTTCCCAGACCGGGGCACGAACCCGTGTCCCCTGCATTGGCAGGCGGACTCTCAACCACTGCGCCACCAGGGAAGCCCTTATTGTCTCTTTAAACAACACATACAATTATTTTAAACATTTAATGAATACACAGGCACATAACAAATCCTTCTCTTTCACCTTCCATTCTGTAGTCAACCCATCACTTGAAGTAGATGGAGAAAGAAAACTTTACCCTGTACCTGAGCCCTATGAATTTCAAAGACAAAAGATCGATTAACAGGAGAGAAACATACAAATCTTATTTGATATTAATGTTTTTTACAGGGGACTCCATATAAAAGACGTGAAAACTCAAAGAAGCAATAAGACTTGGCGTTTATATACCATTTTAACAAAGGGTGATAAATTGTGGAGATATGACTAAACAAAGAAAAGGGGTTTGGGCTTCTAGGGGTGGTATATTGTGGAACAGTGACTAGGAAATATATGGGGGAAGCTAATGGAAGATGAGGATTATTTTAGTAAAATTAATGTAGATTCATCTTAGTATTAACTCCCATCACCAGTGATAAGAGTATTCTCCCCTTCCTGGTACAAGAAGGCACCTTTCTCATGGGAAATTTATGCCCTGCTTTTAGGCAGAAAGGGGTCAGAGAGCCCTTTCTATATATGCTATTTCTCAGTTGCCTTCAGCTAAAATCATCAATATGCCAAAGTGGCATATTTGGGGGTAACATGTTTTGATCCCCTTCAGTGGTTAACAGTGAACACAGTTAATCTAGTGCCCGCTGGAATCTGCATCCATCTGTCCTTTTGGAGCCCACACAGACCCAACCAAGCTTGCTAGCAGCCAGGGGAAAAGCACCCATGAGGACAAGAAGCCAGTCCAGATCTGCTGCAGCAACATCTTCATGGCCAAAGCTGTTGCTGATGCATTAGATCAAGACTTGGACCAAAAGGAATGGATAAAATGATTCAAGATGGAAGAGGTGATGTGACCATTACAAATGGTGCTACCATTCTGAAACAAACACAAGCATTACATCCAACAGCCAGAGTACCGGTAGAGCTAAGGCTTGAGAGAAAGAAGGAAATGGCACCACATCAGTGGTCATCGTTGCTGGCTCTCTCTTTGATTCCTGTACCAGTTTTTTTCAGAAATGGATTCATCATTTCCAAATCACTTTAGAAGGATTTGGAAAGGGTATTGAAATCTTGACATGCTGTGACCTGTGGAACCGAGTGACAGAAAAGTGTTGTTAAACAGTGCAGCCACTTCATTGAGCTCAGCAGTTGTCTCTCAGTATTCAAGTCTTTCTCTTACATGAGTGTAAATGCAGGGAGGAAAGTGATTGATCCAGCCACAGCTACTGGTGTAGATCTCAGAGATGTCAGAATAGTTAAGAAAGTTGCTAATGCCCTCCAGGGTATAATGCTAAGTGAAATAAATCAGACAGAAAGACAAATACTGTGTGATCTCTCTTACAGGTAGAATCTAAAAAAAAAAACAAAAAACAAGCTCATAGATAGAACAGGTTGGTGGTTTCCAGAGGTGGGGGTAGAGGGGTAAGAGAAATGGGTGGGTAAACTGTTCTTGTTTTTTTGCTTGTTTTTAGTTTAAATAAACTGTCTTTTTTTTTAAAAAAAAAGGAAACTTGGTGGGACAATTGATTTTGTGTTGGTGGAAGGGCTGATTTTCACCCAAAAGGTGGTCAATTCTGACATATCCAGAGTTGAAAAGATTAAGATTGGGCTTAAAAAGAGATCGTGATAATCAAACAGTTTCTGATACGCCCACATGGATGGAGCCCTGAGGAAAGACAGACTATATTCTAAATTTAACAAAGCAAATTTAAAAGATGGATATAATGTCTTTCGCATACAGAAGTCTATTCTTAAGACATGCTCTTAGTGATCTTGTGTTAAATTTCCTGATCAAAATGAAGATTGTGGTAGTTAAGGACATTGAAAGAGAAAATATTGGAACCAAGCCAATGCTCATACTGACCAACTTAACTGCTGACATTCTGGGTTTGGCTGAGTGAGCTGAGGGGGTCAATTTACATGGTTCTGGCACACTGCTCAAGATTACAGGCTATATTATCCCAGGAAAAAGTTACAGCTTTTGTTCCTGGTTCTAACACATTGGTGATTGAAGAAGCTGGGCCCTCAGTTCATGATGACCTATGTGTTATTAATTGTTCAGTAAAGCAGAGAGCTCTTATTACAGGAGGTAGTGCTCCAGAGATGGAATGGGCCCTGTGGTTAACCGGATATTCACGAACATTAAATGGTATGAAATCCTACTGCATTCATGCCTTTGCAGATGTTACGGAGCTCATTCCATCTACACTAGCTGAAACTGCTGGGCTTAATCCCGTGTCCACAGTCACAGAACTAAGAAAACCGGCATGCCAAGGAGAAAAACTGTAGGCATTAATGTCCAAAAGGATGGTATTTCCAATGTTTTGGAGGAACTGGTTATTCAGCCTTTGTTGGTTTCAGTCAGTGTACTGACTCTAGCAACTGAAACTGTGTGGCCCTGCAGTAAACCTTTCTCTGCCCCAAACTCTGATGTTTCAGTTTGTTTGTCTTCACTGTATGTGTGGCAACTTGCATTTGGTAATAGTATGAAGTAGGACTCACTTCTTATAAAAGAAGAGTTGGGGTGGGTATTTCAGCAATGTTTATAGATGGTCCGTTTTTTCCCAGCTAATTTGAATGTTTTCTCTAGTTTGTTGACTTATCTTTTCCTCTACTAATAACACTCTGTCTCAATTACTATATGTTTATGACATGTTTAGACATCTGGTGTTATAGTCTAATCTCCTACTCCACCATTCTTCTTTTTCAAAAAAAGAAAAATCCTTGGCCATTTCTGTGAATTGTTTAAGTTGAATTCTAAAAACCAGTTTATAAAGAATCCATTAAGACATTGCTTTAGGATTTTGAATAGAATGGGATTGGATTATAAATCAATTTAGAAATAAGTAGTAACTTTACAATATTGTGTCTTCCCTTCTAGGAACATAACTCCTGTTCCACTTATTTAGGTCTTTTATGGTTTTCTTCATACAGGTCCTCTGTTTTGGCCAGGAGTATTCCAACTCTTTGAGTTCTTTTGCCACTGGGAATAGAATCTGGAGAGGATGTTTTGCCTTCCAAGAGGGAGCCTGCCTTGAAGAGAAGAGCTCACAGGACAGAGGTCAGAGATTGGGGGTGGGATGGAGCATGGAGAAAAAGTTTTGATGACATGACTGAAATCTCACAATTTGGCTGTGCCTAAAGCTAGTTGGGGCTCAATAAATTTCCTTTTCTGCTTAAACTGATTTTTTAAAAAGTTTTATTTTATATTAGAGCATAGTTCATTAACAATGCTGTGTTAGTCTCAGGTGTACAGCAAAGTGATTCAGTTATATACATATACATGTATCTACTCTTTTTCAAATTATTTTCCCATTTACATTGTTACATAATATTGAGCAGAGTTCCCTGTGCTATATAGTAGGTCCTTTTCAGGTATCTATTTTATATATAGCAGTGTATACATGTCAATCCCAAACTCCCTAATTATCCCTCTCCACCCCCCACCCTTCCTCTCTGGTGACCATAAATTTGCTCTCTAAGTCTGTGAGTCTGTTTCTGTTTTGTAAACAAGTTCATTTGTCTCATTTTGTAAAGATTTCTTATATAAGTGATATCATACGATATTTGTCTTTCCCTGTCTGACTTAACTTCACTTAGTACGATAATCTCCAGGTCCATCCATGTTGCTGCAAATGGCATTATTTCATTCTTGTTAATGGCTGAGTAATATTCCATTGTTTATATGTACTGTATCTTCTTTATCCATTCTTCTATCGATGGACATTTGGGTTGCCTCCATGTCTTGGCTATTGTAAACAGTGCTGCAGTGAACATTGAGGTGCATGAATCCTTTCAAACCATGGTTTTCTCCAGATATATGACCAGGAGTGGAATTCCTGGATCATATGGTAGCTCTATTTTTAGTTTTTTTAAGGAACTTCCATACTGTTCTCCTTAGTAGCTGTACCAATTTACATTCCCACCAATAATGTAGGAGGGTTCCCTTTTCTCCACAGCCCCTCCAGCATTTATTGTTTGTAGACTTTTTGATGATGGCCATTCTGACTTGTGTGAGATGATATCTCATTGTAGTTTTGATTTGCATTTCTCTAATAATTAGCAATGTTAAGCATCCTTTCATGTGCCTGTTGGCCATCTATATCTCTTCTTTGGATAAATATCTATTTAGGTCTTCTGCTCATTCTTTGATTGGGTTGTTTGTCTTCTTGATATTGAGCTGCGTGAGCTGTTTATAAATTTTGGACACCAGTGCCTTGTCGGTCGCATCATTTGCTAATATTTTCTCCCATTCTGTGGGTTGTCTTTTCATTTTGTTTATGGTTTCCTTTGCTGTGCAAAAGCTTTTGGGTTTAATTAGGTTCCATTTGTTTATTTTTGTTTTTATTTCCATAACTCTGGGAGATGGATCAAAAAAGATGTTGCTGCGATTTATGTCAAAGAGTGTTTTGCCTATGTTTTCCTTTAAGAGTTTTATAGTGCCTGGTCTTCCATTTAGGTCTTTAATCCATTTTGAGTTTATTTTTGTGCATGGTGTTAAAGAGTGTTCTAATTACTTTTTTTTTTTTTACATTTAGCTGTTCAGTTTTCTCAGAACCATTTATTGAAGACACTGTATTTCCCCCGTTGTATAGTCTTGCCTCTTTTGTCATAGATTAATTGACATAGCTGTGTGTGTTTATTTCTGGGCTTTCTATCCTATTCCATTGAACTATATTTCTATTTCTGTGCTAGTACCATGTTTTGATGACTATACCTTTGCAGTATAGTCTGAAGTCAGGGCGCCTGATTGCTCCAGCTCCATTTTTCTTTCTCAGGATTGCTTTGACTATTCAGGGTCTTTTGTGTCTCCATACAAATTTTAAGATTTTTTGTTCTAGTCCTGTGAAAAATGCCATTGGTAATTTGATAGGGATTGCATTGAATCTGTAGAGTGCCCTGTGTAGTATAGTCATCGTAACAATATTGATTCTTTCAATCCAAGAACATGGTATCTCTTTTCATCCGTTTGTGTCATCTTCAGTTTCTTTCATCAGCATCTTATAGTTTTCAGAGTACAGGTCTTTTGTCTCCGTAGGTAGTTTTATTCCTAGCTATTTTATTCTTTTTGATGTGATGGTAAATGGGATTGTTCCTTTAATTTCTTTTTCAGATATTTCATTGTTAGTGTATAGAAATGCAACAGATTTCTTCCTTTTTTTAAACATCTTCATTGGAGTATAATTGCTTTACAATGGTGTGTTAGTTTCTGCTTTGTAACAAAGCGAATCAGTTATGCATATACATATGTCCCCATATCTCTTTCCTCTTGCATCTCCCTCCCTCAACCCTCCCTATCCGACCCCTCTAGGTGGTCACAAAGCACCGAGCTAATCTCCCTGTGCTATGCGGCTGCTTCCCACTAGCTATCTATTTTACATTTGGTAGTGTATATATTGTCCATGCCACTCTCTCACTTTGTCCCAGCTTACCCTTCCGCCTCCCTGTATCCTCAAGTCCATTCTCTAGTAGGTCTGCATCTTTATTCGCGTCTTGCCCCAAGGTTCTTCAGACCATTTATTTTCTTTTTTTCTTTTTTTAGATTCCATATATATGTGTTAGCGTACAGTATTTGTTTTTCTCTTTCTGACTTACTTCACTCTGTATGACAGTCTCTAGGTCCATCCACCTCACTACAAATAACTTAGTTTCGTTCCTTTTTATGGCTGAGTAATATTCCATTGTATATATGTGCCACATCTTCTTTATCCATTCATCTGTCGATGGACACTTAGGTTGCTTCCATGTCCTGGCTATCGTAAATAGAGCTGCAGTAAACATTTTGGTACATGACTCTTTTTGAATTATGGTTTTCTCAGGGTATATGTCTAGTAGTGGGATTGCTGGGTCATATGGTAGTTTTATTTGTAGTTTTTTAAGGAACCTCCATACTGTTTTCTATAGTGGCTGTATCAGTTTACATTCCCACCAGCAGTGCAAGAGGGTTCCCTTTTCTCCACACCTTCTCCAGCATTTATTGTTTCTAGAGTTTTTGATGATGGCCAATCTAACCAATGTGAGATGATATCTCATTGTAGTTTTGATTTGCATTTCTCTAATGATTAATGATGTTGAGCATCCTTTCGTATGTTTGTTGGCAGTCTGTATATCTTCTTTGGAGAAATGTCTATTTAGGTCTTCTGCCCATTTTTGGATTGGGTTGTTTGTTTTTTTGATATTGAGCTGCATGAGCTGCTTGTAAATTTTGAAGATTAATCCTTTGTCAGTTGCTTCATTTGCAAATATTTTCTCCCATTCTGAGGGTTGTCTTTTTGTCTTGTTTATAGTTTCCTTTGCTGTGCAAAAGTTTAAAGTTTCATTAGGTCCCATCTGTTTAGGTTTTTTTTTTTTTTCTTTTGCCGTACGCGGGCCTCTCACTGTTGTGGCCTCCCCTGTTGTGGACCACAGGGTCCAGACGCACAGGCTCAGCGGCCATGGCTCACAGGCCTAGCCGCTCTGCGGCATGTGGGATCTTCCCAGACCGGGGCACGAACCCGTGTCCCCTGCATCAGCAGGCGGACTCTCAACCACTGCACCACCAGGGAATCCCCTAGTTTTGTTTTTGTTTCCATTTCTGTAGGAGGTGGGTAAAAAGGATCTTGCTGTGATTTATGATTTATAGAGTGTTCTGCCTATGTTTTCCTCTAAGAGTTTGATGGTGTCTGGCCTTACATTTAGGTCTTTAATCCATTTTGAGTTTATTTTTGTGTATGGTGTTAGGGAGTGTTCTAATTTCATTCTTTTACATGTAGCTATCCAGTTTTCCCAGCACCACTTAATGAAGAGGCTGTCTTTTCTCCACTGTATCTCTGGGCTTTCTGTCCTCTTCCGTTGGTCTATATTTCTATTTTTGTGCCAGTACCATACTATCTTGATTATTGTAGCTTTGTAGTATACTCTGAAGTCAGGGAGCCTGATTCCTCCAGCTCCGTTTTTCTTTCTCAAGATTGCTTTGGCTATTCAGTGTCTTATGCGTTTCCATACAAATTGTGAAATTTTTTGTTCGAGTTCTGTGAAAAATGACATTGGTAGTTTAATAGGGATTGCATTGAATCTGTAGATTGCTTTGGGTAGTAGACTCATTTTCACAATGTTGACTCTTCCAATCCAAGAACATGGTATTTCTCTCCATCTATTTGTATCATCTTTAATTTCATAAGTGTCTTATAATTTTTTGCATACACGTCTTTTGTCTCCTTAGGTAGGTTTATTCCTAGATATTTTATTCTTTTTGTTGCAGTGGTAAATGGGAGTGTTTTCTTAATTTCACTCTCAGATTTTTCATCATTAGTGTATAAGAATGCCAGAGATTTCTTTGCATTAATTTTGTATCCTGATATTTTACCAAATTCACTGATTAGCTCTAGTAGTTTTCTGGTAGCATCCTTAGTATTCTCTATGTATATTATCATGTCAACTGCAAACAGTGACAACTTTACTTCTTCTTTTACGATTTGGATTCCTTTTATTTCTTTTTTTTCTCTGATTGCTGTGGCTAGAACTTCCAAAAGTATGTTGAATAAGAATGGTGAGAGTGGGCAACCTTGTCTTGTTCCTGATCTTAGTGGAAATGGTTTCAGTTTTTCACCATTGAGAACAATGCTGGCTCTGGGTTTGTCATATATGGCCTTTATTATGTTGAGGAAAGTTCCCTCTATGCCTACTTTCTGCAGGGTTTTTATCATAAATGGGTGTTGAATTTTGTCAAAAGCTTTCTCTGCATCTATTGAGATGATCATATGGTTTTTCTCCTTCAGTTTGTTAATATGGTGTATCACATTGATTGTTTTGTGTATATTGAAGAATCCTTGCATGCCTGGGAGAAACCCCACTTGATCATGTTGTATGATCCTTTTAATGTGCTGTTGGATTCTGTTTGCTAGTATTTTGTTGAGGATTTTTGCATCTATGTTCATCAGTGATATTGGCCTGTAGTTTTCTTTCTTTGTGACAACTTTGTCTGGTTTTGGTATCAGTGTGATGGTGACCTTATAGAATGAGTTTGGGAGTGTTCCTCCCTCTGCTATCTTTTGGAAGAGTTTGAGAAAGATAGGTGTTAGCTCTTTAAATGTTTGATAGAATTTGCCTGTGAAGCTATCTTGTCCTGGGCTTTTGTTTGTTGGAAGATTTTTAATCACAGTTTCAATTTCAGTGCTTGTGATTGGTCTGTTCATGTTTTCTATTTCTTCCTGGTTCAGTCTTGGCAGGTTGTGCATTTCTAAGAATTTGTCCATTTCTTCCAGGTTCTCCATTTTATTGGCATAGAGTTGCATGTAGTAATTTCTCATAATCTTTTGTATTTCTCCAGTGTCAGTTGTTACTTCTCCTTTTTCATTTCTAATTCTATTGATTTGAGTCTTCTCCCTTTTTTCCTTGATGAGTCTGGCTAATGGTTTATCAATTTTGTTTATCTTCTCAAAGAACCAGCTTTTAGTTTTATTGATCTTTGCTATTGTCTCCTGCATTTCTTTTTCATTTACTTCTGATGTGATCTTTGTGATTTCTTTCCTTCTGCTAACTTTGGGATTTTTTTGTTCTTCTTTCTCTAATTGCTTTAGGTGTAAGGTTAGGTTGTTTATTTGAGATGTTTCTTGTTTCTTAACGTACGCTTGTATAGCTATAAACTTCCCTCAGAGAACTACCTTTGCTGCATCCCATAGGTTATGGGTCATTGTGTTTTCATTGTCATTTGTTTCCATGTATTTTTTTATTTCCTCTTTGATTTCTTCAGTGATCTCTTGGTTATTAAGTAGTGTGTTGTTTAGCCTCCATGTGTTTGTGTTTCTTAGATTTATTCCTGTAACTGATATCTGGTCTCATAGCGTTGTAGTTGGAAAAGATACTTGAGACACTTTAAGTTTCCTTAAATTTACCAAGGTTTGATTTGTGACCCAAGATATGATATATCCTGGAGAATGTTCGATGAGCACTTGAGAAGGAAATGTATTCTATTGTTTTTGGATGAAATATCCTAGAAATATCAGTTAATTCCTTCTTGTTTAATGTGTCATTTAAAGCTTGTGTTTTCTTTTTTTTTTTTTTAAAAAATAAAATAAATTTATTAAAAGAACAAAAGCCACAATAAAGATAGGAAACTGGGTCCCTAATGGTATCATGGAGTTATCATGGCAACTTTGGCTACCTAAAAAAAAAATTAACTCCCTAATTTGTCTAAACTATGAGTTAACTGGGCTTTTTTTTTTTTTTTTTTTTTAACATCTTTATTTGAGTATAACTGTTTTACAATAGTGTGTTAGTTTCTCTTTTACAACAAAGTGAATCAGTTATACATATACATATGTTCCCATAACTCTTCCCTCTTTTGTCACCCTCCCTCCCACCCTCCCTATCCCACCCCTCTAGGTGGTCACTAAGTACAGAGGTGAACTCCCTGTGCTATGCTGTAGCTTCCCACTAGCTATCTAATTTACATTTGGTAGTGTGTATATGTCCCTGCCACTCTCTCACATCGTCACAGCTTACCCTTCCCCCTCCCCATATCCTCAAGTCCATGCTCTAGTAGGTCTGTGATTTATTCCCATCCTACCACTAATCTCTTCATGACATTTTTTTTTTTTTTTTTAGATTCCATATATATGTGTTAGCATAGGGTATTTGTTTTTGTCCTTCTGACTTACTTCACTCTGTATGACAGATTCCAGGTCTATCCACCTCATTACAAATAACTCAGTTTCATTTCTTTTTATGGCTGAGTAATATTCCATTGTATATATGTGCCACATCTTCCTTATCCATTCATCTGTTGATGGACACTTAGGTTGCTTCCATGTCCTGGCTATCGTAAATAGAGCTGCAATAAACATTTTGGTACATGACTCTTTTTCAATTATGGTTTTCTCAGGGTATATGCCCAGTAGTGGGATTGCTGGGTCATATGGTAGTTCTATTTGAAGTTTTTTAAGGAACCTCCATACTGTTCTCCATAGTGGCTGTATCATTTTACATTCCCACTAGCAGTGCAAGAGTGTTCCCTTTTCTCCACACCCTCTCCAGCATTTATTGTTTCTAGAGTTTTTGATGATGGCCAATCTGGCCGGTGTGAGATGATATCTCATTGTAGTTTTGATTTGCATTTCTCTAATGATTAATGATGTTGAGGATTCTTTCATGTGTTTGTTGGCTATCTGTATATCTTCTTTGGAGAAATGTCTGTTTAGTTCTTCTGCCCATTTTTGGATTGGGCTGTTTGTTTTTTTGTTATTGAGCTGCATGAGTTGCTTATAAATTTTGGATATTAATCCTTTGTCAGTTGCTTCATTTGCAAATATTTTCTCCCATTCTGAGGGTTGTCTTTTGGTCTTGTTTATGGTATCCTTTGCTGTGCAAAAGCTTTTAAGTTTCATTAGATCCCATTTGTTTATTTTTGTTTTTATTTCCATTTCTCTAGGAGATGGGTCAAAAAGGATCTTGCTGTGATTGATGTCATAGAGTGTTCTGCCTATGTTTTCCTCTAAGAGTTTGATAGTGTCTGGCCTTACATTTAGGTCTTTAACCCATTTTGAGTTTATTTTTGTGTATGGTGTTAGGGAGTGTTCTAATTTCATACTTCTACAGGTAGCTGTCCAGTTTTCCCAGCACCACTTATTGAAGAGGCTGTCTTTTCTCCAATGTATATTCTTGCCTCCTTTATCAAAGATAAGGTGACCATATGTGTGTGGGTTTATCTCTGGGCTTTCTATCCTGTTCCATTGATCTATATTTCTGTTTTTGTGCCAGTACCATACTGTCTTGATTACTGTGGCCTTGTAGTATAGTCTGAAGTCAGGGAGCCTGATTCCTCCAGCTCCATTTTTCGTTCTCAAGATTGCTTTGGCTATTCGGGGTCTTTTGTGTTTCCATACAAATTGTGAAATTCTTTTTTCTAGTTCTGTAAAAAATGCCAGTGGCAATTTGATAGGGATTGCATTGAATCTGTATATTGCTTTGGGTAATAGAGTCATTTTCACTATGTTGATTCTTCCAATCCAAGAACATGGTATATTTCTCCACCTATTTGTATCATCTTTAATTTCTTTCATCAGTGTCATAGTTTTCTGCATACAAGTCTTTTGTCTCCTTAGGTAGGTTTATTCCTAGATATTTTATTCTTTTTGTTGCAATGGTAAATGGGAGTGTTTTCTTAATTTCATTCTCAGATTTTTCATCATTAGTGTATAAGAATGCCAGAGATTTCTGTGCATTAACTTTGTATCCTGCTACTTTACCAAATTCATTAATTAGTTCTAGTAGTTTTCTGGTAGCATCCTTAGTATTCTCTATGTATAGTATCATGTCATCTGCAAACAGTGACAGCTTTACTTCTTCTTTTCCTATTTGGATTCCTTTTATTTCTTTTTTTTCTCTAATTGCTGTGGCTAGAGCTTCCAAAACTAGGTTGAATAAGAGTGGTGAGAGTGGGCAACCTTGTCTTGTTCCTGATCTTAGTGGAAATGGTTTCAGTTTTTCACCATTGAGAACAATGCTGGCTGTGGGTTTGTCATATATGGCCTTTATTATGTTGAGGAAAGTTCCCTCTATGCCTACTTTCTGCAGGGTTTTTATCATAAATGGGTGTTGAATTTTGTCAAAAGCTTTCTCTGCATCTATTGAGATGATCATATGGTTTTTCTCCTTCAGTTTGTTGATATGGTGTATCACCTTGATTGATTTGCGTATATTGAAGAATCCTTGCATTCCTGGAATAAACCCCACTTGATCATGGTGTATGATCCTTTTAATGTGCTGTTGGATTCTGTTTGCTAGTATTTTGTTGAGGATTTTTGCATCTATGTTCATCAGTGATATTGGCCTATAGTTTTCTTTCTTTGTGACGTCTTTGTCTGGTTTTGGTATCAGGGTGATGGTGGCCTCGTAGAATGAGTTTGGGAGTGTTCCTACCTCTGCTATCTTTTGGAAGAGTTTCAGAAGGATAGGTGTTAGCTCTTCTCTAAATGTTTGATAGAATTCGCCTGTGAAGCCATCTGGTCCTGGGCTTTTGTTTGTTGGAAGATTTTTAATCACAG
This sequence comes from Kogia breviceps, assembly GCF_026419965.1. Lineage (NCBI taxonomy): Eukaryota > Metazoa > Chordata > Mammalia > Artiodactyla > Physeteridae > Kogia > Kogia breviceps. The sequence continues at coordinate 148,691,810 of NC_081312.1, forward strand.
TTTCAATTTCAGTGCTTGTGATTGGTCTGTTCATGTTTTCTATTTCTTCCTGGTTCAGTCTTGGCAGGTTGTGCATTTCTAAGAATTTGTCCATTTCTTCCAGGTTGTCCATTTTATTGCCATAGAGTTGCTTGTAGTAATCTCTAATAATCTTTTGTATTTCTGCAGAGTCAGTTGTTACATCTCCTTTTTCATTTCTAATTCTATTGATTTGAGTCTTCTCCCTTTTTTTCTTGATGAGTCTGGCTAATGGTTTATCAATTTTATTTATCTTCTCAAAGAACCAGCTTTTACTTTTATTGATCTTTGCTATTGTTTCCTTCATTTCTTTTTCATTAATTTCTGATCTGATCTTTATGATTTCTTTCCTTCTGCTAAATTTGGGGTTTCTTTGTTCTTCCTTCTCTAATTGCTTTAGGTGCAAAGTTAAGTTGTTTATTTGAGATGCTTCCTGTTTCTTAAGGTATGATTGTATTGCTATAAACTTCCCTCTTAGAACTGCTTTTGCTGCATCCCATAGGTTTTGGGTCGTCGTGTCTCCATTGTCATTTGTTTCTAAGTACTTTTTGATTTCCTCTTTGATTTCTTCAGTGATCACTTCGTTATTAAGTAGTGTATTGTTTAGCCTCCATGTGCTTGTATTTTTTACAGATCTTTTCCTGTAATTGATATCTAGTCTCATAGCGTTGTGGTCAGAAAAGATACTTGATACGATTTCAATTTTCTTAAATTTGCCAAGGCTAGATTTGTGACCCAAGATATGATCTATCCTGGAGAATGTTCCATGGGCACTTGAGAAAAATGTGTATTCTGTTGTTTTTGGATGGAATGTCCTATAAATATCAAGTAAATCCATCTTGTATAATGTATCATTTAAAGCTTGTGTTTCTTTATTTATTTTCATTTTGGATGATCTGTCCATTGGTGACAGGGGGGTGTTAAAGTCCCCTACTATGATTGTGTTACTGTCGATTTCCCCTTTTATGGCTGTTAGTATTTGCCTTATGTATTGAGGTGCGCCTATGTTGGGTGCATAAATATTTACAATTGTTATATCTTCTTCATGGATCGATCCCTTGATCATTATATAGTGTCCTTCTTTGTCTCTTGTAATAGTTTTTATTTTAAAGTCTATTTTGTCTGATATGAGAATTGCTACTCCAGCTTTCTTCTGATTTCCATTTGCATGAAATATCTTTTTCCATCCCCTCACTTTCAGCCTGTAAGTGTCCCTAGGTCTGAAGTGGGTCTCTTGTAGACAGCATATATATGGGTCCTGTTTTTGTATCCATTCAGCCAGTCTGTGTCTTTTGGTGGGAGCATTTAATCCATTTACATTTAAGGTAATTATTGATATGTGCATTCCTATTACCATTTACTTAATTGTTTCAGGTTGTTCTTGTAGGTCTTTTCCTTCTCTTATGTTTCTTGCTTAGAGAAGTTCCTTTAGCATTTGTTGTAAAGCTGGTTTGGTGGTGCTGTACTCTCTCAGCTTTTGCTTGTCTGTAAAGGTTTTAATTTCTCCATCAAATCTGAATGAGATCCTTGCTGGGTAGAGTAGTCTTGGTTGTAGGTTTTTTTCCTTCATCACTTTAAATATGTCCTGCCACTCCCTTCTGGCTTGTAGAGTTTCTGCTGAAAGATCAGATGTTAACCTTATGGGGATTCCCTTGTGTGTTATTTGTTGTTTTTCCCTTGCTGCTTTTAATGTTTTCTTTGTATTTAATTTTTGACAGTTTGATTATTATGTGTCTCGGCGTGTTTATCCTTGGGTTTATCCTGTATGGGACTCTCTGTGCTTCCTGGACTTGGTTGACTATTTCCTTTCCTATATTATGGAAGTTTTCAACTATAATCTCTTCAAATATTTTCTCAGTCCCTTTCTTTTTCTCTTCTTCTTCTGGGACCCCTATGATTCGAATGTTGGTGCGTTTAATGTTGTCCCAGAGATCTCTGAGACTGTCCTCAGTTCTTTTCATTCTTTTTTCTTTATTCTGCTCTGCAGTAGTTATTTCCACTATTTTATCTTCCAGGTCACTTATCCGTCCTTCTGCCTCAGTTATTCTGCTACTGATCCCGTCTAGAGTATTTTTCATTTCATTTATTGTGTTGCTCATCATTACTTGCTTCCTCTTTATTTCTTCTAGGTCCTTGTTAACTGATTCTTGCAATTTGTCTATTCTATTTCCAAGATTTTGCATCATCTTCACCATCATTATTCTAAATTCTCTTTCAGGTAGATTGGCTATTACCTCTTCATCTGTTAGGTCTGGTGTGTTTTTATCTTGTTCCTTCATCTGCTGTGTGTTTTTCTGTCTTCTCATTTTGCTTATCTTACTGTGTTTGGGGTCTCCCTTTTGCAGGCTGCAGGTTCGAATTTCTATCTATTTTTGGTGGCTGTCCCCAGTGGCTGAGGTTGGTTCAGTGGGTTGAGCAGGTTTCCTGGTTGGGGGGACCAGTTCCCCTGTTCTGGTGGATGAGGCTGGATCCCGTCTCCCTGGTGGGTAGGTCCACGTCTGGGGACGTGTATGGGGATGTCGGTAGCCTTACTGTGATTCTAGGCAGCCTCTCTGCTAAAGGATGGGGCTGTAGACCTGTCTCGCTCTTTGTTGGGGATAGGGTGTCCAGCACTGTTCGTTGCTGGTCCTTGAGTGAATCTGGGTCTTGGTGTTGAGATGGAGATCTCTGGGAGATTTTCGCCGTTTGATATTACGTGGAGCTGAGAGGTCTCTTGTGGACCAGTGTCCTGAGGTTAGTTCTCCCACCTCAGAGACACAGCCTTGACACCTGGCTGGAGTGCCAAGAGCCTTTAATCCACACGGCTCAAAACAAAAGGGAGAAAAAAGTAGAAAGTCAAGAAAGGAAGGAAGAAAGGAGGAAGGGAGGGAAGGAAGGAAGAAAGGAAGGGAGGGAGGAAAAAAGGAAGGGAGGAAGGAAGGAGGGAATAAAGAAATGAAGGGAGGGAGGAAGAAAGGAATGGAGGAAGGAAGGAGGGAATAAAAGGGAGGGAGGAAGAAAGGAAGGGAGGAAGGAAGGAGGGAATAAAGAAAGGAAGGGAGGGAGGAAGAAAGGAAGAGAGAGAGGAAGAAAGGAAGGGAGGGAGGAAGAAAGGAAGGGAGGAAGGAAGGAGGGAATAAAGAAAGGAAGGGAGGGAGGAAGGAAGGAGGGAATAATGAAAGGAAGGGAGGGAGGAAGAAAGGAAGGGAGGGAGGAAGGAAGGAGGGAATAAAGGAAGGAAGGGAGGGAGGAAGAAAGGAAGGGAGGAAGGAAGGAGGGAATAAAGGAAGGAAGGGAGGGAGGAAGAAAGGAAGGGAGGAAGGAAGGAGGGAATAAAGAAAGGAAGGGAGGGAAGAAGAAAGGAAGGGAGGAAGGAAGGAGGGAATAAAGAAAGGAAGGGAGGGAGGAAGAAAGGAAGGGAAGAAGGAAGAAGGGAATAAAGAAAGGAAGGGAGGGAGGAAGAAAGGAAGGGAGGAAGGAAGGAGGGAATAAAGGAAGGGAGGGAGGAAGAAAGGAAGGGAGGAAGGAAGGAGGGAATAAAGGAAGGAAGGGAGGAAGGAAGGAAGGGAGGAGGGAAATAGGAAAAGGAGGGAAGAAAGGAAGAAAGGGGAGAAGACAAAATAACGTAGGGTAAAATACAGTTATTAAAATAACAAAATAATTATTAAGAAGACAAATTTCTATTAAAGAAAAAAAAAAAAAAAAAAGTCGGTCTAACCCCAGGACAAATGGTGAAAACAAAGCTACACAGACAAAATCTCACACAGCAGCACCCACATACACACTCACAAAAAGAAAAAAGGGGAAAATAATAGTATATCTTGCTCCCAAAGTCCACTTCCTCAACCTGGGATATTTCGCTGTCTATTCAGGTTTTCCACAGATGCAGGGCACTTCAAGCTGACTGTGGAGCTTTAACCCGCTGTTTCTGAGGCTGCTGGGAGGGACCACCCCCTCTCTTTGTTCGCACAGCTCCTGGGGCTCAGCCCTGGACCTGGCCCCGCCTCTGTGCGCAGGTCGTCTGAGGGCGTCTGCCCTTCGCTCAGAGAGGGCGGGGTCAAAGGAGCAGCGTTAACGGAGCAGCTGATTCGTGGTCTCTGGCTCACTCAGGTGGTGGGTGGGGGGGCACGGATGTGGGGCGAGTCCGCGGCGGCAGAGGCCGGCGTGACGCTGCACCGGCCTGAGGCACGCCGCGCGTTTTCCCGGGGAAGCAGTCCCAGGATCCCGGGACCCCGGCGCTGGCGGGCTGCACAGGCTCCCGGGAGGGGTGGTGTGGAGAGTGACCTGCGCTCGCACACAGGCCTCTTGGTGGCGGCAGCAGCAACCGTAGCGCCCCACACCCGTCTCTGTTGTCCGCGCCGACAGCCGCAGCTCGCGCCCGTTTCTGGAGCTCCTTTATGTGGTGCCCTTAATTCCCTTTCCTCGCGCCCCAGGAAGCGAAGAGGCAAGAAAAAGTCTCTTGTCTCTTGGACAGCTCCGCGCCCGTTTCTGGAGCTCCTTTAAGCGGCGCGCTTAAACCCCTCTCCTCGCGCAGCAGGAGGTAAAGAGGGAAGAAAAGGTCTCTTGCCTCTTCGGCAGCTCCAGACTTCTCCCGAACTCCCTCCCGGCCAGCCGTGGTGCGCTAACCCCTTCAGGCTGTTTTCACTCTGCCAACTCCAGACCTTTCCCTGGGATCCGCCCGAGCCTCAGTTCCCAGCCCCGCCCGCCGCGGCGGATAAGCAGACAAGCCTCTCGGGCTGGTGAGTGCTGATCGGCACCGATCCTGATCCTCCGTGCGGGAATCTCTCCGCTTTGCCCTCCGCACCCTGTTGGCTGTGGTCTCCTCCGCGGCTCTGAAGCTTCCCCCTCTGCCACCCGCAGTCTCCGCCCGCGAAGGGGCTTCTAGTGTGTGGGAACCTTTCCTCCCTCTCGGCTCCCTCCCACTGGTGCAGGTCCCGTCCCTATTCTTTTGTCTCTGTTTATTCTTTTTTCTTTTGCCCTAACAAGGTACGTGGGGGGGTTTCTTGCCTGAGGTCTGAGGTCTTCTGCCAGCGTTTGGTGGGTGTTCTATAGGAGAAGTTCCACGTGTAGATGTATTTCTGATGTATCTGTGAGGAGGAAGAGTGATCCCCGCGTCTTACTCTTCCGCCATCTTCTCGCTCCCTGTTTTCTTATTTATTTTCATTTTGGATGATCTGTCCATTGGTGAAAGTGGGGTGTTAAAGTCTCCTACTCTGATTGTGTTACTGTCAATTTCCCCTTTTATGGCGCTGTTAACATTTGCCTTATGTATTGAGGTGCTCCTTTGTTGGGTGCATTAATATTTAAAATTGTTATATTTTCTTCTTGGATTGATCCCTTGATCATTATGTAGTGTCCTTTTTTGTCTCTTGTAATACTCTTTGTTTTAAAGTCTATTTTGTCTGATATGAGAATTGCTACTCCAGCTTTCTTTTGATTTCCATTTCATGGAATATCTTTTTCCATCGCCACACTTTCAGTCTGTATGTGTCCCTAGGTCTGAAGTGGGTCTCTTGTAGACAGCATATATATGAGTGTTGTTTTTGTATCCATTCAGCCAGTCTGTGTCTTTTGGTGGGAGCATTTAAACCATTTACATTTAAAGTAATTATTGATATGTATGTTCCTCTGACCATTTCCTTAATTGTTGGGTTTGTTATTCTAGGTCTTTCCCTTCTCTTGTGTTTCCTGCCTAGAGAAGTTCCTTTAGCATTTGTTGTAAAGCTGGTTTGGTGGTGCTGAACTCTCTCAGCTTTTGCTTGTCTGTAAAGCTTTTAATTTCTCTGTCAAATCTGAATGAGATCCTTGCTGGGTAGAGTAATCTTGGTTGTAGGTTTTTTTCCTTCATCACTTTAAATATGTCCTGCCACTCCCTTCTGGCTTGTAGAGTTTCTGCTGAGAGATCAGCTGTTATCCTTATGGGGATTCCCTTGTGTATTATTTGTTGTTTTTCCCTTGCGGCTTTTAATATTTCTTCTTTGTATATAATTTTTGATAGTTTGATTAATATGTGTCTTGGCATGTTTCTCCTTGGATTTATCCTGTATGGGACTCTCTCTGCCTCTTCAACTTCATTAACTCTTTCCTTTCCCATATTAGGGAAGTTTTCAACTATAATCTCTTCAGATATTTTCTCAGTCCCTTTGTTTTTCTCTTCTTCTTCTGGGACCCCTATGATTCGAATGTTGGTGCATTTAATGTTGTCCCAGAGGTCTCTGAGACTGTCCTCAGTTCTTTTCATTCTTTTTTCTTTATTCTGTTCTGCAGTAGTTATTTCCACTATTTTATCTTCCAGGTCACTTATCCGTTCTTCTGCCTCAGTTATTCTGCTATTGATCACTTCTAGATAATTTTTAATTTCAGTTATTGTGTTGTTCATCTCTGTTTGTTTGCCCTTTAGTCCTTCTAGGTCCTTGTTAAACGTTTCTTGTATTTTCTCTATTCTATATCCAAGATTTTGGATCATCTTTACTATCATTATTTTGAATTCTTTTTCAGATAGACTGCCTATTTCCTCTTCATTTGTTAGGTCTGGTGGGTTTTTATCTTGCTCCTTCATCTGCTCTGTGTTTCTCTGTCTTCTCATTTTGTGTAACTTACTGTGGTCTCCTTTTCGCAGGCTGTAGGTTCATAGTTTCCGTTTTGGTGTCTGTCGTCAGTGGCTAAGGTTGGTTCAGTGGGTTGTGTAGGCTTCCTGGTGGAGGGGACTAGTGCCTGTGTTCTGGTGGATGAGGCTGGATCTTGTCTTTCTGGTTGGCAGGTCCATGTCTGTTGGTGTGTTTTGGGGTGTCTGTGGCCTTATTATGATTTTAGGCAGCCTCTCTGCTAATGGATGGGGTTGTGTTCCTGTCTTACTAGTTACTTGGCATAGGGTGTCCAGTACTGTAGCTTGCTTGTCATTGAGTGGAGCTGGGTCTTGGCATTGAGATGGAGATCTCTGGTAGGTTTTCACCATTTGATATTACATGGAGCTTGGAGGTCTCTTGTGGACCAGTGTCCTGAACTTGGCTCTCCCATCTCAGTGGCATAGCCGTGACGCCTGGCTGGAGCACCAAGAGCCTTTCATCCACATGGCTCAGCATAAAAGGGAGAAAAAAAAAGAAAGAACGAAGAAAATAAAGTAAAATAAAAAATAGTTGTTAAGAAAACAGGAGCTTCCCTGGTGGCACAGTGGTTGAGAGTCCGCCCGCCGATGCAGGGGACACGGGTTCGTGCCCCGTTCCAGTAAGATCCCACATGCCGTGGAGCTGCTAGGCCTGTGAGCCATGGCTGCTGAGCCTGCGTGTCCGGAGCCTGTGCTCTGCAGTGGGAGAGGCCACAACAGTGAGAGGCCCGCGTACCCCACCCCAAAATAAACAACCAATTTTTTAAGTAATAAAAAAGAAAAAAAACAGACAGAACCCTAGGAGAAATGGTATAACAAAGCTATACAGACAAAATCTCATACAGAAGCATACACATACATACTCACAAAAAGAGAAAAAGGGAAAAAAAAGAGAAAAGGGGAAAAAAATGTATATATCATTGCTCCCAAAGTCCACTTCCTCAATTTGGGATGATTCGTTGTCTATTCAGGTATTCCACAGATGCAGGGTACATCAAGTTGATTGTGGAGATTTCATCTGCTGCTCCTGAGGCTGCTGGGGGAGACTTCCCTTTCTCTTCTTTGTTCACACAGCTCCCAGGTTTCAGCTTTGGATTTGGACCCGCCTTTGCGTGTAGGTCTCTTGAGGGCATCTGTTCTTCACTCAGACAGGATGGGGTTAAAGTAGCAGCTGATTTGGGGGCTCTGGCTTACTCAGGCTGGGGGAAGGGAGGGGTACGGATGCAGGGTGAGCCTGCAGCTGCAGTGGCCAGCGTCACTGCAGCAGCCTGAGGCATGCCTTGAGTTCTCCCGGGAAAGTTGTCCCTGGATCACAGGACCCTGGCAGTGGCGGGCTGCACAGCCTCCTGGAAGAAGAGGTGTGAATTGCACAGGTTTCTTGGCTGCAGGAGCAGCCTTACTGTCTCATGCCTGTCTCTGGGGTCCGCACTGATAGCCTCGGCTCATGCCTGTCTCTGGAGCTCCTTTCAGCGATGCTCTTAATCCCCTCTCCTGGCACACCAGAAAACAAAGAGGCAAGAAAAAGTCTCTTGTCTCTTCGGCAGCTCCAGACTTTTTCCCAGACTCCCTCCCGGCTAGCTGTGGCACACTAGCCCCCTTCAGGCTGTGTTCACGCAGCCAACCCCAGTCCTCTCCCTTGGGATCTGACCGAAGCCTGAGCCTAAGCTCCCAGCCCCATCCTGGTGGGTAAGCAGACAAGCCTCTTGGCTGGTGAGTGCTGGTCGGCACCAATTCTCTGTGTGGGAATCTCTCCGCTTTGCCCTCCGCACCCCTGTTGCTGCGGTCTCCTCAGTGGCTCCGAAGCTCCCCCGCTCTGCCACCCGCAGGCTCCTCCACCCGTCGCCTCTGCCCACGAAAGGGCTTCCTAGTGTGTGGAAACCTTTTCTCCTTCACAGCTTCCTCCCACTGGTGCAGGTCCGTCCCTATTCCTTGTCTCTGTTTTTTCTTTCTTTTTAAAATTTTTTTTGCAGTATGCATGCCTTTCACTGCCGTGGCCCCTCCCGTTGCGGAGCACAGGCTCCGGATGCACAGGCTCAGTGGCCATGGCTCATGGGCCCAGCCGCTCCATGGCATGTGGGATCTTCCCAGACCAGGGCACGAACCCGTGTCCCCTGCATCAGCAGGCAGATTCTCAACCACTGCGCCACCAGCAAAGCCCTGATTTTTGAAAATTGAACTATCCTTTCATCCCTGGAATAAATCCAACTTCGATGGTGTATATTACCTTTTTTAAATATACTGTTGGATTCAGTTTGCTAATATTTTGAGGATTTTTGCATATATATTCATCAAAAATACTGGCCTGTAATTTTGGTTTTTTGTAGTGTCTTTATCTGGTTTTGGTATCAGGGTAATGGTGTCCTCATAGAACAAACTTGGAAGTGTTCTGTCCTCTTGAGTTTTTTGGACTAGTTTGAGAAGGGTAGATATTAGTTCTTCTTATATGTTTGGTAGAATTCCCCTGCAAAGCTGTCTGGTACTGGACTTTTGTTTACTGGGAGTTTGTTTTCAATTACAAATTCAATTTCAGTTAGTGATTGGTCAGTTCCAATTGTCTGTTTCTTCTTGATTCAGTCTTGGAAGGTTGTATGTTTCTAGAAATTTGTCTCTTCTAGGTTTTCTAATTTTTTGGCATATAATTGTTCATAGTATTTGCTTATGTTTTTTTTGTATCTCTGTGGTATAGGTTATTTCTCCTTTTTCATTTCTATTTTATTTATTTGGGTCCTCTCTCTTTTCTTCTTGGTAAGTTTGTGTAAAGGTTTATCAATTTTGTTTATCTTTTCAAAAAACCAACTCTACGGGGCTTCCCTGGTGGCGCAGTGGTTGAGAGTCCGCCTGCCGATGCAGGGGACGCGGGTTCGTGCCCCGGTCTGGGAGGGTCCCGCGTGCTGCGGAGCGGCTGGGCCCGTGAGCCATGGCCGCTGAGCCTGTGCGTCCGGAGCCTGCGGTCCGCAAGGGGAGAGGCCACAGCAGTGAGAGGCCCGTGTACCACAATTAAAAAAAAAAAAAAAAAAAAACCAACTCTTGGTTTCACAGTTTTTTCTATTGATTTTTTTTTTTTTTTGCCTGTGTTTCCTCTCTGATCTTATTTCCTCCCTTCTGCTAATTTTGGGTTTTGATTGTTCTTTTTCTAATTCCTTTAGGTGGTACGTTAGGTTGTTCATTTGAGTTTTTTGTTTCTTGAGGAAGGCATGTATCACTATAAACTTCTTAGGACTGCTTTTGCTTGTATCCCACAGATTTGGGAGTGTTGTGTTTCCATTTTCACTTATCTTGAGGTATTTTCTGATTTCCTCTTTGATTTCTTATTAACCTATTGGTTTTTTAGTAGCATGATGTTTAGTCTCCATGTGTTTGTTCTTTTCCCATTTTTCTTTCTGTAATTGATTTCTAGTTTCATACTGTTGTGTTAAAAAAATGCTTGATATAATTTCTGTCCTCTTAAATTTGTTGCGAATTGTTTTCTGGCCTAGTGTGTGATCTATCCTGGTGAGCATTCCATGTATGTGTATTTGAAAGAATGTGTATTCTGTTGTTTGGGGATATAAAGTCCAACTTGTCTGTTGTGTCATATAAGACCACTGTTGCCTTAGTGATTTTTTTGTCTGGATGATCTGTCCATTGATATCAGTGGGGTGTTAAAGTCTTCTACTATTACTATTGTCAATTTCTCCTTTTACATCTGTTAGTATTTGCTGTATACATTTAGGTGCTCCTGTATTGAGTGCACATATGTTAGTGTAATAATCTCTTGTGTTGATCACTTTATCATTATATAATGCCCTTTGTCTTTCTTTGTGGCTTTTGTTTTAAAGTCTATTTGTCTGATGTGAGTATTGCTACCCCTGCTTTCTTGTTGTTTCCATTTGTAAGAAATATCTTTTTCTATCCCCTCACTTTCAGTCTGTGTGTATTTTTAGCTCTGAAGTGAGTCTCCTGTAGGCAGCATATAGAAGGGTGTTGTTTTTTTATCTGATAAGCCACTCTATCTTTTGATTAGAGCATTTAGTCCATTGACATGTGAAGTAAATGTTGATAAGTATGTACTTACTGGCATTTTATTACTTGTTTTCCAGTTATTTTTGTAGGTATTGTCTGTTTTTTTCTTCTTATTTTGTTCCCTTGTGGTTTGATGATTTTCTTTAGAATATGCTTGTGTTCTGTTCTTTTTAGCTTTTGTGTATCTATTGTAGGTTTTTCATTTGTGGTTACCATGTGGATAATATATGTTGACCTATAACTATATCTGCTTGTTTTAAACTGGTACTCATTTAAGTCCAAACACACCTGAGAGATCTGCATTTTTTTTACTCCCTTCCATCACTTTTTTTTTGTTTTTGATGTCATATTTTACACCATGTTTATCCCTTAACTGTTTATTGTAGTTATAATTGCTTTTACAATTTTTTTGTCTTTTAATCTTCAGGCTGGCTTCCTTAAGTGGTAGATCCCCAGTCCTGGCTCTGTATTTGCCTTTCCTATTGGTATTTTCCCTTTCCTCTGGATTCTTCTTTTCATTTAGAGAGGGCCCTTTAACACTTCTTTTACAGTAGGTTTAGTATTGATAAACTCCTTTGGTTTTTGCTTGTCTGAGAAGTTCTTTATCTCTCCTGTTCTAAATGATAATTTTGCTGGGTAGAGTATCCTAGGTTGCAGATTTTTCCCTTTCTGCACTTGAATATATCATGCCCCTCCCTTCTGGCCTGCAGTGTTTCTGCAGATAAGTCAACTGATAGCCTTCTAGGGGGGGTGGTTCTCTCGTATATGACTCTGTTTTTCTCTTGCTGACTTTAGAATTCTCTTTTTAGCTTTAACTTTTGCCATTTTAATTATGATATGCGTTGGTGTGGGTCTGTTTGGGCTCATCTTGTTTGGGACCCTCTGTGCTTCCTGTACCTGGATATCTGTTTCCTTCCTCAGGTTTGGGAAGTTTTCAGCCATAATTTCCTCAAACACATTTTCAATCCCCTCTGTCTCTCTTCTCCTTCTGGGACCCCTATAATGCAAATGTTCATATGCTTAATGTTTCCCAGAGATCTCTTAAATTGTTTTCATTTTTTAAATTTTCTTTTTGCTGTTTTGATTGGGTGATTTCCATTATTCTATCTTTCAGATGATTTTTGCATACTTCTGTATCACTTAGTCTGCTATTCATTCCTTCTAGTGTTTTTTATTTCAGCTATTGAATTCTTCATTTCTGGTTGGGTCTTTTTTATATTTTCCAGTTCCTTGTTAAATTTTTCACTGTGTACATCTGTTCTTCTCTCTAATTCAGGTAACATTTTTATTACCAATGCTTTGAATTCTTTATCTGGTAAATTGTTTATTTCTGTTTCATTATTTTTTTCAGGGGTTTTCTCTTGCTCTTTCAATTGAGAGCAATTCCTCTGCCTTTCCATTTTGCGTAACTTTCTCTGCCTCTAGGAATTTAAGTGAAACAGTTACCTGTTGCATCTTGAAGGGGTGTTATTAGGTGGGAGTGTCCCTATACAGACTGTGTGTGCCCAGTGCCTTTGATGGGAGAGCTGGATTAGACATGGATGCATGCTACCTCTTTCCTCAGGGTGTGCTGGCAGCTATCACCTTGGTAGGGGGTGGGGCTGGAGATGAAGGGCCTGAAGCTGGAGGTTAGTGTAAGGCAGGACTTACACTCTGCTCAGTGGCTGTCACCACCCTATCATGGGCAGGGTCTGATCCCAAGGTGCTGGAGCAGAAGCGCTGAGGGTTGGGCTGACCTGGCTGTGTTCACTTTAAGTGTGTCTTTTCCCTTCTTCCCAGACGGGGACACTTGCCCCAGAGCAAGGGAGTGCTGAAGCAAATGGGGCCCATGTGGAGACACACCGTAGGGCAGGAGGGGCCCACATGGACTCTGAGCATGTATTGGGGGGTAAGCTGTGGAGGAGCAGCACCATCAGAATCTGGGCTGCTTCTGGTATGCCGCTTGAGTAGGCAACAACCGTGGCCACCGCTGCCCTACCCAGGCTCCACCCCAGGACCAGGTCACCTCTGTATCCCACAGTCAAGTCTTCTCCCTGGTGATGGCCACCTCAGATCCAGTGCTGCACTGTGACATGGAATGAACAAGGGGCTGACCATTCACTTGCTTCAGGCTGGGGTGCACAGCACTGTGGTTTCAGGAAACCCAGCAGCTGCTAGAGCAGACCTCTCTCTGCCCTGACTCAGGGGCAAGCCAGCACATGTGTGCTCCCCTCAGGTGGAATCCAGGCTTCCCATAGTCCTTCTATTAGTCCCAGCAGTCCTACAACCAGCAAAGGAGGATGTTCTCTTTCTTCTGGTGTAGGACCCCAGGACTGGGATGCTCAATCTGTGGCTCTCACCACTCACTCCCTAGGGTGGTGTCCACCCATATAATCTCCCTTTTTCTCTGAGTTCCCTCCCAGGGGCATAGGTCCCTACCCAATTTCTATTCTTCCCTTCCTACCTGATTACACATGTATCTTTCTTACGTCCTTGGTTGTATAGGAGTCCTCCTGCCAGTTTCAAGTTAGTTTTCAGTGAGAAGTGTTCCACATGTAGATGTATTTTTGATGTGTTCATGGGGGGAGGTGAGCTCCACATCCTCTTACTCCACACCGTGATTGATCCCCCACATATATAATTGATTGTATATATTTTGCAATGTGTCAGTTATCTAACACTCACCTGATTAGTGTGCTCAGCCTTCATGGATTAAGGCCTATGTCCATGTTTATTATTTACATCTAAAACTCAGAGTAAACACTTGTATTAGTCCACATGGGCTACCATAACAAAATGCCATAGACTAGATATCTTAAACAACAGAAATAGATTTCTCACAGTCCTGGAGGCTGTAAATCCAAGATCAAGGTGTTGGTGGCATTGGTTTCTCCTGAGGCCCCTCTCCTCGGCTTGCAGATGGCCATCTTCTCATGTCCTCACATGGACTTTTCTTCACAGGCATCCTTGGTTTCTCCCTTCTCATAGTGACACCAGTCTTATTGGATTAAAGCCACACCCTTAAAACCTTATTTACCACTAATTACCTCTTTAAAGTTCCTATCTCCAAATATAGTCACATTGGGGGTGGGGGGTAGGATTTCAATATACAAATTTGTGGGGGCCAATTTAGTCCATAACAACTGTCAGTTCCTCATCCCCTTTGAAGCAGGACCCAAGAAGCTCAACCCTCCTAATAGTCTTCCATGTGGCAGCCAGAAAGCTCTTTCTTTAAAAGCCAGCCTAATGCTGTCCAGCTTCCCAGCTTTCAGATACAGTTTAGACTATCTCAATTAACCCATAAGTGTCTAAGCCATTGGCATCTTGCTCAGCTCTCTGACCTTATATCCTGCTATGTACAAGCCACCCACCCAATGCTCTGCCTTTTCCTACCCCTTCTCCACCGTGTTCCTTCTTTATGGAAGTGATTATACTTTGCTACCTTCAGGTTTTATCCTGTGGGCTTCCATCTGTTCTCCTCTCTGTATCCTTTATGCAGGTGAATCTTACTTGTTGTTCAAGACTCAGCTCAAGTGTCTCCTCTTCTAGAAACATCTTTACAGGACACTCTCCTGTACAACATCCTATCTTGTGTGCATATTTATAGCTCAAACTGTGGCTTTTGGCTTGTCTCACCCCATCTGAACCATAACCGCTTTGAGGGCAGGGACTGTGTCCTACTTATTCCATTTGTACTCCCAGCACTTCACACAGTGCCTGGAATGACATAGAGGAAGAAATCTATGGAACTAGTTGAATAGTGATGCAAATCAGATACTGTCATTACATCTCCTAAGCAAATAGCTCTTTTTGAGCCTGTTGTGGATTCCTGTTCAGATGATCATGGGGACATCCTTTCTTACTGATTATGCTGACATATTACCAGCTGGCCCAGGCTTGTAAGCTGTTTTGCTAACGGTCCCCACAAAGAACTAGAAAAAGAACAAATTAAGCCCATAATTAGTAGAAGGAAGGAAATAAAGATCAGAGTGAAAGAAATGGAAACTAGATAAAAATAGGAAGAATCAACAAAACTAAAAATTCTATGAAAAGATAGCTAGACTATATACGTGTTGATTGCTAAAACTTTCCTCTCAGAACCTCTTTGGGTGCATCCCACAAGATCTGATATGTTGTATTTACATTTTCTTTTGTTAAATAACTTTTTATTTCAATTGCAATTTCTTTGATCCATTGGTTGTTTAAAAGTGTATTGTTTAGTTTTCACATGTTTATAGATCTCACTTTCCTCTTGATCTAGATTTCTACTTTTATGCCATTGGGGACAGAAAAGGTAGCTGGTATGATTTCAGTCTCTTAGATTTGCTAGGATTTGTTCTGTGTCCTATCATATGCTCTATGCTGTAGAATGTTTCTTGTGCACTTGAAAACAATGTGTATTCTGCTTTTGGATGGAATGTTCTGTGTATATTTGTTAAGTTCATCTGGTCTAATGTGTCCTTTAAGACCAGTGTTTCCTTATTGATTTTCTGTCTGAATGATCTACAATTGATGTAAGTGGGGTGTTAAAATCCCCTACTATTATTGTGTTACTGTCAGCTTCTCCCTTTATGTCTGTTAATATTTCCTTTATGTATTTGGTGCTCCTATGTTGGGTTTATTTATGTTTATAATTTTTATATGTCCTTGGTGTATTGACCCTTTTGTCATTATTTGTCACATCTTACCATTTTTTATTTCAAGTCTATTTTGTCTGATATAAATACTGCTACACCCACTTTCTTTTTGTTTCCAGTTGCTTGGAATATCATTCTCTGGCCCTACATTTTGAGCCTCTGTATTAATATGTCTTTAGAGCTCAGATGAGTCTCCTTAGGCAGCATATAGTTGGGTCATTTTTTTTTAATCCATCCAGCCACTCTGTACTTTTTGATTGCTGAGTTCAATCCCTTTATATTTAGGGTAATGTTGATATGTAAGAACTTACTACTGCTATTGAATCTTTTGCCTTCTGGTTATTTTGTCACTCCATTGTGTTTTTTTTTAATTTAAAAAAAAATTTTTATTGGGGTATAGTTGATTTACAATATTGTGATAGTTTCTGGTGTACAGCAAAGTGAATCAGTTATACATACACATATATACAATCATTTTTAGATTCTTTTCCCATATAGCTCATTACAGAGGATTGAGTAGAGTTCTCTGTGCTATACAATAGCTCCTTATTAGTTATCTAATTTTATATATAGTAGTGTGTATATGTCAATTCCAACCTCACAATTTATCCCTCCCTCCATTTCCCCACTGGTAACCATAAGTTTGTTTTTTACATCTGTCACTCTTTCTGTTTTGTAAATAAGTTCATTTGTACCATTTTTTAGATTCCACATATAAGTGATATCATACGATATTTGTCTTTCTCTGTCTGACTTACTTCACTTAGTATAATCATCTCCAGTTTTGTCCATGTTGCTGCAAATGGCATTATTTCATTCTTATTATGGCTGAGTAATATTCCATTGTATGTATGTACCACATCCTCTTATCCATTCCTCTGTCGACGGACACTTAGGTTGCTTCCATATCCTGGCTATTGTGAATAGTGCTGCGGTGAACACTGCATGTATCTTTTCGATTTATGGTTTTCTCAGGATATATGCCCAGGAGTGGGACTGCTGGATCACATGGTAGCTCTATTTTTAGTTCTTTAAGGAACCTCCATACTGTTCTGCATAATGGTCATACCAAATTACCTTCCCACCAATAGTGTAGGAGGGTTCCCTGTTCTTCACACCCTCTCCAGCATTTATAGTTTGGAGATTCTTTGATGCTGGACATCCTGACCAGTGTGAGGTGATACCTCATTATGGTTTTGTTTTGCATTTCTCTAATGATTAGTGGTGTTAAGCATCTTGGCATGTGCCTCTTGGCCATCTGTTTGGAGAACTGTCTGTTTAGATCTTCCAGCCATTTTTTTTTTCACACACACACACTGTATTTTATTTTTACAAGAGATAAAAAACCTGACACCAAGCATTGTAAATGGATGACCACAACAAAAGCAACAATGATTGAACATAAAACACACTCATACTATGTCATAATATTGACATTCAGTCCAGTAATCCTCCACCATAACAGCTTCTTTACTTTGCAGTGAAAATTGATTTCTATATTTTTTACCTCTGAGTCCTTGTGGGATTTTTTTTATTATTATTCAAACAGAAAATCACAAAAATTATAATCATCCTCATCAGTTCACTCAGTCTCATGTAATTTTTTTTCATCTTTATCTTTTGTTAGCACTTTTATGAATTCATCAGTATTCCATTAGAGTTCTGAAAATACTCATTCATTCAGTTCAGCAGTATAGTCAGTTACCAGAAACCTGTACTTGTCAGTCTTTTCCATAAATTCCTTGAAGATGAAACCCTTTTATAGGAACATTTTTGCAAAGGCATCAGAGTACACCCAGAACTGTCTGTAAATGACAAAAGACTTTAAAATGACCACAGTTAAAGATTTGATGAAAGTTCACAACAATGCAATTGACAAGGAAATTTAGTTATTTCTGAGATATACATTTTAAAGTAATAACTAGAATTATGACTTATAACATTTTACCAGAACATATAAGATTTTTAGAAATTTCATGTAATGTCTGAACCATTTATATTAACATATTTCCATACAAATAACCCAAAGAAAGTTTAGTATTAGTTGTTTTGTTTGTGTGTTTGTTGTTTGATACTGCAGGTTCTTATTAGTCATCAGTTTTATACACATCAGTGTATACATGTCAATCCCAATTGCCCAATTCAGCACACCACCATCCCCAGCCCACTGTGCTTTTCCCCCTTTGATGTCCATAACTTTGTCCTCTACATCTCTGTCTCAACTTCTGCCCTGTAAACCAGTTCATCTGTACCCTCTTTCTAGGTTCCACATACATGTGTTAATATATGATATTTGTTTTTCTCTTCTGACTTACTTCACTCTGTATGACAGTCTCTAGAGCCAACCACGTCTCAACAAATGACTCAATTTCATTCCTTTTTATGGCTGAGTAATATTACATTGTATATATGTACCACAACTTCTTTATCCGTTCATCTGTTGATGGGCATTTAGGTTGCTTCAATGACCCAACTATTGTAAACAGTGCTGCAATGAACATTGGGGTCCATGTGTCTTTTTGAATTAATGGTTTTCTCTGGGTATATGCCCAGTAGTGGGATTGCTGGATCATATGGTAATTCTATTTTTAGTTTTTTAAGGAACCTCCATACTGTTCTCCACAGTGGCTGTATCAATTTACATTCCCACCCACAGTGCAAGAGGGTTCCCTTTTCTCCACACCCTCTCCAGCATTTGTTGTTTGCAGATTTTCTGATGATGCCCATTCTAACTGGTGTGAAGTGATACCTCGTTGTAGTTTTGATTTACATTTCTCTAATAATTAGTGATGTTGAGCAGCTTTTCATGTGCTTCTTGGCCATCTGTATGTCTTCTTTGGAGAAATGTCTATTTAGGTCTTCTGCCCATTTTTGGATTGGGTTTTTGTTTCTTTAATATTGAGCTGCATGAGCTGTTTATATATTTTGGAGATTAATCCTTTGTCTGTTGATTTGTTTGCAAATATTTTCTCCCATTTTGAGGGTTGTCTTTTTGTCTTTATTCTTTCCTTTGCTGTGCAAAAGCTTTTAAGTTTCATTAGGGCCCATTTGTTTATTTTCGTTTTTATTTCCATTACTCTAGGAGGTGGATCAAAAAAGATCTAGCTGTGATTTATGTCAAAGAGGGTTCTTCCTATGTTTTCCTCTAAGAGTTTTATAGTGTCTGGTCTTACATTTAGGTCTCAAATCCATTTTGAGTTTATTTTTGTGTATGGTGTTAGGGAGTGTTCTAATTTCATTCTTTTACATGTAGCTATCCAGTTTTCCCAGCACCACTTAATGAAGAGACTGTCTTTTCTCCATTATATATCCTTGCCTCCTTTGTCATAGATTAGTTGACCATAGGTGTGTGGGTTTATCTCTGGGCTTTCTATCTTGCTCCATTGATCTATGTTTCTGTTTTTATGCCAGTACCATATTGTCTTGATTACTGTAGCTTTGTAGTATAGTCTGAAGTCAGGGCATCTGATTCCTCCAGCTCCGTTTTTTTCCCTCAAGAGTGCTTTGGCTATTCGGGGTCTTTTGTGTCTCCATACAAATTTTAAGATGATTTGTTCTAGTTCCGTAAAAAATGCCATTGGTAATTTGATAGGGATTGCATTGAATCTGTAGATTGCTTTGGATAGTATATTCATTTTCACAATATTGATTCTTCAAATCCAAGAACATGGTGTATCTCTCCATCTGTTGGTATCATCTTTAATTTCTTTCATCAGTGTCTTATATTTTTCTGCATACAGGTCTTTTGTTTCTTTATGTAGGTTTATTCCTAGGTATTTTATTCCTTTTGTTGCAATGGTAAATGGGAGTGTTTCCATAATTTCTGTTTCAGATTTTTCATCATTAATGCATAGGAATGCAAGAGATTTCTGTGCATTAATTTTGTATCCTGCTACTTTACCAAATTCATTGATTAGCTCTAGTAGTTTTCTGGTGGCATCTTTAGGATTCTCTATGTATAGTATCACGTCATCTGCAAACAGTGAGTTTTACTTCTTCTTTTCCAATTTGTATTCCTTTTCTTTCTTTTTCTTCTCTGATTGCCATGGCTAGGACTTCCAAAACTATGTTGAATAATAGGGGTGAGAGTGGACATCCTTGTCTTGTTCCTGATCTTAGAGGAAATGCTTTCCGTTTTTCACCATTGAGAATGATGTTTGCTGTGGGTTTGTCATATATGGCCTTTATTATGTTGAGGTAGGTTCCCTCTATGCCCACTTTCTGGAGAGTTTTTATCATAAATGGGTGTTGAATTTTGTCAAAAGCTTTTTCTGCATCTATTGAGATGATCAAATGGTTTTTATTCTTCAATTTGTTAATATGGTGTATCACATTGATTGATTTCTGTACATTGAAGAATCCTTGCATCCCTGGGATAAATCCCACTTGATCACGGTGTATGATCCTTTTAATGTGTTGTTGGATTCTGTTTGCTAGTATTTTGTTGAGAATTTTTGCATCAATATTCATCAGTGATATTGGTGTGTAATTTTTTTCATAGTATCTTTGTCTAGTTTTGGTATCAGGGTGATGGTGGCCTCATAGAATGAGTTTGGGAGTGTTCTTTCCTCTACAATTTTGTGGAAGAGTTTGAGAAGGATGGGTGTTAGCTCTTCTCTAAATGTTTCATAGAATTCACCTCTGAAGCCATCTGGTCCTGCACTTCTGTTTTCGGGAAAATTTTTCATCACAGTTTCAATTTCAGTGCTTGTGATTGGTTTGTTCATATTTTCTGTTTCTTCCTGGTTCAGTCTTGGGAGGATATACATTTCTAAGAATTTGTCCATTTCTTTCAGGTTGTCTATTTTATTGGCATAGAGTTGCTTGTAGTAGTCTCTTAGGATGCTTTGTATTTCTGCAATGTCTGTTGTAACTTCTCCTTTTTCATTTCTAATTTTATTGAGTCTTCTCCCTCTTTTTCTTGATGAGTCTGGCTAATGGTTTATTAATTTTGTTTATCTTCACAAAAAACCAGCTTTTAGTTTTATTGATCTTTGCCATGGTTTTCTTTCTTTTTATTTCATTTATTTCTGCTTTGATCTTTGATTTATTTCCTTCTGCTAACTTTGGGTTTTGTTTGTTCTTCTTGCTCTAGTTCCTTTAGGTGTAAGGTTAGATTGTTTACTTGAGATTTTTCTTGTTTCTTGAGGTAGGCTTGTATAGCTTTAAACTTCCCTCTTAGAACTGCTTTTGCTGCATTCCATAGGTTTTGGATCGTCGTGTTTTCATTGTCATTTGTCTAGGTATTTTTTTGATTTGTTCAGTGATCTCTTGGTTGTTTAGTAACGTATTGTTTAGCCTCCATGTGTTCGTGTTTTTTACGTTTTTTTCCCTGTAATTCATTTCTAATCTCAGCATTGTGGTCAGAAAAGATGCTTGATATGATTTCAATATTCTTCAATTTACTGAGGCTTGATTTGTGACCCAAGATGTGATCTATCCTGGAGAATGTTCCGTGCGCACTTGAGAAGAGAGTGTAATCTGCTGTTTTTGGGTGGAATGTCCTATAAATATCAATTAAATCTATCTGGTCTGTTGTGTCATTTAAAGCTTCTGTTTCCTTATTTATTTTCATTTTGCATGATCCATGCATTGGTGTAAGTGAGGTATTAAAGTCCCCCAGTATTATTGTGTTACTGTCGATTTCCTCTTTTATAGATGTTAGCAGTTGCCTTATGTATTGAGGTGCTCCTATGTTGGGTGCATATATATTTATAATTGTTATATCTTCTTCTTGGATTGATCCCTTGATCATTATGTAGTCTCCTTCCTTGTCTCTTATAACATTCTTTATTTTAAAGTCTATTTTATCTGATATGAGTATTGCTACTCCAGCTTTCTTTTGATTTCCATTTGCATGGAATATCTTTTTCCATCCCCTCACTTTCAGTCTGTGTTCCTAAGTCTGAAGTGGGTCTCTTGTAGACAGCACATATATGGATCTCGTTCATGTATCCATTCAGCAAGCCTGTGTCTTTTGGTTGGAGCATTTAATCCATTCATGTTTAAGGTAATTATAGATGTGTATGTTCCTATGACCATTTTCTTAATTGCTTTGAGTTTGTTTTCATAGATCCTTTTCTTCTCTCGTGTTTCCCACTTAGAGGAGTTCCTTTTAACATTTGTTGTAGAACTGGTTTGGTGGTGCTGAAGTATCTTAGCTTTTGTTTGTCTGTAAAGCTTTTGATTTCTCCATCATATCTGAATGAGATCCTTGTTGGGTAGAGTAATCTTGGTTGTAGCTTCTTCCCTTTCATCACTTTAAGTATATCATGCCACTCCCTTCTGGCTTGTAGAGTGTCTGCTGAGAAATCAACTGTTAACCCTATGGGAGTTCCCTTGTATGTTTTTTGTCATTTTTCCCTCGCTGCTTTCAATAATTTTTCTTTGTCTTTTATTTTTGCCAATTTGATTACTATGTGTCTTAGCATGTTTCTCCTTGGGTTTATCATGTATGGGGCTCACTGCGCTTCCTGTACTTGGGTGGCTATTTCCTTTTCCATGTTAGGAAACTTTTCAACTATAATCTCTTCAAATATTTTCTCGGGTCCTTTCTCTCTCCTCCTTCTGGGACCCCTGTAATGCGAATGTTGGTGCATTTAATGTTGTCCCAGAGGTCTCTTAGGCTGTCTTCATTTCTTTTCATTCTTTTTTCTTTATTCTGTTCTGCAGCAGTGAATACCACCATTCTGTCTTCCAGGTCACTTATCCGTTCTTCTGCCTCACTTATTCTGCTATTGATTACTACTAGTGTATTTTTCATTTCAGTTATTGTATTGTTCATCTCTGTTTTTCTTTAATTCTAGATATTTGTTAAACATTTCCTGAATCTTCTCGATCTTTGCCTCCATTCTTTTTCCGAGGTCCTGGATCATCTTCACTAGCATTATTCTGAATTCTTTTTCTGGAAGGTTGCCTACTCCACTTCATTTAGTTGTTTTTCTCGGGTTTTATCTTGTTCCTTCATCTGGTACATAGTCCTCTGCCTTTTCACCTTGCCTATCTTTATGTGAATGTGGTTTTTGTTCCACAGGCTGCAAGACTGTCATTCTTGCTTCTGCTGTCTACCTTCTGTTGGACGAGGCTATCTAAGAGGCTTGTGTAAGTTTCCTGATGGGAGGGACTGGTGGCGGGTAGAGCTGACTGTTGCTCTGGTGGGCAGAGCTCAGTAAAACTTTAATCTGCTTGACTGTTGATGGGTCAGGCTGGGTTCCCTCCCTGCTGGTTATTTTGCCTGAGGCAACCAAACACTGGAGCCTACCTGGGCTCTTTGGTAGGGCTAATGACAGACTCTGGGAGGGCTCACACCAAGGAGTACTTCCCAGGACTTCTGCTGCCAGTGTCCTTGACCCTATGGTGAGCCACAACGCACCCCCCCCCCCACCGCCTCTGCAGGAGACCCTCCAACACTATCAGGTAGGTCTGGTTCAGTCTCCCTTGGTGTCACTGCTCCTTCCCCTGAGTCCTGATGTGCACAGTACTTTGTGTGTGCCCTCCAAGAGTGGAGTCTCTGTTTCCCCTAGTCCTGTCAAAGTCCTGCTATCAAATCCCACTAGCCTTCAAAGTCTGATTCTCTAGGAATTCCTCCTCCTATTGCTGGACCCCCACCCAGCTTGGGATGCCTGATGTGGGGATCATAACCTTCACTCCAGTGGGTGGACTTCTGTGGTATAAGTGTTCTCCAGTCTGTGAGTCACCCACCCAGCAGTTACGGGATTTGATTTTACTGCACCCCTTCTGCTGTCTCATTTTGGTTTCTCCTTTGTCTTTGGATGTGGGGTATCTTTTTTGGTGAGTTCCAGTGTCTTTCTGTCAATGATTGTCCAGCAGCTAGTTGTGATTTTGATGTTCTCTTAAGAGGGAGTGAGAGCATGTCCTTCTACTCCACCATCTTGGTTCCTCCCCTGCTCCATTGGTTTTATTCATCTTTTTCTACCTTTGTAAGTTGTTCGTTTTCATGGAGATTTGCTCATTATCCACTTTTTTAATATTTTGTGTCTCTGATATAGATTTTTAGTTTGCAGTTACCATGAAGTTTACAGACATCATCTCATAGATAAATTGCTATCAGTATAAAAAGGACAATCTTATCTTCTTTTCTTTTTTATAATTTATTTTTATGAAAGTATAGTTGATTTACAATGCTGTTAATTTCTGCTGTACAACAGTGACTCAGTTATACATATATATACATTCTTGTTTTATATTAGTTTGCATTATGCTTTATCACAGGATACTGAATACAGTTCTGTGTGCTATACCACAGGGCCTTGTTGTTTATCCATTCCATATATAATTGCTTACCTCTGTTAACCCCAAACTCCCAATCCATCACTCTCCCAAACCCCTACACTTTGGCAACCAAAAGTCTGTTCTTTATGTCCGTAGGTCTCTTACTGTTTCGTAGATAGGTTCATTTGTGTAAAATTTTTATTCCACATATAAGTGATAACATATGGTATTTGTATTACTCTTTCTGACTTACTTCAGTTAGTATGATGATCTCTCAGTCCACCCATGTTGCAGCAAATGGCATTATTTTCATTCTTTTTATGGCTGAGTAGTACTCCATAGTTTATATGTACTACATTGTCTTTATCCATTCATCTCTTAATGGACATTTAGGTTGTTTCCATGTCTTGGCAATTGTGAATAGTGCTGCTATGAACATAGGGGTGCATGTATCTTTTTGGATTAGAGTTTTGTCTAGATATATGCCCAGGAGAGAGATTGCTGGATCATATGGTAATTCTATTTTTAGTTTTCTGAGGGACCTCCGTACTATTTTCCACAGTGGCTGCACCAACTTACATTCCCACCAACAGTGTAGGAGGGTTCCCTTTTCTCCACAACCTCTCCAGCATTTGTTATTTGTAGGTTTTTTTCATGATGGCCATTCTGACCAGTGTGAGGTGGTACTTTATTGTACTTTGGTTTGAATTTCTCTACTAATTAACGATGTTGAGCATCTTTTCATGTGCCTATCAGCCATCTGTATTTCTTCTTTGGGGAAATGTCTCTTTAGGTCTTCTGCCCATTTTTTGATTGGGTTATTTGTTTGTCTGTTGTTGAGTTGTATGAGCTGTTTGTATATTTTGGAAATTAAGCCCTTGTTGGTCTCATCATTGGCAAATATTTTCTCCTGTTCTGTAGGTTGTCTTTTCATTTATTTTTTTGGTTTCCTTTGCTGTGCAAAAGCTTGTAAGTTTGATCAGGTCCCATTTGTGTATTTTTGTTTTTATTGCCTTGGGAGACTGACCTATGAAAACATTGGTATGATTTATGTTAGAGAATGTTTCGCCTATGATCTCTTCTAGGAGTTTTACAGTGTCATGTCTTTAAGTCTTTCAACCATTTTGAGTTTATTTTTGTATATGGTGAGAGGGTATGTTCTAACTTCATGAATTTACATGCAGCTGTCCAATTTTCCCAATACCACTTGCTGAAGAGACTGTCTTTTTCCCCTTGTATATTCTTGTCTCTTTGGTCGAAGATTAATTGACCGTATGTGTGTGGGTTTATTTCTGGGCTGTCTGTTCTGTTCCATTGATCCATATGTCTGTTTTTGTGCCAATACCATGCTGTTTTGATTACTGTAGCTTTTTAGTATTGAAGGACTATTTTATCTTAATTGGCTTATAAAGGTTTCATTCTTTTACGTCTCCCCTATTATAGTTTTGGCATTACAGTTTATCTTTTTATGCTGGGAATTTATTTCCAAATTATAGTAGCTATAGTTATTTTCAGTGTTCTTATCCTCTAACATATCTGCTGTAATTATTTAGTATTTTAAACTAGAGTTACAGCTTTCTATTTATCACTTTAATCAGAGTTCTGTGTACTTTCAGTTTTTTGTTTCATCTTGAAAAGCTTCTTTCAATATTTCTTTAAGGCAGGTCTAGTGGTAGTGAAACTGCTTTAGCTTTTGTCTGGGAAAGTCTTGGTTTCATCATGTCTGAAGGATAACTTTGCCAGATAGAGTATTCCTGGCTGGCAATTTTTATCTTTCAGTATTTGAATATGCCATTGCCCTCTCTCCTGGCCTGTAGAGTTCCTGTTGAGAAATCTGTTGAGAGCTTAATGGGTGTGTGTTTGTTTCTTGGTTGGTAGATTACTGTCTTTTTTCCCCCGGTTGCATTTAAAATTCTTTGTTAGTGACTTTTGACACCTTTATTGTAATATATCTTATAGCGTCTCTTTGCATTAAGATAAAGTGTTCTCTTACTGTTGTGGACATGTGTATCCAGTTTCTTCTCCAGGTTTAGGAAGTTCTGGGCTATTATTTCCAAATATTTTTCTATTTTTGTTTTATTGAGATGTAATTTACATAAGGCATTGTATAAGTTTAAGGTATATAGCATAATGATTTGACTTACATATATATAATAAAATGACTATCACAGTAAGTTTAGTTAACATCCATCATCTCACATAGATACAAACTTAAAAGTAGAAAAAAACGTTTCTTGTGATTAGAATCTTAGGATTTACTCTTACAAAGTTCATATATATCATACAGCAGCGTTAATTATATTTATCATGTTGTACATTACATCCCTAGTACTTATTGATCTTATAACTGGAACTCTGTACCTTTTGACTGCCTTCATCTAATTCCCCCTCCTCCATCTCCTGCAACTGGTAAACACAAATCTGACCTCTTTTTCTGTGAGTTTGTTTTTGTAGTATAATTGACCTACAGCACTGTTAGTTCATGTTCCACAACATAGTGATTTAGTATCTCTATACATTTCAAAATGATCACCACAATAATTACAATATGTCACCATACATAGATATTACATAGAGATTGACTGTATTCCCTACACTGTACATTTCATAACTGTGACTCATTTATTTTCCAGCTGGAAGTTCGTACCTCTTGATATCCCTCACCTATTTCTTTCCTCCCCCTCCCACACAGTGAACACCTGTTAGTTCTCCATATCTATAACTGTTTTGTTTGAATATATTTGTTCATTTGTTTTGTTTTTATAGATTTCACATACAAGTGAAATCATACAATGTTTGTCTTTCTCTGTCTGGCTTATTTCACTTATCATAATACTCTCTAGGTCCATTCACGTTGTTGCAAAGGGCAAGATTTCATTCTTTTTTATGGTGGAATATTACTCCATTGTGTGTATATACACATACATCTTTATTCATCTATTGATGGAATCTTTGGTTGCTTCCATATCTTTTATTTTCATTTTCTTAAAACTGTCTCTGTAATTATTTATTTACTTTAAATCAAAGTATAGTTGATTTCCAGTGTTGTTAATTACTGCTGTACAGAAAATTGACTCGGTTATATATAAATACACACACACACACACACACATATATATATATACACACATATTATATATACAGACACACACTCTTTTTCATATTCTTCTGCATTACAGATTATCATAGGATATTGAATATAGTTCCCTATCCTATACAGTAGCACTTGTTGTTTATCCTTTCTGTATATACCAGTTGGCATCTGCTAATCCCAAACTCAAAATCCATCCCTCTCTCACCCCACTCCTACTTGGCAACCACCAGCCTGTTCTTTATGTCCATGATTCTGTTTCTGTTTCATAGATAGGTTCATGTCCTGTTTTTGATTCCACATATAAGTGATATTATATGGTATTTGTCTTTCTCTTTCTGACTTACTTCATTTAGTATGATAATCTCTAGGTTCATCTGTGTTGCTACAGATGGCATTATTTCATTCTTTTTATGGCTGAGTAGTACTCCATTGTTTATATGTACTATGTTGTCTTTATCCATTCATCTATTGATGGACATTAAGGTTGTTTCTATGTCTTGGCTATTGTGAATCGTGCTGCTGTGAACATAGGGGTGCGAGTATCTTTTTGGATTACAGTTTCATCTGGATATATGCCCAGGAGTGAGATTGCTGGATCATCTGGTAATTGTTTTTAGTTTTCTTTTTTTTTTCTATTTATTTATTTATTTTTGGCTGCGTTGGGTCTTCGTTGCTGTGTGCAGGCTTTCTCTAGTTGCAGCAAGCAGGGGCTACTCTTCATTGTGGTGTGCAGGTTTCAGTAGTTGTGGCATGTGGGTTCTAGAGCACAGGCTCAGTAGCTGTGGACACAGGCTTAGTTGCTTTGTGGCATATGGGATCTTCCCAGGCCAGGGCTTGAATCCGTGTCCTCTGTCTGCATTGGCAGGTGGATTCTTAACCACTGCGCCACCAGGGAAGTCCCTGTTTTTAGTTTTGAGGGACCTCCGCACTGTTTTCCACAGTGGCTGCACCAACTTACGTTCCCACCAACAGTGTGGTAGGGTTCCCTTTTCTCCACAACCTCTCCAGCATTTGTTATTTGTAGATTCTTTTATGATAGCCATTCTGACCAGTGTGAGGTGGTGCCTTATTGTAGTTTGGTTTGCATTTCTCTAGTAGTTAGCAATGTTGAGCATCTTTTCATGTGCCTATTGACCATCTGTATTTCTTCTTTAGGGAAATGTCTCTTTAGGTCGTCTGCCCAGTTTTCAGTTGGGTTATTTGTGTGTTGCTGAGTTGTATGAGCTGTTTGTATATTTTGGAAATTAAGCCCTTGTTGGTTGCATCGTTGGCAAATATTTTCTCCTGTTCTGTAGGTTGTCTTTTCGTTTATTTTTTATGGTTTCCTTTGCTGTGCAAAAGCTTGTAAGTTTGCTCAGGTCCCATTTGTGTATTTTTGCTTTTATTGCCTTGGGAGATCTCAGAAAACATTGGTATGATTTATGTTAGAGAATGTTTCGCCTATGACCTCCCCTAGGAGTTTTACAGTGTCATGTCTTTAAGTCTTTCAACCATTTTGAGTTTATTTTTGTATATGGTGAGAGGGTGTGTTCTAATTTCATGGATTTACTTGCAGCTGTCCAATTTTCCCAACACCACTTGCTGCAGACTGTCTTTTTCCCATTTTATATTCTTTTTTTTTTTGCAGTACGCAGACCTCTCAATGCTGTGGCCTCTCCCATTGCGGAGCACAGGCTCTGGATGTGCAGGCTCAGTGGCCATGGCTCACGGGCCCAGCCACCCTGCAGCATGTGGGATTCCCCCTGGACTGGGGCACGAACCCGCGTCTCTTGCATCGGCAGGCAGACTCTCAACAACTGTGCCACCAGGGAAGCCCTCCCATTGTATATTCTTGCCTCCTTTGTTCAGGATTAGTTGACCATAAGTGTGTGGGTTTATTTGGGGGCTCTCTATATGATTGATGTAGGTTTCTGTTTTTATGCTGGTACCATGCTGTTTTGATGTCTGTAGCTTTGTAGTATAGTCTGAAGTCAGGGAGCCTGATTCCTTCAGCTCTCTTCTTTTTTTAAGGTTGTTTTGTCTGTTTGAGGTCTTTTGTGTTTCCTTACAAATTTAAAAAATTTTTGGACTTCCCTGGTGGTCCAGTGGTTAAGACTCTGCACTCCCAATGTAGGGGGCCCGGATTCGATCCCTGGTCAGGGAACTAGATCCTGCATGCTGCAACTAAAGATCCTGTGTGCTGCAGCTAAATATCCTGTGTGCCACAACTAAGACCCTGCGCAGCCAAATAAATAATTTTTTTTTAACTAAAAACTTTTTTGTTTTAGTTCTATGATAAATGCCTTTGGTATTTTGATACAGATTGCATTGAATCTGTAGATTGCCTTTGGGAGTATGGTCATTTTAACAATATTAATTCTTCCAGTATCACAGTGTATCTTTCCTTTTTCTTTCATTTATTTTTGGCTGCGTCGGGTCTTAGTTGCAGTACATGGGCTCTTCATTGAAGCATGTTGGCTCCTCTCTAGTTGTGGTTCCCAGGCTTCTCCCTAGTTGTGGCATGCAGGCTCCTGAGCTCATGGGCTCAGTCGTTGCAGCGCGCAAGCTCAGTAGTTGTGGCATGCGGGCTTAGTTGCTCCGCGGCATGTGGGATCTTAGTTCCCCGACCAGGGATCAAACCCACATCCCCTGCATTGGAAAGTGGATTTTTAACCACTGGACCACCAGGGAAGTCCCAAGCACAGTGTATCTTGACATCTGTTGTTGTCATCTTCAGTTTCTTTCATCAGTGTCTTATATTGATAGTTTTCTGAGTTTAGGTCTTTTACCTTTTATTCATAGGTATTTTATTTTTATGATGTGGTTTTAAATGGGATTGTTTCCTTAATTTCACTTTCTAATATTTCATTGTTATATAGAAATGCAACAGATTTCCATATATTAATTTTGTATCATGCAACTTTACTGAATTCATTGATGAGCTCTAGTAGTTTTCTGGCGGTGTCTTTAGGATTTTCTATGTATAGTATCTCTCATCTGCAAACAGTGACAGTTTTACCTTTTCCTTTTCAATTTGGATTCCCTTTAGTTGTGTCATCTGATTCCTGTGGCTAGTACTTCTAATACTGTGTTGAATAAAAGTGGCAAGAGTGGGCATCCTTGTCTTGTTCCTGATCTTACAGGAAATGCTTTCAGATTTTTCACTTTTGAATATGTTGTTAGCTGTGGGCTTATCATATATGGCCTTTATTATCTTCCTTCTCTGACCCCTTTCTAGAGTTTTTATCATAAATTCATGTTGAATTTTCTCAAAAGCTTTTTCTGCATCTATTGAGATGATCATATGGTTTTTATTCTTCAGTTTGTTAATGTGGTGTATCACTTTGATTGATTTGCAGATATTGAAAAATCCTTGCATCCCTGGGATAAATCCCACTTGATCATGGTGTGTAATCCTTTTGATGTATTGTTGGATTCAGTTTGCTCATATTTTGTGAGGATTTTTGCATCTATGTTCACCCGTGATACTGGCCTATAACTTTCATTTTTCTGTGATATCTTTGTCTGAGTTTTTGGTATTAATTTGATCATGGCCTTGTAGAATAGTTTGGAAGCATTCATTTCTCTGCAATTTTGGTGGAATGGTTTGAGAAGGATAGGTGTTAACTCTTCTCTAAATGTTTTGTAGAATTCACCTGTGAAGACATCTGTTCCTGGACTTTTGTTCGGTGGGAGGTTTTTTTTTTAAATTGGTCTGTTCATATTTTCTATTTCTTCCTGGTTTAGTCTTGGGAGATTGTACATTTCCAGGAATTTCTCCATTTCTTCTGTGTTGTCCAATTTATTGGCATATAGTTATTTGTAGTAGTCTCTTATCCTTTGTTTCTGTGGTGTCAGTTGTAATGTCTCCTTTTTCATTTCTGATTTTATTGATTTGGGCCCTCTTTTTTCTTGATGAGTCTGGATAAGGTATGTCAATTTTGTTTAACTTTTAAAAGAAACTCTTCATTGATTTTTTATTTTTTTTGTCTCTATTTCATTTATTTCTACTCTGATCTCTACCATGTCTTTCCTTCTACTAACTTTGGGGTTTGTGTTTTTTTCTAGCTCCTTTAGGTGTAAGGTTAGGTTGTTTATTCAGTTTTTTTGTTTCCTGAGGTAGGCTTTTATTGCTGTAAACTTCCCTCTTAGAACTGCTTTTGTTGTTCCCATAGAATTTTGGATTGTTGAGATTTGGTTTTGTTTTCATTTGTGTACAGGTATTTTTAAATTTTCTCTTTGATTTCTTCAGTGATCTATTGGTAGTGTAGTAGTATATTGTACAGCGTCCACATGTTAGTGTTTTTTGAATTTTTTTTCTTTTGGTTGATTTTTAGTCTAATGCTGTTGTGGTCAGAAAAGATGCTTCATAGAATTTCAGTTTCCTTAAATTTACTGATGTTTGCTTTGTGTCCTAGCATGTGATCTATTCTGGAAAATGTTCCATGTACACTTGAAAAGAATGTGTATTCTGCTGTTTTGGGATAGGATGCTCTATATATATATCTATTAAGTTCCCCTGATCTAATGTGTCTTTTAAGGCCAGTGTTTCCTTATTTATTTTCTGTCTAGATGATCTTTCCTTTGATATAATTGGGGTGTTAAAGTCCCCTACTATTATTGTGTTACTGTTGATTTCTCCCTTTGTGTCTGTTAATATTTACTTTATGTATGCTTCTATGTTGGGTGCATATATATTTACAATTGTATCTTCTTGGATTGATCCCCTGATCATGATGTAGAGTCCTTCTTTGTCTCTTATAACAGTCTTTATTTTAAAGTGTATTTTGCTACCCCCAGCTGTCTTTTGATTTCCAGTTGCATGGAATACCTTTTGCCTTCCAACTTTCAGTCTCTGTGTGTCTTTAGATATGAAGTGAGTTTCTCGTAGGCAGCATATTTATAGGTCTTGATTATTGTATCCATTCAGTCACTCTGTCTTTTGACTGGAGCACTTAGTCCATTTACATTTAAAATTATTGATGTATATGTTCTTATTGACATTTTGTTAATTGTTTTGGATTTGTTTTTGTAGGCTTTTTTTGTTCCTTTCGTCTTTTGTTTCTTGTGATTTTACTATCTTTAGTGTTATGTTTGAATTCATTTTTCTTCTTTGTGTGTATCTATTATAGATTTTTGATTTATGGTTACAGTGGGGTTCACATACAGCTAGCTAGCAGATAGATATGAATGATTGTTTTAAGTTGCTGATCTCTTAATTTCACATGCATTTTAACAACTCTGCATTTGTACTCTTCTCCCCTTACAATTACTGTTTTTGATATAATATTTTACATCTGATTGTTTTGTCTTTCCCTTAACTGCTTAATGTGGATATAGATTATTTTACTACTATTATCTTTTAACCTTCCTACTAGCTTTATGAGTGAATGATTTCCTACCTTTACTATATGTTTGCCTTTACCAGTGAGCTTTTTCCATTTGTCATTTTCATGTTTTCTTGTTGGGATCTTTTTTTTTTTTTTTTTTCACTTAGAGGTTCCTTTAACATTTCTTGTAAATCTGCTTCCATCATCTGAACTCCTTTAGCTTTTGCTTGTCATTCAAGCTTTTGATCTCTCCAACAAATCTGAACAAGAGCCTTGCTGGGTAGATTATTCTTGTTTTAGGTTTTTCTCTCTCACTACTTTAAATATATCATGTCACTCCCTTCTGGCCTTCAGAGTTTCTGCTGAAGAGTCAGCTGATAGCCTTATGGGAATGCCCTTATGTGTAACTTGCTGCCTTTAATTTTTGCTATTGTAATTAAAAAGAGAGAATATTAAAGATAATGTTTCTTGCTGTGTTCCTCTTTGGGTTAATCCTGTATGAGACTCTCTGAGCTTCGTGGACTTGGATATCTATTTCCTTTCCCAAATTAGGGAAGTTTCCAGCCATTCTGTCTTTAAGTATGTACTCAGTCTCTTTCTCTTTTCTCCTTCTGGACCCCCTATAATGTGAATGTTAGTGCACTTAAGTTGTCTCAGAGGTCTCTTAAACCATCTTCATATCTTTTCATTCTTTTTTCTGTTCAATTTCAGTGATTTCCACTACTGTCTTCCAGCTCACTGATCCATTCCTTTGTATCATTTGGTCTGCTGTTGATTTCTTCTAGTGTGTTTTTCATTTCAGTTATTGTATTCTTCATCTGTATGATTTTTCTTTGTATATGCTCTTTGTTAGAAACATCTAATCTCTCTCTCTGTGCATCCATTCTTCTCCCAAGTTCTTTGATCATCTTCAATCATGACCCTGAACTCTTTCTTGGGTATATTGCCTATCTCTACTTCACTTAGTTCTCCTGGGGTTTTATCTTGTTCCTTTGTTTGCAACATATTCATGTGTTGCCTCATTTTGCCTAATTTGTTCTTCACATTTCCCAGCCTAGGAGAAGTGGCCTTTTGTAAGAGACGTCCTATGCATCCAAGCAGTGCACTCCCCTCTTGCCACCAGAGCTATATGTACTAGGCGTTCCTAGAGGGCTGTGTGGGGCTTTCTGTCTTGGTAGGCTGACGGTGTGGTCAGTCTGGTAGGGTTGGTTGTCCCCTAGCCTGGTTGGTTGCCAGGTCCTACCTTTTGTGGAGTCTGCCAGCTGCTGGTTGGCAGGACTGGGTCATGAGGCGGCTGACTGTGGAACCCCACAGGTTCTCTAGGCTAATGCTGGGTTACTGGTGGGCAGAGTCAGGGTCCAGGAGACCCCAGGGCTGTTGTCCACCCACTGCTATTTGAATCTGGTTACTGGGGCTAGTGCCAGCCTCCTGGCTGATAGAGGTGGGTTCTGGGGTCTGGTTGCAGGTCCCAGGGGTCCCAGAACTGGGATCAGATAGCTGGTGAGTGGGGCCAGTTTCTGACACAGTTGGCTGTGGGACCTGGGGTGTTTTGAAGCTTGTGTTGGCCTGCTGGTGGCCAAGGCCCAGCTGGTCCCTGGGCAGAGTCTGGGTCTGCAAGCTGCACGGCTACAGTTTTCTTGCAGCTGGTGTCTGTGCCCTAGTGGTGAGAGTGGGTCCTGGGGTCTTTGGCTGGAAGGTCTTGGGGGGCCTCGGCTAGTGCCTGCACACTGGCATGTGGGGCTGGGTCCTCTCATGGACAGGGCAGCGTCCAGAGGCAACTGTGGGCTCAGAGGGTCTTAAGGCAGCCTGTCCACTGGTGGGTGGGACTGTGGTCACACCCAGTTAGTTGCTGGGTCTTGGGGCCAATAAGCTAGAGGGAGGATTCCAAAATGGCACTTGCCAGCACCAGTGTCCACATGGTAGAAGGAGCTCCCAAACATGGCTACCATCAGTGTCTGCATTTCCAGGATGAGCTGCAGTTGTTTCTTGCCTCAAGGAGACTTTCCAAGATCAGCAGGCTCCTATCCAATTACTGCTTCTCCCTGGGTCCTGGAGTGTGTGATAGTTTGTGCACACCCTTTAAGAGTGAAGTCTCTTATTTCCTACAGACTCTGGGACTCCTGAAAGTAAGCACTGCTGGCCTTCAAACCCACATGCTGTAGGTGCTCATCTTCTTGGTGTAGAATCCCTGGGCTAGAGAGTCCAACATGGAGCTCGGATGTCTCACTCCTTTGGGAGAACCTCTGCAATTGTAATTATTGTCCCTTAGCTCGGTGCTTTGTGACCACCTAGAGGGATGGGATAGGGAGGGTGGGAGGGAGACACAAGAGGGAGGGGATATGGGGATACATGTATATGTATAGCTGATTCACTTTGTTATACAGCAGAAACTACCACACCATTGTAAAGCAACTGTACTTGAAGATATTTTTTTTTTAATTCTAATTATTCTCCCATTTGTGGGTTGCCAACCCATATGTAGGGGACTTGCCTATATTGTGACTCTGCCCCCTCCTAACTGTGATGGTTCCTTTATATCTTTAGTTATAGAAGACCTTTTTTGGTAGGTTTTTTTTTCATTGATGGTTGTTCTGCAGATAGCTATGATTTTGGTATGCCTGTGACAGGAGGTGAGCTCAGGGTTTTTTTACTCCACCATCTTGACTACTTCCCTCATCTGAATCATTTCCAAAGTCCTATCCTCTGGCTTGCTAATTCTCTCTTCCATGCGATCTGCTCTATTTCCAATGTTTTTAATGCAGCCTTCATCTCATTTCCTGAGTGAGTTCCTCAGGTCCAGATTGTTCGGTTCTTTAAAATTTCATTCTCTTGG
Source organism: Kogia breviceps (assembly GCF_026419965.1). NCBI lineage: Eukaryota > Metazoa > Chordata > Mammalia > Artiodactyla > Physeteridae > Kogia > Kogia breviceps. The sequence continues at coordinate 148,726,497 of NC_081312.1, forward strand.
TAAAGTATTCCTTCTGTTCATTAATTTCATTCCTCAGTTCACTGAAAATTCGTTGAATTTCTTCATGACAACTCTTTTGAATTCTTTATAAGGTAGATCACAGTATTCTGTGTCTTTGGGTTCAGTTGCTGAAAAACTGTCATTTTATTTTTACTTTTGCCATATTACGACGATTTTTTCATAGTGTTTGATGAAATGTGCCTCTGCACATTTTCATTTGAAGTAACAAATGCCTTTCTTAGGTAAGGCTTTGTTTGCTTTGATTCTAGTAAATAGGTTGGTAATACGAAGCCTTTCTTTTGCTTTCCAGAAGGTGGCAATAGAGCACAAGTTTTTGACTTACTGGAGCTAAGTTGGGAGCATGTGCATAAAAAAGCTGGTGTTAAAAAAAGAACAAAGGCTGGTGACAGACTGGGGTTGAGGGGGTATATAATAAGCACTTGGAGATTTGGGTATGCCCATGGCCTGGCAGGGGGAATCTTCCACTGGGGGAGTTCCAGCAGTGCATAGGAGGACTTATTGATGGAATTCCAGGACAGATGGCAGGAAACCCATACCTTCAGTTGTCTTTGGCTGCCTTCTTTCCTTTCCATCCTCCTGGTTACAGAGGTCTCTCTTCAGGACTCAGGTGTTGCCAAAGAAAAATAGGGCCCTTCAGCTGCCACCTACATTGCCAGGCAGACTGTCACCCCTTTCACTTTCCACCTCCTCTGCCAGAGAGACTGTTGCCACCACCACTGCAACTCCCTTGGCTCTGTGGTCTTCTCCAAGATCCAACCCACCCACTTTCAGATGCACAGGTGGATGCATCTCTTGGGTGTCCTGGTGTGTGTGCAGAGGCACTTTCTGTTACAGATGTCTAATAGTTGTAGGTTGAAGTGGAGAGAAAAAAAGGAACAACTCATGCCACCATGATACTGCCCTTACTCCCGTGACCAGCTGCCAACATTGCATTGTGCCCTTGAGCACATCCTTTCCTTGTATGTAATTAACACCAGATGGAAATCAAATGTATTCAGAAACCATTTTTACTCATTGGAGTTAATGAGCTAAAAGAATATTGGTACTGTTGACAACTGCAAGTCCCCCACAGGCTGCAGTCCTGGAAGTCAGGTGGAGAAAGTGTTTCAAGGAGGAAGGAGAGATCAGCTGTCAAATCATGCTTGATGGGTCATGTAGGATGAAGACTGAGAAAGGACCACTGGATTTAACAATGTGGCGGTCATTAGTGGTCTTAAGCAAGTTTGCTGAAATGGTAAAGGAAAAAAGCCTGAATAAAAGTAGGTACAACAGAGAATAGGAGGAAAAAAAAATCAGAGTCCATGAATATACTATTTCGAGGAGTATCACCATAAAGGGAAGCAAAGAATGTAATAGCTGGAGAGAAAGTAGAATTAAGATGATTTTTTAAACTTTTTCCATGTATATTTTCAAGCATACACAAGAATTGAGGGAAAAGTAAAATGGACCTATTGATACATGTACTCGTTTCCCAGTTTCAATAGCTATTGATATTTTGACAATCTTGTTTCATCTACAACTTTCTGATTGGAGTATTTTAAAGAATCACTGTTTCACCTCTGATAACTTTAGTATATATTGTTTTTAGATGAGAACATAAAAATTATAATCACAGTGACAATATTAACTATAGTGCCTTAATGTCATAACTCATCTGTGTTTATCTTTTTCCAATAGAATAGAGAATTTTTTAAGGGAAAAATAACAGCATGTGTGTATACTGATGGGACTGATCCAAGAGATGGAAGGAACAAGATGCAGGAACAAGAGGAAATGGGCTCTCATGCCCGGATGGAGGAGTGGCCTTACATAGATGCAGAGTGGTCTCCCTGGTTAGAGGAGAGAAGGCCAAGTGTGCAGACAGATGCACAGCATGGGGGAGATGTGGTGGAGAGAGCATGTGGAGGTTCTATTCAGATGCTTCCATTGTCTCAGTGAAATAAGAAGCAAGATCCTCGTCCAGAGTAAGGATGGAAGAGAAGGTGTTGGAGGTTTCAGGAGGAGAAAGTGTGTGATAGCAGGAGCTGAGCACTACTTACCCAGAATGGGATCCTTAAGATGATCCTTCTTCCTTTGCAGGAGAAGGAAGGTAAGTCACTTTGCTTGGCCACCATTGAAAAACAATACAAAGGAAGCATCTAAAGTAACTGGTACAGAAGCAAAACTTCATCATTTCCAGGTTCAGGAATTTATCTTTATATCCAAAACAATCTGAATGTCAAGTCACTGGACATTCTAGTTCTGAAGACTCGGTGTTAATGAGTGGTCCATTTCAAGGCCCAATGCAGTAGTCACTGTAGAAGTGAAAGAATTCTGAGCCAGAAAGAAACTGCTTTTGTCCCCACCTTCTGTCTTATCCCTGAGTTTCTGCTTTCTGATTTGAAACTTTGCATTATCAATTGGGAATTTTCCTCAACTTTTTCAGGGTTAATTGGGAATTTAAAAATTATTCAAAGTATAGTATGATGTTTCCTCTCCTTTACCTTTATGTAACCTCTCCTCTCTGTATATTCACTCCTGCCTGCTTTCACAGCTATTAATACTAGTTAACTAACATTTATTCATTATTCACTCTATGCTTTGTACTCATTTGAGGAAACAGACTTTGAGAGGTTGAGTGACTTGCCCAAACACACATTATAGGTAAGGGGCCAGTTCTTGAACCAAGGTCATATGACTTCCAAGACCTCTATCCCAGCCACAATACTGCACCCACCTGATTATCACTCAGAGTTTCCCCCATAGCCATTAGCACAATGACATGCTGAAAAGCAAACTAAGACTACTGGCTGGCCCCTTGACCCTGCCTGGTCTAATCTCAGCTCTGCTACTTTTTAATTGAATGACATTGGACAAATTATTTAGCCTTTTGTAACATTTGTTACCTCACTAGTACAAAAAAATACCTATTAACAGATTTACAACATAGTTATTTTGAAGATTGAATTATATGAAACATATATGAAACATAACATATTATATGAAACATAATTATATGAAACATAATTATATGAAACATACTTAGAGCCTGCCACGTAACACGTACTAACTAAATGTTACCTAAAAAATATTGTTCTTACCACTAATCAGCTTTGGCCAAGTGACTTCACATCTCTAAATATGTTCTGCTTCCCTGATTTGCTTTGATAGAGCTCTGGGAATCACTGAACCATGTAAGGTATACCTTGGGGAACGATGTTCCTGGTTTTGCCCTATTAGGGAAAATTGGGTGTTATAATATATCATTCTTTCTCTGACCATCCCACAAAACTCCTTTCTCCTTTTCTTGCAGTGACTGCATTTGTTCTGGGAAGCTGTTACATGTTATCTGCCTTTTATGTATTTGGGACAACAGTACAGTGACTTTTTATATTTTTGTTAATGCTAATTTCCCACAGAAAAACTGTAAAAATAAGCCACATAAAAATGACAAAAACAAAAAAATTGTACTTTTAGGGTGAGAAGTAAATAATATTTAGTTCTCCAGAGATTAAAAACCTAAAAGACAAGTTCATGAGCCTACAGTTCTGCCCAGTAGTCAGACATGCAGGGAGTAGAAGGGCTCTAGGTTCAGGGGTGAGGGGATTTGTCTAAAGTCATTTGTTCTTTTACAACAAGGTATCACCTCACACCAGTCAGAATGGCCATCATTTAAAAGTCTACAGATAGCAAATTCTGGAGAAGATGTGGAGAAAGGGAACCCTCCTACACTGTTGGTGTGAGAGTAAATTGGTGCAGTCACGATGGAGAACAGTACGCAGGTTCCTCAGAAAACTAAAAATAGACTTGCCATATGATCCTGCAATCCCACTCCTCGGCATATATCCAAAAAAACTCTAATTCAAAAAGATAAATGCAACCCTGTGTTCATTGCAGCACTATCTACAATAGCCAAGACATGGAAGCAACCTAAATGTCCACTGACAGAGGAATGGATAAAGATGTGGTACATAGAAACAATGGAATATTACTCAGCCATGAAAAAATAATGCCATTTGTAGCAACAAGCATGGACCTAGAGATTATACTAAGTGAAGTTTGAAGAGAAGTACCATGGGATATCACTTATATGTGGAATCTCAAATACTACACAAATGAACTTATCTACAAAATGGAAATAGACTCACACCAAGACACATAGTAATCAAATTGGCAAAAATTAAAGGCAAAGAAAAATTGAAAGCAACAAGGGAAAAATGACAAATAACATACAAGGGAACTCCCATAAGGTTAACAGCTGATTTCTCAGCAGAAACTACAAACCAGAACGGAGTGGCATGATAAAGTGATGAAAGGGAAGAACCTACAACCAAGATTACTCTACCCAGCAAGGATCTCATTCAGATTCAATGGAGAAATCAAAAGCTTTACAGACAAACAAAAGCTAAGAGAGAATTCAGCACCACCAAACCAGCTCTACAACAAATGCTAAAGGAACTTCTCTAAGTGGGAAACACAAGAGAAGAAAAGGACCTACAAAAACAAACCCAGAACAATTAAGAAAATGGTCATAGGAACATACATATCTATAATTACCTTAAACATGAATGGATTAAATGCTCCAACCAAAAGACAGGCTTGCTGAATGGATACAAGAACAAGACCCATATATGTGCTGTCTACAAGAGACCCACTTCAGACCTAGGTACACATACAGAGTGAAAGTGAGGGGATGGAAAGAGATATTCCATACAAATGGAAATCAAAAGAAAGCTGGAGTAGCTATACTCATATCAGATAAAATAGACTTTAAAATAAAGAATGTTACAAGAGACAAGGAGGGACACCATATAATGATCAAGGGATCAATCCAAGAGGAAGATATAATAATTATAAATATATATGCACCCAACATAGGAGCACCTCAATACATAAGGCAACTGCTAACATCTATAAAAGAGGAAATCGACAGTAACACAATAATACTGGAGGACTTTAACACCTCATTTACACCAATGCATGGATCATGCAAAATGAAAATAAATAAGGAAACAAGCTTTAAATGACACAATAGCCCAGATAGCTTTAATTGATATTTATAGAACACTCCACCCAAAAACAGCACATTACACTTTCTTCTCAAGTGCACACAGAACATTCTCCAGGACAGATCACATCTTGGGTCACAAATCAAGCCTCAGTAAATTGAAGAATATTGAAATCATATCAAGCATCTTTTCTGACCACAATGCTATGAGATTAGAAATGAATTACAGGGAAAAAAACATAAAAAACACGAACACATGGAGGCTAAACAATACGTTACTAAACAACCAAGAGATCACTGAACAAATCAAAAAATATAGACAAATGACAATGAAAACATGACAATCCAAAACCTATGGGATGCAGCAAAAGCAGTTCTAAGAGGGGAGTTTGTAGCTATACAAGCCTACCTCAAGGGACAAGAAAAAACTCAAGTAAACAATCTAACCTTACACTTAAAGGAACTAGAGCAAGAAGAACAAACAAAACCCAAAGTTAGCAGAAGGAAATCAAAGATCAAAGCAGAAATAAATGAAATAAAAAGAAAGAAAACCATGGCAAAGATCAATAAAACTAAAAGCTGGTTTTTTGAGAAGATAAACAAAATTAATAAACCATTAGCCAGACTCATCAAGAAAAAGAGGGAGAAGACTCAATAAAATTAGAAATGAAAAAGGAGAAGTTACAACAGACATTGCAGAAATACAAAGCATCCTAAGAGACTACTACAAGCAACTCTATGCCAATAAAATAGACAACCTGAAAGAAATGGACAAATTCTTAGAAAGGTATAACCTTCCAAGACTGAACCAGGAAGAAACAGAAAATATGAAGAGACCAATCACAAGTAATGAAATTGAAACTGTGATTAAAAAATCTTCCAACAAGCAAAAGTCCAGGACCAGATAGCTTCACAGGAGAATTCTATGAAACATTTAGAGAAGAGCTAACACCCATCCTTCTCAAACTCTTCCACAAAATTGCAGAGGAGGGAGCACTCCCAAACTCATTCTATGAGGCCACCATCACCATGATACCAAAACCAGACAAAGATACTATGAAAAAAATTACACACCAATATCACTGATGAATATTGATGCAAAAATTCTCAACAAAATACTAGCAAACAGAATCCAACAACACATTAAAAGGATCATACACCATGATCAAGTGGAATTTATCCCAGGGTTGCAAGGATTCTTCAATGTACGGAAATCAGTCAATGTGATACACCATATTAACAAATTGAAGAATAAAAATCATTTGATCATCTCAATAGATGCAGAAAAAGCTTCTGACAAAATTCAACACCAATTTATGATAAAAACTCTCCAGAAAGTGGGCATAGAGGGAACCTACCTCAACATAATAAAGGCCATATATGACAAACCCACAGCAAACATCATTCTCAATGGTGAAAAACGGAAAGCATTTCCTCTAAGATCAGGAACAAGACAAGGATGTTCACTCTCACCCCTATTATTCAACAGTTTTTGAAGTCCTAGCCACGGCAATCAGAGAAGAGAAAGAAATAAAAGGAATACAAATTGGAAAAGAAGAAGTAAAACTGTCACTGTTTGCAGATGACATGATACTATACATAGAGAATCCTAAAGATGCCACCAGAAAACTACTAGAGCTAATCAATGAATTTGGTAAAGTAACAGGATACAAAATTAATGCACAGAAATCTCTTGCATTCCTATACACTAATGATGAAAAATCTGAAAGAGAAATTAAGGAAACACTCATTTACCATTGCAACAAAAAGAATAATATACCTAGGAACAAAGCTACCTAAGGAGAAAAAAGACCTGTATGCAGAAAGCTATAAGACACTGATGAAAGAAATTAAAGATGATACCAACAGATGAAGAAATATACCATGTTCCTGGATTGGAAGAATCAATATTGTGAAAATGACTATACTACCCAAAGCAATTTACAGATTCAGTGCAATCCCCATCAAATTACCAATGGCATTTTTTTTTTTTTTTTGGCAGTACACGGGCCTCTTACTGTTGTGGCCTCTCCCATTGCAGAGCACAGCCTCCGGACGCGCAGGCTCAGCAGCCATGGCTCACAGTCCTACCTGTTCCTTGGCATGTGGGATCTTCCTGGACCGCAGCACAAACCCATGTCCCCTGCATCAGCAGGCGAACTCTCAACCACTGCTCCACTAGGGAAGCCACGAATGGCATTTTCTACAGAACTAGAACAAAAAATCTTAAAATTCGTATGGAGACACAAAGGACCCCAAATAGCCAAAGCAGTCTTGAGGGAAAAAAATAGATCTGGAGGAATCAAGCTCCTGGACTTCAGACTATACTACAAAGCTACAGTAATCAAGACAATATGGTACTGGCACAAAAACAGAAATATAGATCAATGGAACAAGATAGAAAGCCCAGAGATAAACCCACACACCTATGGTCAACTAATCTATGACAAAGGAGGCAAGGCCATACAATGGAGAAAAGACAGCCTCTTCATTAAGTGGTGCTGGGAGAAATGGACAGCTTCATGTAAAAGAATGAAATCAGAACATTCCCTAACACCATACACAAAAATAAACTCAAAATGGATTTGAGACCTAAATGTAAGACTGGGCACTATAAAACTCTTAGAGGAAAACATAGGAAGAATAGTCTTTGACATAAATCACAGCAAGATCTTTTTTGATCCACCTCCTAGAGTAATGGAAATGAAAACAAAACTAAAAAATGGGACCTAATATAACTTTAAAGCTTTTGCACAGCAAAGGAAACCATAAACAAGACGAAAAGACAACTCTCAGAATGGGAGAAAATATTTGCAAATGAATCAACGGACAAAGGATTAATCTCCAAAATATATAAACAGCTCATGCAGCTCAATATTAAAGAAACAAAAAAACCCAATCCAAAAATGGGCAGAAGACCTAAACAGACATTTCTCCAAAGAAGACATACAAATGGCCAAGAAGCACATGAAAAGCTGCTCAACATCACTAATTATTAGAGAAATGCAAATCAAAACTACAATGAGGTACCACCTCACACCAGTTAGAATGGGCATCATCAGAAAATCTGCAAACAACAAATGCTGGAGAGGGTGTGGAGAAAAGGGAACCCTCTTGCACTGTGGGTGGGAATGTAAATTGATACAGCCACTGTGGAGAACAGTATGGAGGTTCCTTAAAAAACTAAAAATAGAATTACCATATGATCCAGCAATCCCACTGCTGGGCATACACCCTGAGAAATCCATAATTCAAAAAGGCACATGCACCCCAATGTTCATTGCAGCACTATTTACAATAGCCAGGTCATGCCTGGCTATTGCCCATTGACAGACAAGTGGATAAAGAAGTTGTGGTACATACGTACAATAGAATATTAGCCATAAAGAGGAACAAATTTGGGTCATTTGTAGAGATGTGGATGGACCTAGAGACTGTCATACAGAGTGAAGTAAGTCAGAAGAGAAAAACAAATATCATATATTAACGCATATATGTGGAACCTAGAAAAATGGTACAGATGAACTGTTTTGCAGGGCAGAAGTTGAGACACAGATACAGAGAAGAAACATGGACACCAAGGGGGGAAAGTTGCAGGGGGGGTGTGGCGGGTAGTGTGCTGAATTGGACAATTGGGATTGACATGTATACACTGATGTGTATAAAATTGATGACTAATAAGAACCTGCAGTATTAAAAAAACAAACAAAACTAATACTAAACTTTCTTTGGGTTATTTGTATGGAAATATGTTAATATAAATGTTTCAGACATTACATGAAATATCTACAAATCTTGTATGTTTGGTATAATGTTATAAGTCATAATTCTAGTTATTACTTTAAAATGTATATCTCAGAAATTACTAAATTTTCTTGTCAATTGCATTATTATGAACTTTCATCAAACCTTTAACCGTGGTCATTTTTAAGTCTTTTGTTATTTATAGACAGTTCTGGGTGTACTCTGATGCCTTTGCAAAAATGTTCCTATAAAAGGGTTTCATCTTCAAGGAATTCATTGAAAAGACTCTGACAAGTACAGGTTTCTGGTAACTGCCTATACTGCTGAACTGAATGAACAAGCATTTTCAGAACTCTAATGGAAAACTGATGAACTCATAAAAGTGCTAACAAAAGATCAAGATAAAAAAATTAATTACATGGGACTGAGTGAACTGATGAGGATGAATATAATTTTTGTGACTTTCTGTTTGAATAAAAAAAAAACTCCCACAAGGACTCAGAGGCAAAAAATATAAAAATCAATTTTCACTGCAAAGTAAAGGAGCTGTTACAGTGGAGGATTACTGGACTTAAGTCAATATTATGACATAGTATTAGTGTGTTTTGTGTTTGGTAATTGCAATCATTGTTGCTTTTGTTGTGGTCATCCATTTACAATGCATGGTGTCAGTCTATCTATCTCTTGTAAAAATAAAATACAGTGTGTGTGGGTTTAAAACAAATGGAAACAGACTCATGACATACAGAAGAGACTTGTGGTTGCCAAGGGGGAGAGGGTGTGGCAGAGGGATGGATTGGGAGTTTGGGATTACTACATGCAAACTATTATATATAGAATGGATAAACAACAAGGTCCTACTCTATAGCACAGAGAACTATATTCGATATCCTGGAATAAAACATTGGAAAAGAATATGAAAAGGTATATTTATATATATATGTATAACTGAGCCCCCTTGCTGTACAGTAGAAATTAATACAATGTAAATAACTATACTTCAATAAAATTAATTTTAAATAAATAAATAAAGGCAGTGAAAGGTTATTTTGGAAGAGCAGTGGTATCTTTCTTCAGTCACTTTGCACACAAGCCTTTTTTGTATTTAAAAATGCTCAGATTTTTGTACTTTTAGAGGTATATCTACATCATTCCAACATCTGAAAGTTGCATTTATCTTTAAATCAATAGCATACAATGATGTGGTTCCTCCGAGGGAAATGTATAGACAGAACTGATGGATTTCATCAGTCCCTGACCACTTCCCCAAGTCTTAACGACCTTTAATGCCTACATTCACTGGGCCTCAGTTTCCTCACAGGTTTTTAAGTGAAACGAAGCCCATCTATGAAAGTTACAGCTATATTTTAAAATGGGAAAAATTGGAATTTAAGCCATTTAGGAAAACACTTGTTGACCATCTCTACACTTGTGCTCCCTAAGAAAATGCTTCCTCCTCACTCAGGTATCATTGGGTGTGATCCAACAGTGGATCAGACAACCTGGTTGTTAGCAATTAAAAAAATAGACTAATTGTTCTTTTATTCCTTATGTATTATTTTATTTCTAGGATATTTCATTTAGACTTCTAAATATTGAGACACTATGCTTAAAGTCATTATTCTGACCAATACAGTTGTGAAGCTACTTAGTTGACATTCCAAGTTCATAGTTCTGTTGTCTTCCTCTTGGTTCATTTTGTCTCCAAGAGGCCCCCACCGGCATAATTTGGGACAACTTGAGCATCAACTAATAATGATAGTAAAGGATTAGAACCCACTGAATAAAGTATAAAAAACCATGAGCCCTTGCTGATAAAAATAAATAACCAAGTAAAAGAAGGAAAAGCCATTTCTCCAAGAAGACCTGCTTCCTTTTAGCAGGAGATAGTACTTACAAGCTGAATTGGATTTTACTTCAAGTTTTTCCAGCTGTATTCATCTGACTTTTAAATTTTTTATTTGCTTAGCAAGACTAGGTTTGATGGGCTGAAACTTACCTTTCTATCCTTTTATGTTCTATCATTTTTCTAACAAATTACTTGCAAGTGTGTTTTGATAATAGAAAATCAAATCAACTATATATATTAATCTCCCCCTTTCTTCCCAAACACTATTGGGAAGACACCACAGTTCAATAATCAATAGAAAATTGGGAAGGTTTCATCAGCAGTATGGAATTTCCAGATTTAATGTCAGTGGGAACAAACTGACAGTAGAAGCCAGCAGAGCTGAGAGATTTTCAGCCCACTTCAGGGAATAGAGTATCTCCAAAAAGTGAAATTTTTCTCCCACAAAACTATGGAATATAGATTGGTTCAATATGGCAGAGTAGAAGGACATGCTCTCACTCCCTCTTTCAAAAACACCAGAATGACAACTAACTGCTGAGCAATCATTGACAGGAAGACACTGGAACTCACCAAAAAAGGTACCTCACATGCAAAGACAAAGGAGAAGCCGCAATGAGACAGTAGGAGGGGTGCTATCACAATATAATCCCATAACTGCTGGGTGGGTGACTCACAAACTGGAGAACACTTATACCACAGAAGTGCCCCACTGGAGTGAAGGTTATGAGCCACACATCAGGCTTCCCAACCTGGGGGTCCGGCAGTGGGAGGAGGAATTCCTAGAGAATCAGACTTTGAAGGCTAGTGGGATTTGATAGCAGGACTTTGACAGGACTTGGGGAAACAGAGGCTCCACTACTGGAGGGCTCACACAAAGTAGTGTGTGCATCGGGACCCAGGGGAAGGAGCAGTGACCCCATAGGAGACTAAACCAGACCTACCTGTTAGTGTTGGAGGGTCTCCTGCAGAGGTGGGGGGCAGCTGTGGCTCACCAAGGGACAAGGACACTGGCTGCAAAAGTTCTTGGAAGTACTCCTTGGTGGGAGCCCTCCCAGAGTCCACCATTACCCACAAAGAGCCGGGTAGGCTCCAGTGCTTGGTCGCCTCAGGCCAAACAACCGACAGGGAGAGAGCCCAGCCCCACCGATCAGCAGACAAGCAGATTAAAGTTTTACTGAGCTCTACCCACCAGAGCAACAGTCAGCTCTACCCACCACCAGTCCCTCCCATCAGGAAATTTACAAAAGCCTCTTAGATAGCCTCATCCACCAGAGGGCAGACAGCAGAAACAAGAACTACAATCCTGCAGCCTGTGGAACAAAAACCACATTCACATAAAGATAGGCAAGATGAAAAGGCAGGGGGCTACGTACCAGGTGAAGGAACAAGATAAAACCCCAGAAAAACTACTAAATGAAGTGGAGTAGGCAACCTTCCAGAAAAAGAATTCAGAATAATGCTAGTGAAGATGATCCAGGACCTCGGAAAAAGAATGGAGGCAAAGATCGAGAAGATGCAGGAAATGTTTAACAAACATCTAGAAGAATTAAAGAACAAACAAACAGAGATGAACAAAATAATAACTGAAATGAAAAATACAATAGAAGGAATCAATAGCAGAATGAGGCAGAAGAACGGATAAGTGACCTGGAAGACAGAATGGTGGAATTCACTGTTGCGGAACAGAATAAAGAAAAAAGAATGAAAAGAGGGGAGCTCAGGCTCAGGCTTCGGTCGGATCGCAGGGAGAGGACTGGGGTTGGCAGAGTGAAAAGAAGGGGTGAGTGCACCACAGCTAGCCAGGAGGGAGTCCGGGAGAAGTCTGGAGCTGCCGAAGAGGCAAGAGACCTTTTCTTCCCTCTGCTTCCTGGTGTGCGAGGAGAGGGGATTAAGGGCACCGCTTAAAGGAGCTCCAGAAACGGGTGCGGAGCTGCCGAAGAGACAGACTTTTCCTTGCCTCTTTGCTTCCTGGGGCGCGAGGAGAGGGGATTAAGCGTACTGCGTAAAGGAGCTCCAGAAACGGGCACGAGCTGCGGCTGTCAGCTCGGACACCAGAGACGGGTGTGGGACGCTAGGGTTGCTGCTGCCACCACCAAGAGGTGTGTGTGCGAGCACAGGTCACTCTCCATACCTCCCCTCCCAGGAGCCTGTGCAGCCCGCCATTGCCAGGGTCCCAGGATCCAGGGACAGCTTCCCTGGGAGAACACGTGGCGTGCCTTGGGGCGGTGCAGCGTCATGCCAGCCTCTGCTGCCACAGGCTCACCCCGCATCCGTGCCCCTCCCCCTCCGCCGGCATGAGTGAGCCAGAGCCCCCGAATCAGCTGCTCCTTTAACCCCGTCCTGAGCGAACAGCAGACGCCCTCGGATGACCTACATGCAGAGGCGGGGCCAAGTCCAAAGCTGAATCCCAGGAGCTGTGCGAACAAAGAGGAGAGGGGGAGGTCTCTCCCAGCAGCCTCAGAAGCAGCAGATTAAAGCTCCACAATCAACTTGAAGTGCCCTGCATCTGTGGAAAACCTGAATAGACAGCGAAATATCCCAAGTTGAGGAGGTGGAATTTGGGAGCAAGATATATTACTATTTCCCCCTTTTTTTCTTTTTGTGAGTGTGTATGTGTGTGCTTCTGTGTGAGATTTTGTCTGTATAGCTTTGCTTTTACCATTTGTCCTAGGGTTCTGACTGACCCATATTTTTTTAAAAATTTTTTCTTCTTAATAATTATTTTTTATTTTAATAACTATATTTTATCCTACTTCACTTTGTCTTCTCCCTTTCTTTCTTCCTTTCTTTCTTCCTTCCTTTCTTCCCTCCTTCCTTCCTTTTTTACTTCCTTCCTCCCATCCTTCCTCCCATCCTTCCTCCCTTTCCTCCTCCCTTCCTTCCTTCCTTTCTTCCTTTCTTGCTTCCTTCATGTTTCCTTCCTTTCTTCCTCCCTTCCTTCCTTTCTTCCTTCCTCCCTTTCTTCCTCCCTTCCTTTCTTGCTTTCTTCCTTCATTTCTTCCTCTCTTCCTTCCTTCCTTTCTTCCTTTCTTGCTTCCTTCATTTTTCCTTCCTTTCTTCCTCCCTTCCTTCCTTTCTTCCTCCCTCCCTTCCTCCCTCCCTTCCTTCCTCCCTTCTTTCCTCCCTTCCTTCCTTCCTTCTTTCCTCCCTTCCTTCCTTCCTTCTTTCCTCCCTTCCTTCCTCCCTTTCTTCCTCTCTTCCTTCCTTCCTTTCTTGCTTTCTTCCTTCATTTCTTCCTTCCTTCCTTCCTCTCTTCCTTCCTTCCTTCCTCTCTTCCTTCCTTCCTTTCTTCCTTTCTTGCTTCCTTCATTTTTCTCCTTCCTTCCTCCCTTCCTTCCTCTCTTCCTTCCTTCCTTTCTTGCTTTCTTGCTTCCTTCATTTTTCTCCTTCCTTCCTCCCTTCCTTCCTCTCTTCCTTCCTTCCTTTCTTGCTTTCTTCCTTCATTTCTTCCTTCCTTTCTTTTTTTTTTTTTTTTTTTTGTGGTATGTGGGCCTCTCACTGTTGTGGCCTTTCCTGTTGCGGAGCACAGGCTCCGGACGCGCAGGCTCAGCGGCCATGGCTCACGGGCCCAGCCGCTCCGCGGCATGTGGGATCTTCCCAGACCGGGGCACGAACCCGTGTCCCCTGCATCAGCAGGCGGATTCTCAACCACTGCACCACCAGGGAAGCCCTTCTTCCTTCCTTTCTTCCTCTCTTCCTTCCTTCCTTTCTTGCTTCCTTCATTTTTCCTTCCTTTCTTCCTCCCTTCCTTCCTTCCTCCCTTCTTTCCTCCCTTCTTTCCTCCCTTCCTTCCTCTCTTCCTTCCTTCCTTCCTTTCTTGCTTTCTTCCTTCATTTCTTCCTTCCTTCCTTCCTTCCTCCCTCCCTCCCTTTCTTCCTTCCTCCCTCCCTTTCTTCCTTCCTTCCTTTCTTTCCTTTCTATATTTTCGCCCTTTTATTTTGAGCCGTGTGGATTAAAGGCTCTTAGTGCTCCAACCAGGCGTCAGGCCTGTGTCTCTCAGGTGGGAGAAGCAACCTCAAGACACAGGTCCACAAGAGACCTCCCAGCTCCACAAACTATCAAATGGCGAAAATCTCCCAGAGTTCTCTGTCTCAACACCAAGACCCAGCTTCATTCAAGGACCAGCAACGTACAGTGCTGGACACCCTATGCCCAATAAATAGAAAGATAGGACTATAGCCCCAGCCATTAGCAGAGAGGCTGCCTAAAATCATAATAAGGCTACCAACATCCCCAAACACACCACCAGACATGGACCTGCCCACCAGAAAGACAAGATCCAACCTCATCCACTAGAACATAGGCACTAGTCCCCCAAACCAGGAAACCTACGCAACCCACTGAACCAACCTTAGCCACTGGGGACAGTCACCAAAAACAACGGGAACTACGAACCTACAGCCTGCAAAAAGGAGACCCCAAACACAGTAAGATAAGCACAATGAGAAGACAGAAAAACACACAGCAGATGAAGGAGCAAGATAAAAACACACCAGACCTAACAAATGAAAAGGAAATAGGCAGTCTACTTGAAAAAGAATTCAGAATAATGATAGTAAAGATGATTCAAAATCTTGGAAATAGAATAGACGAACTGCAAGAAACAGTTAACAAGGACTTAGAAGAAATAAAGAGGAAGCAAGCAATGATGAGCAACACAATAAATGAAATGAAAAATACTCTAGATGGGATCAATAGCAGAATAACTGAGGCAGAAGGACGGATAAGTGACCTGGAAGATAAAATAGTGGAAATAACTACTGCAGAGCAGAAGAAAGAAAAAAGAATGAAAAGAACTGAGGACAGTCTCAGAGACCTCTGAGACAACATTAAATGCACCAACATTCGAATTATAGGGGTCCCAGAAGAAGAAGAGAGAAACAAAGGGACTGAGAAAATATTTGAAGAGATTATAGATGAAAACTTCCCTAATATAGGAAAGGAAATAGTCAATCAAGTCCAGGAAGCACAGAGAGTCCCATACAGGATAAACCCAAGGATAAGCACGCCAAGACACATAAAAATCAAACTGTCAAAAATTAAATACAAAGAAAACATATTAAAAGCAGCAAGGGAATACCATGTTCTTGGATTGGAAGAATCAATATTGTGAAAATGACTCTACTACCCAAAGCAATCTACAGATTCAAAGCAATCCCTATCAAACTACCACTGGCATTTTTTACAGAACTAGAACAAAAAATTTCACAATTTGTATGGAAACACAAAAGACCCCGAATAGCCAAAGCAATACTGAGAACGAAAAATGGAGCTGGAGGAATCAGGTTCCCTGACTTCAGACTACACTACTTAAAGCTACAGTAATCAAGACAGTATGGTACAGGCACAAGAACAGGAATATAGATCCAGGGAACAGGATAGACAGCCCAGAGATAAGCCCATGCACATATTGTCACCTTATTTTTGATAAAGGAGACAAGAATATATGATGGAGAAAAGACAGCCTCTTCAATAAGTGGTTCTGGGAAAACTGGACAGCTACATGTAAAAGTATGAAATTAGAACACTCCCTAACACCATACACAAAAATAAACTCAAGGGCTTCCCTGGTGGCGCAGTGGTTGAGAATCCGCCTGCTGATGCAGGGGACACGGGTTCGTGCCCCGGTCTGGGAAGATCCCACATGCCGCGGAGCGGCTGGGCCCATGAGCCATGGCCGCTGAGCCTGCGCGTCTGGAGCCTGTGCTTCGCAACGGGAGAGGCCACAACAGTGAGAGGCCCACGTATCGCAAAAAAAAAAAAAAAAAAAAACTCAAAATGGGTTAAAGCCTAAATGTAAGGACAGACACTATCAATCTCTTAGAGGAAAACATAGGCAGAACACTCTATGACATAAATCACAGCAAGATCCTTTTTGACCCATCTCCTAGAGAAATGGAAATAAAAACAAAAATAAACAAATGGGACCTAATGAAACTTAAAAGCTTTTGCACAGAAAAGGATACCATAAACAAGACCAAAAGACAACCCTCAGAATGGGAGAAAATAGTTGCAAATGAAGCAACTGACAAAGGATTAATCTCCAAAATTTATAAGCAACTCAGGCAGCTCAATAACAAAAAAACAAACAACCCAATCCAAAAATGGGCAGAAGAACTAAACAGACATTTCTCCAAAGAAGATATACAGATTGCCAACAAACACATGAAAGGATGCTCAACATCATTAATCATTAGAGAAATGCAAATCAAAACTACAATGAGATATTATCTCACACCGGTAAGAATGGCCATCATCAAAAATTCTAGAAACAATAAATGCTGGAGAGGGTGTGGAGAAAAGGGAACACTCTTGCACTGCTGGTGGGAATGTAAATTGATACAGCCACTATGGAGAACAGTATGGAGGTTCCTTAAAAAACTACAAATAAAACTACCATACGACCCAGAAATCCCACTACTGGGCATATACCCTGAGAAAACCATGATTCAAAAAGAGTCATGTACCAAAATGTTCACTGCAGCTGTATTTACCATAGCCAGGACATGGAAGCAACCTAAGTGTCCATCAACAGATGAATGGATAAAGAAGATGTGGCACATATATACAATGGAATATTACTCAGCCATAAAAAGAAATGAAACTGAATTATTTGTAATGAGGTGGATAGACCTGGAGTCTGTCATACAGAGTGAAGTAAGTCAGAAGGAGAAAAACAAATACCGTATGCTAACATATATGGAATCTAAGAAAAAAAAATGTCATGAAGAGATTAGTGGTAGGATGGGAATAAAACACAGACCTACTAGAGCATGGACCTGAGGATATGGTGAGGGAGAAGGGTAAGTTGTGACGAAGTGAGAGAGTGGCATGGACATATATACACTACCAAATGTAAAATAGATAGCTAGAGGGAAGCAGCCGCATAGCACAGGGAGATCAGCTCTGTGCTTTGTGACCACCTAGAGGGGTGGGTTAGGGAGTGTGGGAGGGAGGGAGATGCAAGAGGGAAGAGATATGAGAACATATGTATATGTATAACTGGTTCACTTTGTTGTAAAGCAGAAACTAACACACCATTGTAAAACAGTTATACTCCTATAAAGAGGTTTAAAAAAAAAAAAAGAATGAAAAGAAATGAACACAGCCTATGAGACCACTGGGACAACATTAAATGCCACAACATTCGCATTATAGGTGTCCTAGAAGGAGAAGAGAGAGAGAAAGGACCTGAGAAAATATTTGAAGAGATTATAGTTGAAAACTTTCCTAACATGGAAAAGGAAATAGCCACCTAAGTCCAGGAAGTGCAGTGAGCCCCATACAGGATAAACCCAAGGAGAAACACGCTGAGACACATAGTAATCAAATTGGCAAAAATTAAAGACAAAGAAAAATTATTGAAAGCAGCAAAGGAAAAACAACAAATAACATACAAGGGAACTCCCATAAGGTTAACAGCTGATTTCTCAGCAGAAACTCTGCAAGCCAGAAGGGAGTGGCATGATATACTTAAAGTGATGAAAGGGAAGAACCTACAACCAAGATTACTCTACCCAGCAAGGATCTCATTCAGATTTGATGGAGAAATCAAAAGCTTTACAGACAAGCAAGAGCTAAGACAAGTCAGCAATACCAAACCAGCTCTACAACAAATGCTAAAGGAACTTCTCTAAGTGGGAAACACAATAGAAGAAAAGGACCTACAAAAACAAACTCCAAACAATTAAGAAAATGGTCATAGGAACATACACATCAATAATTACCGTAAACGTGAATGGATTAAATGCTCCAACCAAAAGACACAGGCTTGCTGAATGGATACAAAAACAAGACCCATATATATGCTGTCTACAAGAGATCCACTTCAGACCTAGGGACACATACATAGTGAAAAGTGAGGGGATGGAAAAAGATATTCCATGCAAATGGAAATCAACAGAAAGCTGGAGTAGCGATATTCATCAGATAAAATAGACTTTAAAATAAAGAATGTTACAAGAGACAAGGAAGGACACTACATAAGGATCAAGGGATCAATCCAAGAAGAAGATATAACAATTATATATGCATCCAACACAGGAGCACCTCAATACATACGGCAACTGCTAACAGCTCTGAAAGAGGAAATTGACAGAAACACAATAATACTGGGGGACTTTAACACATCACTGATACCAATGGACAGATCATCCAAACAGAAAATTAAAAAGGAAACAAGCTTTAAATGACACAATAGACCAGATAGATTTAATTGATATTTATAGGACATTCCATCCAAAAACAGCAGATTACACTTTCTTCTCAAGTGCACATGAAACTTTCTCCAGGATAGATCACATCTTGGGTCACAAATAAAGCCTCAGTAAATTTAAGAAAATTGAAATCATATCAAGCATTCTTTTCTGACCAGAGCACTATGAGATTAGAAATCAATTATAGGGGAAAAAATGTAAAAAACACAAACACATGGAGGTTAAACACTTTACTAAAAAACCAAGAGATCACTGAAGAAATCCAAGAGAAAAATCAAAAAATACCTAGACACAAATGAAGATGAATACATGATGATCCAAATCCTATGGGATGCAACAAAAGTAGTTCTAAGAGGGAAGTTTATAGCTATACAAGCCTACCTCAAGAAACAAGAAAAATCTTAAGTAAACAATCTAACATTACACCCAAAGAAACTAGAGAAAGAAGAACAAACAAAAGCCAAAGTTAGCAGAAGGAAAGAAATCATAAAGATCAGAGCAGAAATAAATGAAATAGAAACAAAGAAAACAATAGCAAAGTTCAATAAAATTAAAAGATGGTTCTTTGAGAAGATAAACAAAATTGATAAACCATTAGCCAGACTCATCAAGAAAAAGAGGGAGAGGACTCAAATCAATAAAATTAGAAATGAAAAAGGAGAAGTTACAACAGACACAGAAGAAATACAAAGCATCCTAAGCGACTACTATAAGCAACTCTATGCCAATAAAATGGACAATGTGGAAGAAATGGACAAATTCTTAGAAAGGTATAACCTTCCAAGACTGAACCAGGAAGAAATAGAAAATACGAACAGACCAGTGACAAGTAATGAAATTGAAACTGTGATTTAAAATCTTCTAACAGGGCTTCCTTAGTGGCGCAGTGGTTGAGAGTCTGCCTGCTGATGCAGGGGACATGGGTTTGTGCCCCGGTCCGGGAAGATCCCACATGTCGCAGAGCAGCTGGGCCCGTGAGCCATGGCCACTGAGCCTGCGCATCCGGAGCCTGTGCTCCGCAACGGGAGAGGCCACAACAGTGAGAGGCCCACATACCACAAAAAATAAAATAAAATAAAATAATAAAATAAATAAAACAAAATAAAATCTTCCAACAAACAAAAGTCCAGGACCAGATGGCTTCGGTGAATTCTATGAAACATTTAGAGAAGAGCTAACACCCATCCTTCTCAAACTCTTCCAAAAAATTGCAGAGGAAGGAAACTCCAAAACTCACTCTATGAGGCCACTGTCACCCTGATACCAAAACCAGACAAAGATACTACAAGAAAAGAAAATTACAGACCAATAACACTGATGAATACAGATGCAAAAATCCTCAACAGGGAGGACCTTCAAGATGGCAGAAGAGTAAGACGCAGAGATCAACTTCCTCTCCACAAATACATCAAAAATACATCAACATGTGGAACAGAGCCTATAGAACACCCACCGAACGCTGGCAGAAGACCTCAGACCTCCCAAAAGGCAAGAAACTCCCCACGTACCTGGGTAGGGCAAAAGAAAAAAGAAAAAACAGACACAGAATAGGGATGGGACCTGCACCACTGGGAGGGAGCTGTGAAGAAGGAAAGGTTTCCACACACTAGGAAGCCCCTTCGTGGGTGGAGACTGCAGGTGGCGGAGCGGGGGAGCTTCAGAGCCACGGAGGAGAGTGCAGCAACAGGGGTGTAGTGGGCAAAGTGGAGAGATTCCTGCACAGAGGACTGGTGCCAACCAGCACTCAACAGCCCGAGAGGCTCGTCTGCTCACCCGCTGGGACGAGCGGGGGCCAGGAGCTGAGGCTCAGTCTTCAGTCGGATCCCAGGGAGAGGACTGGGGTTGGCTGCGTGAACACAGCCTGAAGGGACTAGTGCACCACAGCTAGCTGGGAGGAAGTCCAGGAAAAAGTCTGGACCTGCTGAAGAGGCAAGAGACTTTTTCTTGCCTCTTTGTTTCCTGGTGCACGAGGAGAGGGGATTAAGAGCGCCGCTTAAAGGAGCTCCAGACATGGGCACGAGCCGTGGCTATCAGCGCAGACTGCAGAGACGGGCATGGGACACTAAGGCTGCTGCTGCAGCCACCAAGAAGCCTGTGTGCAAGTACAGGTCACTCTCCACACCTCCCCTCCCAGGAGCCTGGGCAACCTGCCACTGCCAGGGTCCAGTTATCCAGGGACAACTTCCCCGGGAGAACACACGGCTCACCTCAGGCTGTTGCAATGGCATGTCGGCCTCTGGAGCCGCAGGCTTCCCTGTATCTGTACCCCTCCCTCCCCCCGGCCTGAGTGAGCCAGAGCCCCCCCCCCCCCCAATCAGCTTCTCCGTGAATCCCATCCTGTCTGAGCGAAGAACAGAGGCCGTCAGGTGACCTACACACAGAGGCGGGTCCAAATCCAAACCTAACCCCAGGAGCTGTGCAAACAAAGAAGATAAAGGGTAATTTCTCCCAGCAGCTTGAGGAGCAGCGGATTAAATCTCCACAATCAACTTGATGTACCCTGCATCTGTGGAATACCTGAATAGACAACGAATCATCCCAAATTGAGGAAGTGGACTTTGGGAGCAAAGATATATATTTTTTCCCCTTTTTCTCTTTGTATGTGTGTGTATGTGTATGCTTCTGTGTGTGATTTTGTCTGTATAGCTTTCTTTTTACCATTTATCCTAGGGTTCTGTCCATCCT
Source organism: Kogia breviceps (assembly GCF_026419965.1). Taxonomy (NCBI): domain Eukaryota; kingdom Metazoa; phylum Chordata; class Mammalia; order Artiodactyla; family Physeteridae; genus Kogia; species Kogia breviceps. The sequence goes on from NC_081312.1 coordinate 148,748,002, forward strand.
GTTTTCTTTCTTTCTTTTTTTTTTTTTTACTTTTAAAAATTGTTTTCTTAATAATTATTTTTTATTTTAATAACTATTTTATTTTATCTTCTTTCTTTCATTCTCCCTATATTTTCTCCCTTTTATTCTGAGCCGTGTGGATGAAAGGCTCTTTCTTGGTGCTCCACCCAGGAGTCAGTGCTGTGCCTCTGAGGTGTGAGAGCCCAGTTCAGGACACTGGTCCACAAGAGACGTCCCAAATCCAGATAATATCAAACAGCGAAAATCTCCCAGAGATCTCCATCTCAACGCCAAGACCCAGCTTCACTCAACGACAAGCAAGCTACAGTGCTGGACACCCTATTCCAAACAACTAGTAAGACAGGAACACAACCCTATCCATTAGCAGAGACTCTGTCTAAAATCATAATAATGTCACAGACACCCCAAAAAACACCAGCAGATGTGGACCTGAACACCAGAAAGACTAGATCCAGCCTCATCCACCAGAACACAGGCACTAGTCCCCTCCACCAGGAAGCCTACACAACCCAGTGAACCAACCTTAGCCACTGGGGACAGACACCAAAAACAACGGGAATTACGAACCTGCAGCCTGCAAAAAGGAAACCCCAAACACAGTAAGATAAGCAAAATGAGAAGACAGAAAAACACAGCAGATGAAGGAGCAAGGTAAAAACCCACCAGACCTAACAAATGAAGAGGAAATATGCAGTTTACCTGAAAAGCAATTCAGAATAATGATAGTAAAGATGATCCAAAATCTTGGAAATAGAATAGAGAAAATAAAAGAAACGTTTAACAAGGACCTAGAAGAACTAAAGAGCCAACAAGCAATGATGAACAACACAATAAATGAAATTTAAAATTCTCTAGAAAGGATCAATAGCAGAATAACTGAGGCAGAAGAACGGATAAGTGACCTGGAAGATAAAATAGTGGAAATAACTACTGCAGAGCAGAATAAAGAAAAAAGAATGAAAAGAACTGAGGACAGTCTCAGAGACCTCTGGGACAACATTAAACACACCAACATTCGAATTATAGGGGTCCCAGAAGAAGAAGAGAAAAAGAAAAGGACTGAGAAAATATTTGAAGAGATTATAGTTGAAAACTTCCCTAATATGGGAAAGGAAATAGTCAATCAAGTCCAGGAAGCACAGAGAGTCCCATACAGGATAAATCCAAGGAGAAACATGCCAAGACACATATTAATCAAACTATCAAAAATTAAATACAAAGAAAAAATATTAAAAGCTGCAAGGGAAAAACAAAAAACACACAAGGGAATCCCCATAAGGTTAATAGCTGATCTTTCAGCAGAAAATGTGCAAGCCAGAAGGGAGTAGCAGGACATATTTAAAGTGATGAAGGGAGAGGCGAGAAGATGGCGGAAGAGTAAGATGCGGAGATCACCTTCCTCCTCACAGATACATCAGAAATACATCTACACGTGGAACTTCTCTTATAGAACACCCACCGAACGCTGGCAGAAGACCTCAGACTTCCCAAAAGGCAAGAAACTTCCCACGTACCTGGGTAGGGCAAAAGAAAAAACAAACACAAAATAGGGATGGGACCTACACCATTGGAGGGAGCCGTGAAGGAGGAAAGATTCCCACACACTAGAAGCCCCTTTGCAGGTAGAGACTGCGGGTGACAGAGGGGGAAACACCGGAGCTGTGGGGAAGAGCACAGCAACAGGGTGCAGAGGGCAAAGCGGAGAGATTCCCGCAGTGGATCGGTGCCGACCGGCACTCACCAGCCCGAGAGGCTTGTCTGCTCACCGGCCGGGGCGGGTGGGGGCCGGGAGCTGAGGCTCGGGCTTCAGTCGGATCCCAGGGAAAGGTCTCGAGTTGGCAGAGTGAAAACAGCCTGAAGGGGTTAGTGCACCACGGCTTGCCGGGAGGGAGTCCGGTTGAAGTCTGGAGCTACCGAAGAGGCAAGAGACCTTTCCTTCCCTCTTTGCTTCCTGGGCGTGAGGAGAGGGGATTAAGCGCGCCGCTTAAAGGAGCCCCAGAAACGGATGCGGAGCTGCCGAAGAGACAAGAGACTTTTTCTTGCCTCTTTGTTTCCTCGGGCGCGAGGAGAGGGGATTAAGAGCACTGCGTAAAGGAGCTCCAGAAACGGGCGTGAGCCGCGGCTGTCGGCACGGACAGTAGAGACGGGTGTGGGACGCTAAGGTTGCTGCTGCTGCCACCAACAGGCCTGTGTGCGAGCACAGGTCACTCTCCACACCGCCCCTTCCGGGAGCCTGTGCAGCCCGCCACTGCCAGGGTCCCGGGATCCAGGGACAGCTTCCCCGGGAGAACGCGCAGCACGCCTCGGGCCGGTGCAGCATCACGCCGGCCTCTGCCGCCGCGGGGTTGCCCCTCATCCATGCCCCTCCCTGCCCCCGGCCTGTGCCAGAGTCCCCAAATCAGTTGCTCCTTTAACCCCATCCTATCTGAGCGAAGGGCAAACGCCTTCGGACGAACTATGTGCAGAGGTGGGGCCAAGTCCAAAGCTGAACCCCAGGAGCTGTGCGAACAAAGAGGAGAGGGGGAGGTCTCTCCCAGCAGCCTCAGAAGCAGAGGATTAAAGCTCCACAATCAACTTGAAGTACCGTACATCTGTGGAAAACCTGAATAGACAGCGAAATATCCGAAGTTGAGGAGGTGGACTTTGGGAGCAAGATATACTATTATTTTCCCCTTTTTTCTTTTTGTGAGTGTGTATGTGTGTGCTGCTGTGTGAGATTTTGTCTGTATAGCTTTGCTTGCACCATTTGTCCTAAGGTTAGACCGACCCATTTTTTTTTTATAGAAAATTTTCTTCTTAATAATTATTTTTTATTTTAATAACTATGTTTTATCCTACTTTAGTTTGTCTTCTCTCTTTTTTTCCTTTCTTCCTTCCTTTCTTCCCTCCTTCCTTCCTTTCTTCCTTCCTTCCATCCTCCCTTCCTTCCTCCCTTCCTTTCTTCCTCCCTTTCTTCCTCTCCTCCTTCCTTCCTTCCTTTCTTCCTTCCTCCCTTTCTTCCCTCCCTCCCTCCTTCCTTCCTTCCTTTCTTTCCTTTCTATATTTTCCTCCCTTTTATTTTGAGCCATGTGGATTAAAGGCACTTGGCACTCCAGCCAGGCATCAGGGCTGTGTCTCTGAGGTGGAAGAACCAACCTCAGGACACTGGTCCACAAGAGACCTCCCAGCTCCACACACTATCAAATGGCGAAAATCTCCCAGAGATCTCCATCTCAACACCAAGACCCAGCTTCACTCAAGGACCAGCAACGAACAGTGCTGGACACCCTATGACCAACAAAGAGCAAGACAGGTCTATAGCCCCATTCATTAGCAGAGAGGCTGCCTAAAATCATAACAAGGCTACCAACATCCCCAAACACACCACCAGACGTGGACCTGCCCACCAGAAAGACAAGATCCAGCTCATCCACAAGAACAGAGGCACTAGTCCCCCCAACCAGGAAACCTACTCAACCCACTGAACCAACCTTAGCCACTGGGGACAGCCAACAAAAACAATGGGAACTACGAACCTACAGCCTGCAAAAAGGAGACCCCAAACACAGTAAGATAAGCACAATGAGAAGACAGAAAAACACACAGCAGATGAAGGAGCAAGATAAAAACACACCAGACCTAACAAATGAAAAGGAAATAGGCAGTCTACTTGAAAAAGGATTCAGAATAATGATAGTAAAGCTGATTCAAAATCTTGGAAATAGAATGACAAATTGCAAGAAACAGTTAACAAGGACCTAGAAGAAATAAAGAGGAAGCAAGCAATGATGAGCAACACAATAAATGAAATGAAAAACACTCTAGATGGGATCAATAGCAGAATAACTGGGGCAGAAGGACGGATAAATGACCTGGAAGATAAAATAGTGGAAATAACTACTGCAGAACAGAATAAAGAAAAAAGAATGAAAAGAACTGAGGACAGTCTCAGAGACCTCTGGGACAACATTAAATGCACCAACATTCGAATTATAGGGGTCCCAGAAGAAGAAGAGAAAAACAAAGGGACTGAGAAAATATTTGAAGAGATTATAGTTGAAAACTTCCCTAATATAGGAAAGGAAATAGTCAATCAAGTCCAGGAAGCACAGAGAGTCCCATACAGGATAAACCCAAGGATAAACACGCCAAGACACATAATAATCAAACTGTCAAAAATTAAATACAAAGAAAACATATTAAAAGCAGCAAGAGAAAAACAACAAATAACACACAAGGGAATCCCCATAAGGTTAACATCTGATCTTTCAGCAGAAACCCTACAAGCCAGAAGGGAGTGGCAGGACATATTTTAAGTGATGAAGGAAAAAAACCTACAACCAAGATTATTCTACCCAGCAAGGATCTCATTCAGATTTGATGGAGAAATTAAAACCTTTTCAGACAAGCAAAAGCTGAGAGAGTTCAGCACCACCAAACCAGCTTTACAACAAATGCTAAAGGAACTTCTCTAGGCAAGAAACACAAGAGAAGGAAAAGACCTACAAGAACAACCCAAAACAATTAAGTAAATGGTAATAGGAACATACATATCGATAATTACCTTAAATGTAAATGGATTGAATGCTCCCACCAAAAGACACAGACTGGCTGAATGGATACAAAAACAAGACCCATATATATGCTGTCTACAAGAGACCCACTTGAGACCTAGGGACACATACAGACTGAAAGTGAGGGGATGGAAAAAGATATTCCATGCAAATGGAAATCAGAAGAAAGCTGGAGTAGCAATTCGCGTATCAGACAAAATAGACTTTAAAATAAAAACCATTATAAGAGACAAAGAAGGACACTACATAATGATCAAGGGATCGATCCACGAAGAATATATAACAATAGTAAGTATTTATGCACCCAACATAGGAGCACTTCAATACATAAGGCAAATACTAACAGCCATAAAAGGGGGAATCGACAGTAACACAATCATAGTAGGGGACTTTAACACCCCACTGTCACCAATGGACAGATCATCCAAAATGAAAATAAAACAGGAAACACAAGCTTTAAATGATACATTACACAAGATGGACTAAATTGATATTTATAGGACATTCCATCCAAAAACAACAGAATACACATTTTTCTCAAGTGCTCATGGAACATTCTCCAGGATAGATCATATATTGAGTCACAAATCTAGCCTTGGCAAATTTAAGAAAACTGAAATCATATCAAGTATCTTTTCTGACCACAACTCTATGAGACTAGATATCAATTACAGGAAAAGATCTGTAAAAAGTACAAACACATGGAGGCTAAACAATACACTACTTAATAACGAAGTGATCACCGAAGAAATCAAAGAGGAAATTAAAAAGTACTTAGAAACAAATGACAATGGAGACACGACGACCCAAAACATATGGGATGCAGCAAAAGCAGTTGTAAGAGGGAAGTTTATAGCCATACAGTCCTACCTTAAGAAACAGGAAACATCTCGAATAAACAACCTAACTTTGCACCTAAAGCAATTAGAGAAAGAAGAACAAAAAGCCCCCAAATTTAGCAGAAGGAAAGAAATCATCAAGATCAGATCAGAAATAAATGAAAAAGAAATGAAGGAAACAATAGCAAAGATCAATAAAACTAAAAGCTGGTTCTTTGAGAAGATAAATAAAATTCATAAACCATTAGCCAGACTCATCAAGAAAAAAAGGGAGAAGACTCAAATCAATAGAATGAGAAATGAAAAAGGAGACGTAACAACAGGCACTGCAGAAATACAAAAGATTATTAGAGATTACTACAAGCAACTGTATGCCAATAAAATGGACAACCTGGAAGAAATGGAAGAATTCTTAGAAATGCACAACCTGCCGAGACTGAACCAGGAAGAAATAGAAAATATGAACAGACCAGTGACAAGTAATGAAATTCAAACTGCGATTAAAAATCTTCCAACTGGAAGAATCAACATTGTGAAAATGACTCTACTACCCAAAGCAATCTACAGATTCAATGCTATCCCTATCAAATTACCACTGGCATTTTTTACAGAACTAGAACAAAAAATTTCACAATTTGTATGGAAACACAAAAGACCCTGAACAGCCAAAGCAATCTTGAGAACGAAAAATGGAGCTGGAGGAATCAGGCTCCCTGACTTCAGACTATACTACAAGACTACAGTAATCAAGACAGTATGGTACTGGCATAAAAACAGAAATATAGATCAATGGAACAGGATAGAAAGCCCAGAGATAAACCCACACACATATGGTCACCTTATCTTTGATAAAGGAGACAAGAATATATGATGGAGAAAAGACAGCCTCTTCAATAAGTGGTGCTGGGAAAACTGGACAGCTACATGTAAAAGTATGAAATTAGAACACTCCCTAACACCACACACAAAAATAAACTCAAAATGGGTTAAATAACTAAATGTAAGGTCAGACACTATCAAACTCGTAGAGGAAAACATAGGCAGAACACTCTATGACATAAATCACAGCAAGATCCTTTTTGACCCATCTCCTAGAGAAATGGAAATAAAAACAAAAATAAACAAATGGGACCTAATGAAACTTAAAAGCTTTTGCACAGCAGAGGATACCATAAACAAGACCAAAAGACAACCCTCAGAATGGGAGAAAATAGTTGCAAATGAAGCAACTGACAAAGGATTAATCTCCAAAATTTATAAGCAACTCATGCAGCTCAATAACAAAAAAACAAACAACCCAATCCAAAAATTGGCAGAAGAACTAAATAGACATTTCTCCAAAGAAGATATACAGATTGCCAACAAACACATGAAAGAATGCCCAACATCATTAATCATTAGAGAAATGCAAATCAAAACTACAATGAGATATCATCTCACACCGGTCAGATTGGCCATCATCAAAAACTCTAGAAACAATAAATGCTGGAGAGGGTGTGGAGAAAAGGGAACCCTCTTGCACTGCTGGTGGGAATGTAAACTGATACAGCCACTATGGAGAGCAGTATGGAGGTTCCTTAAAAAACTTCAAATAGAACTACCATACGACCCAGCAATCCCACTACTGGGCATATACCCTGAGAAAACCATAATTCAAAAAGAGTCATGTACCAAAATGTTTATTGCAGCTCTATTTACGATAGCCAGGACATGGAAGCAACCTAAGTGTCTGTCAACAGAGGAATGGATAAAGAAGATGTGGCACATATATACAATGGAATATTACTCAGCCATAAAAAGAAATGAAACGGAGTTATTTATAATGAGGTGGATGGACTTGGAGTCTGTCATACAGAGTGAAGTAAGTCAGAAGGAGAAAAAAAAATACCGTATGCTAATACATATATATGGACTCTAAGGGAAAAAAAATGTCATGAAGAGATTAGTGATAGGACGGGAATAAAACACAGTCTTACTAGAGCATGGACTTGAGAATATGGGGAGGGGGAAGGGTAAGCGGTGACGAAGTGAGAGAGTGGCAGGGACATATATACACTATCAAATGTAAGTTAGATAGCTAGTGGGAAGCTGCCGCATAGCACAGGGAGATCACCTCTGTGCTTTGTGACCACCTAGAGGGGTGGGATAGGGAGGGTGGGAGAGAGGGTGATGCAAGAGGGAAGAGATATGGGAACATATGTATATGTATAATTGATTCACTTTGTTGTAAAGGAAAAACTAGCACACTATTGTAAAACAGTTATACTCCAATAAAGATGTTTAAATTAAAAAAAAAATCTTCCAACAAACAAAAGCCCAGGACCAGATGGCTTCACAGGCGAATTCTATCAAACATTTAGAGAAGAGCTAACACCTATCCTTCTCAAACTCTTCCAAAAGATAGCAGAGGGAGGAACACTCCCAAACTCATTCTACCAGGCCACCATCACCCTGATACCAAAACCAGACAAAGACGTCACAAAGAAAGAAAACTACAGGCCAATATCACTGATGAACATAGATGCAAAAATCCTCAACAAAATACTAGCAAACAGAATCCAACAGCACATTAAAAGGATCATACAACATGATCAAGTGGGGTTTATTCCAGGAATGCAAGGATTCTTCAATATACGCAAATCAATCAATGTGATACACCATATCAACAAAGTGAAGGAGAAAAACCATATGATCATCTCAACAGATGCAGAGAAAGCTTTTGACAAAATTCAACACCCATTTATGATAAAAACGCTGCAGAAAGTAGGCATAGAGGGAACTTTCCTCAACATAATAAAGGCCATATATGACAAACCCACAGCCAGCATTGTTCTCAATGGTAAAAAACTGAAACCATTTCCACTAAGATCAGGAACAAGCCAAGGTTGCCCATTCTCACCACTCTTATTCAACCTAGTTTTAGAAATTCTAGCAACAGCAATCAGAGATAAAAAAAAGAAATAAAAGGAATCCAAATAGGAAAAGAAGAAGTAAAGTTGTCACTGTTTGCAGTTGACATGATAATATACATAGAGAATACTAAGGATGCTACCAGAAAACTACTAGAGCTAATCAATGAATTTGGGAAAGTAGCAGGATACAAAATTAATGTACACAAATCTCTGGCATTCTTATACACTAATGATGAAAAATCTGAGAGTGAAATTAAGAAAACACTCCCATTTACCATTGCAACAAAAAGAATAAAATATCTAGGAATAAACCTACCTAAGGAGACAAAAGACTTGTATGCAGGAAACTATAAGACACTGATGAAAGAAATTAAAGATGATACAAATAGGTGGAGAAATATACCATGTTCTTGGATTGGAAGAATCAATATTGTGAAAATGACTCTACTACCCAAAGCAATCTACAGATTCAATGCAATCCCTATCAAATTACCACTGGCATTTTTTACAGAACTAGAACAAAAAATTTCACAATTTGTATGGAAACACAAAAGACCCCGAATAGCCAAAGCAATCTTGAGAATGAAAAATGGAGCTGGAGGAATCGGGCTCCCTGACTTCAGACTATACTACAAGACCACAGTAATCAAGACAGTATGGTACTGGCACAAAAACAGAAATATAGATCAATGGAACTGGATAGAAAGCCCAGAGATAAACCCACACACATATGGTCACCTTATCTTTGATAAAGGAGGGAAGGATGTACAATGGAGAAAAGACAGCCTCTTCAATAAGTGGTGCTGGGAAAGCTGGACAGGTACATGTAAAAGTATGAAATTAGAACACTTGCTAACACCACCCACAAAAATAAACTCAAAAATGTGTTAAAGACCTAAATGTAAGGCCAGACACTATCAAACTCTTAGAGGAAAACATAGGCAGAACACTCTATGATATAAATCACAGCAAGATCCTTTTTGATCCATCTCCTAGAGAAATGGAAATAAAAACAAAAATAAACAAATGGGACCTAATGAAACAACAGTTTTTGACCATCAAAGCATACCATAAACAAGACCAAAAGACAACACTCAGAATGGGAGAAAATAGTTGCAAATGAAGCAACTGACAAAGGATTAATCTCCAAACTTTATAAGCAACTCATGCAGCTCAATAACAAAAAAACAAACAACCCAATCCAAAAATAGGCAGAAGAACTAAATAGACATTTCTCCAAAGAAGATATACAGATTGCCAACAAACACATGAAAGAATGCTCAACATCATTAATCATTAGAGTAATGCAAATCAAAACTACAATGAGATATCATCTCACACCAGTCAGATTGGCCATCATCAAAAACTCTAGAAACAATAAATGCTGGAGAGGGTGTGGAGAAAAGGGAACCCTCTTGCACTGCTGGTGGGAATGTAAACTGATACAGCCACTACGGAGAACAGTATGGAGGTTCCTTAAAAAACTACAGATAGAACTACCATACGACCCAGCAATCCCACTACTGGGCATATACCCTGAGAAAACCATAATTCAAAAAGAGTCATGTACCAAAATGTTTATTGCAGCTCTACCATAGCCAGGACATGGAAGCAACCTAAGTGTCATCAACAGATGAATGGATAAAGAAGATGTGGCACATATATACAATGGAATGTTACTCAGCCATAAAAAGAAATGAAACTGAGTTATTTTTTATGAGGTGTATAGACCTGGAGTCTATCATACAGAGTGAAGTAAGTCAGAAGGAGAAAAAAAAATACCATATGCTAACACATATATATGGAATCTAAGAAAAAAAATATGTCATGAACAGACTAGGGGTAGGATGGGAATGAAACACAGACCTACTAGAGCATGGACTTGAGGATATGGGGAGGGGGAAGGGTCAGCGGTGACGATGTGAGAGAGTGGCAGGGACATATACACACTACCAAATGTAAATTACATAGCTAGTGGGAAGCAGCCACATAGCACAGGGAGATCACCTCTGTGCTTTGTGACCACCTAGAGGGGTGGGATAGGGAGGGTGGGAGGGAGGGTGACGCAAGAGGAAAGAGATATGGGAACATATGTATATGTATAACTGATTCACTTTGTTGTAAAGGAGAAACTAACACACTATTGTAAAACAGTTATACTCCAATAAAGATGTTAAAAAATAAGTAAATAAAACAATGCCTTTTTAAGATCAGAAGTTTTAATTTTCAGAAGTTGAATTCATCCATTTTTTCCTTTATGGATTGGTATGGTACCTTAATTTTTTGTTGTTGTTGTTTTACTCTATTCTTAAGGAATTTCTCCTATGTTTTTTACTAGAAGATTTAGAGTTTTAGATTTCAGGTTTAGGTCTATGATCCATTTTGATTCATGTTTTTATATATGATACAAGACATGAATCAAAATTCATTTTATTTTGCAGATGGATATACGTTGTTCCAGCACCATTTGTTGAAAAGACTATAATTTCCCTACTGAAATGTCTTTGTCCCTTTCTTGAAAATCAATTTTACATACATGTGTGTGCCTATTTCTTGACTCTTAATTCTGTTCTATTGACCTATTTGTCTATTTTGATGCCACTATCACACTGTTTTGATTACTGAAGCTTTATAAAAAGTCTTTAAATCAGATACTATTGGTTCTCCTACTTTGCTCTTTTTTTTTCAAAGTTGTTTTGGCTATTCCAAGTATTTTGAGTTTTTACTTTAATTTTACAATCAACTTATCAATTTCCTCAAAAAAAGCCTGCTGAGATTTTTATCTGGATTCCACTGACTATAGATTAATTTGTAGAGAATTGATATCTAAATAATATTGAGTCTTCTGATTCATAAACAATGTATATCACTCAATTTATTTAGGTTTTATTCAGTTTTTCTAAACAACATTTTTTTTCTTAGTGTAGATAGCAGTCTTTCACAATTTTTGGCAGATTTATCTCTGTTTCATAATTTGGTGCTATTGTAAGTGGTATTGTTTTTTAATTTTAACTGCTGATTTTTGTTTGTATATAGAAATAAACTTGATTTTTGTATATTGAAAAAAAAAAGTGATGAAGGAGAAAAACCTACAACCAAGATTACTCTACCCAGCAAGGATCTCATTCAGATTTGATGGAGAAATTAAAACATTTACAGACAAGAAAAAGCTAAGAGAATTCAGCACTGCCAAACCAGCTTTACAACAAATGCTAAAGGAACTTCTCTAGGCAGGAAACACAAGAGAAGGAAAAGATGTAAAATAACAAACCCAAACAATTAAGAAAATGGGAATAGGAACATATATATCCTTAAACATTTTTAAGATAAATAGGAACATATTTATCTTAAACATTTAAGATAATTACCTTAAATGTAAATCAATTAAATGCTCCAACCAAAAGACATAGACTGGCTGAATGGATACAAATAAATGACCCATATATATGCTGTCTACAAGAGACCCACTTGAGACCTAGGGACACATACAGACTGAAAGTGAGGGGATAGAAAAATATATTCCATGCAAATGGAAATCAGAAGAAAGCTGGAGTAGCAATTCTCATATCAGACAAAATAGACTTAAAAATAAAGACTATTACAAGAGACAAAGAAGAACACTACATAATGATCAAGGGATCAATCCAAGAAGATATAACAATTGTAAATATTTATGCACCCAACATAGGAGCACCTCAATACATAAGGCAAATACTAACAGCTGTAAAAAGGGAAATCGACAGTAACACAATCATAGTAGGGGACTTTAACAACCCAGTTTCACCAATGGACAGATCAACCAAAATGAAAATAAAAAAGGAAACACATGCTTTAAATGACACATTAAACAAGATGTACTTCATGGATATTTATAGGACATTCCATCCAAAAACAACAGAATACACTTTCTTCTCAAGTGCTCATGGAACATTCTCCAGGATAGATGATATCTTGGGTCACAAATCAAGCCTCAGTAAATTTAAGAAAATTGAAATTGTATCAAGTATCTTTTCTGACCACAACTCTATGCAACTAGATATCAGTTACAGGAAAAAATCTGTAAGAAATACAAACACATGTAGACTAAACAATTTGCTATTAAATTACCAAGAGATCACTGAAGAAATCAAGAGGAAATAAAAAAATCTGGAAGCAAATAACAATGAAAACACAACAACCCAAAACCTATGGGATGCAGGAAAACCAGTTCTAAGAGGGAAGTTTATAGCAATACAATCCTACCTTAAGAAACAAGAAACATCTCAAACAACCTAACTTACACCTAAAGCAATTAGAGAAAGAAGAACAAAAAACCCCCAAAGTTAGCAGAAAGAAAGAAATCATCAACATCAGATCAGAAATAAATGAAAAAGAAATGAAGGAAACAATAGCAAAGATCAATAAAAGTAAAAGCTGGTTCTTTGAGAAGGTAAACAAAATTGATAAACCATTAACCAGACTCATCAAGAAAAAAAGGGAGAGGACTCAAACAATACAATTAGAAGTGAAAAAGGAGAAGTAACAACTGACACTGCAGAAATACAAAGGATCATGAGAGATTACTACAAGCAACTCTATGCCAATAAAATGGACAACCTGGAAGAAATGGACAAATTCTTAGAAAAGCACAACCTGCCGAGACTGAACCAGGAACAAATAGAAAATATGAACAGACCAATCACAAGTAATGAAATTGAAACTGATAAAAAAATCTTCCAACAAACAAAAGCCTATGACCAGATGGCTTCACAGGCGAATTATATCAAACATTTAGAGAAGAGCTAACACCTATCATTCTCATACTCTTCCACAATACAGCAGAGGGAGGAACACTCCCAAACTCATTCTATGAGGCCACCATCACCCTGATACCAAAACCAGACAAAGACGTCACAAAGAAAGAAAACTACAGGCCAATATCACTGATGAACATAGATGCAAAAATCCTCAACAAAATACTAGCAAACAGAATCCAACAGCACATTAAAAGGATCATACAACATGATCAAGTGGGGTTTCTCCCAGGCATGCAAGGATTCTTCAATATACACAAAACAATCAATGTGATACACCATATTAACAAATTGAAGAATAAAAACCATATGATCATCTCAATAGATGCAGAGAAAGCTTTCAACAAAATTCAACACTGATTTATGATAAAAACCCTGCAAAAGTAGGCATAGAGGGAACTTTCCTCAACATAATAAATGCCATATATGACAAACTCACAGCCAACATAGTCCTCGATGGTGAAAAACTGAAACCATTTCCACTAAGATCAGGAACAAGACAAGGTTGCCCACTATCACCACTGTTATTCAACATAGTTTTGGAAGTTCTAGCCATAGCAATCAGAGAAAAAAAAAGAAATAAAAGGAATCCAAATCGTAAAAGAAGAAGTAAAGTTGTCACTGTTTGCAGATAACATGATACTATACATAGAGAATCCTAAAGATGCTACCAGAAAACTACTAGAGCTAATCAATGAATTTGGTAAAGTAGCAGCATACAAAATTAATGCACAGAAATCTCTGACATTCTTATACATTAATGATGAAAAATCTGAGAGTGAAATTAAGAAAACACTCCCATTTACCACTGCAACAAAAAGAATAAAATATCTAGGAATAAACCTACCTAAGGAGACAAAAGACCTGTATGCAGAAAATTATAAGACACTGATGAAAGACATTAAAGATGATACAAATAGATGGAGAGATATACCATGTTCTTCAATTGGAAGAGTCAACATTGTGAAAATGAGTCTACTACCCAAAGCAATCTACAGATTCAATGCAATCCCTATGAAACTACAACTGGCATTTTCCACAGAACTAGAACAAAAAATTTCACAATTTGTATGGCAATGCAAAGACCCCGAATAGCCAAAGCAATCTTGAGAAAGAAAAACGAAGCTTGAGGAATCAGGTTCCCTGACTTCAGAGTATACTACAAAGCTACAGTAATCAAGACAGTATGGTACTAGCAAGAAACAGAAATATAGATCAATGGAACAGGATAGAAAGCCCAGAGATAAACCCACACACATATGGTCACCTTATCTTTGATAAAGCAGGCAAGAATATACAGTGGAGAAATGACAGCCTCTTCAATACGTGGTGCTGGGAAAACTGGACAAGTACATGTAAAAGTATGAAATTAGAACACTCCCCAACACCATACACAAAAATAAACTCAAAATGGATTAGAGACCTAAATGTAAGGCCAGACACCATCAAACTCTTAGAGGAAAACATAGGTAGAACACTCTATGACATAAATTACAGCAAGATCCTTTATGACCCACCTCCTAGAGATATGGAAATAAAACCAAAAATAAACAAATGGGACCTAATGAAACTTAAAAGGTTTTGCACAGTGAAGGAAACCATAAACAAGATGAATACAACCCTCAGAATGGGAGAAAATATTTGCAAACGAATCAATGGACAAAGGATTAATCTCCAAAATATATAAACAGCTCATGCAGCTCAATATTAAAAAACAAACAACCCAATCCAAAAATGGGCAGAAGACCTAAATAGACATTTCTCCAAAGAAGACATATAGACGGCCAAGAAGCACATGAAAAGCTGCTCAACATCACTAATTATTAGAGAAATGCAAATCAAAACTACAATGAGGTATCACCTCACACCAGTTAGAATGGGTATCACCAGATAATGTACAAACAACAAATGCTGGAGAGGGTGTGAAGAAAAGGGAACCCTCTTGAACTGTTGGTGGGAATGTAAATTGATACAGCCACTGTGGAGAACAGTATGGAGGTTCCTTAAAGAACTAAAAATAGAATTGCCATATGACCCAGCAATCCCACTACTGGGCATATATCCAGAGTAAACCATAATTCAAAAAGACACATGCACCCCAATGTTCATTGCAGCACTATTTACAATAGCCAGGTCATGGAAGCAACCTAAATGCCCATCTACAGATGAATGGGTAAAGAAGTGGTGGTACATTTATACAATGGAATATTACTCAGCCATGAAAAGGAATGAAATTGTGTCATTTGTAGTGACATGGATGGATCTAGATACTATCATATAGAGTGAAGTAAGTCAGAAAGAGAAAAACAAATATCGTATATTAACGTATATATGTGGAACCTAGAAAATGGTAGAGATGAACAGTGTTGCAGAGCAGAAATTGAGACACAGATGTAGAGAACAAATGTATGGACACCAAGCGGGGAAAGCAGTGGGGGTGGGGGGGAGACTGGGATTGACATGTATACACTGATGTGTGTAAAATGGATAACTAGTAAGAAAATAAATAAACATTAAAAAATAAATATATGTACATCATTAAGACTGCTGATTTCATTAGGTATCTTCCAGTACCAAAATATAAAATAAAATGAAAACTGCAGGAAAAAAAAAAGAAAACAAAACTATGGAATAATGCCAAGATCAGAAGCAGCAAAGGCATCAAAACAGGGAGTAGTGGGCTTCTCTGGTGGCGCAGTGGTTAAGAATCTGCCTGCAAATGCAAGGCACCCAGGTTCCAGCCCTGACCCGGGAAGATCCCACATACCGCGGAGCAACTAAGCCTGTGTGCCACAGCAAGAGAAGCCATCGCAATGAGAATGCTGTGCTCTGCAACGAAGGGTAGCCCCCGCTCACCACAAGTAGAGAAAGCCCATGTGCAGCAATGAAGACCCAAAGCAGCCAAAAATAAAGAAAGAAGAAAGATTCTTAAGAAAAAAAAAAAAAGAGAGAGAAAGTAGTGCCTGGAAGTTGGCTGGGCATTAAATAAGGAGTGAAGCACCAGGGCCAGTTTCAAACCCCCAAACATCTGACTCTAGCTTATTCTCCATTGGATAAAAGCACAATTACAGTTTCCTGAAATTAGAGTTCTGGCAAGGGAACCACCACAGTGAGAACTGAAGCAAGAGAAGCAGCAGAGCTGAGGTCACAATACACCTGGGAGCCTAGATGTGTAGGCAGGCTACCTGGACCCCTTGCGTGGTTGCTCTTCTCAACCCCATCCTCCAAAAAACCTAAGGCTTCCATAAAAAAAAAAAAAAAAAAACACCTAAGGCTGACATAAGGTACAGTTTCCTGGCCCCCACAGTCTCCTAAGGTGGAGTTTCCAGAGCCCCTTCATTCACCAAGAAGGAATTTCCTGGGGCCCAGCACTCTCCTAAGTTTGACTTTCCTGGGCCCACACAATCATCTTAACTAGAGTTTACTGGGCTCTCACATCACCTAAGGTGGGGAGTATCCTGACTCCATCAACACTGGAAAAAAATAGAGAAACCTCAGATAGAGTCAGGAAACCAGAAGAGGGAACTCTCATGTCCTGTGATGATAACAGAGCCCAACAGGAAGAAGACAGACTTCTTTCCTGGCAAGGACTCAGCCAATGAAAAGCCATGGACTCTGTTCCCTCTAGTCCTCCCAACTTCCTTTTCTCCTCTGTAAGAGTTCTCCTTGCCTTGCTGTGTGGGGACATGCAAGTAGTCCCACATAGTTGCACACCCTGAATTTTAATTTTCTGCAGATCCCGAATAAACCTATTCTTTTGCTGAAGAAATAACTGACAGTCTATTTTTGCTCAACATCACCAAAAGGTAGTTTGTGGACCCCCACAATAAACTAGAGTGGAATTTCATGAGCCCCCTACAATCAGTAAGGTAGAATTTCCTAGTCCCCTCACAATAAGCCAGATTTCCTGGGCCCGCACAGTTACCATACAGAGTTTCTTGGGCCCCCACAATCACCTAAAGTAGATTTTCCTGGAAACAAATTCATCTAAAGTAAGTTTTTAGTCCCTCAGAATCACATACGGAAAAATTTCCTGCCCCGCCCCGACACTAACCTAATGTAGATTTTCTTCACCCTCACTCTCATAATGTAGCGTTTCCTAGGCCCCAAAAGTCACCTAATATAGAGTTTCCAGGGTCCCCAGTATCACCTAAGGTAGATTTTCCTGGGACCCCAAATCACTAAGGGTTAGATTCCTATCCCCCACAATAAACTATGGTAGTTTCCTAGACCTAAATCACCTAACATACAGTTCTTAAGACCCCTACAACTGATCACCTAAGATACATTTTCCTAGGCAACAACAATTATTAAAGTATCATTCCCCCACAATCATTTAAGGATGAATTTCCTGCCACCCCGTGATTACCTAAGCTTGATGATTTCCTGGACCAAAACAGTCATCTAAGCTTCCTGGGACCCCACAATCACCTGAGCTAGAGTTTCTTAGACCCCAAATCACCTAAGATTAATTCTCCTGGACCCCTCAAATTCACCTAAGATAGAGTTTCCTGGGCCCCCACAATCACTTAAGGTAGAATTAGTTTACTAGGCCCCCCAAATCACCTAAGGTGGAGTTTCCTTGCCACAGAAAACCTTAAGATGGAATTTTCTGGGGACCTAAAATCATTAAGATATAGTTTCCAGGCCCCCACAATCACCTAAAGTAGAATGTGGGCCACAGTCATCTATTGTAGTATGTCCTGGGCACCTACCACAACCTAAGGTAGAGTTCCCTAGCCTCCACAATGAACTAAGATAGTTTCTTGGACCCACAATCATGTAGGGTAGAGTTTCCTTGGCCTTCACAATCCACTAAGGTAATTTCTAGGGCCTCCACAGTCACCTTAGGTAAACTTCCTGGGCCCACATCCCCTAAAGTAGTAGGTCATTTGGGCTCCTGAGAATCACATAAGGAACATTTTCCTGGTCCCCCACAATCACCTAAGGTAGAGTTTCTTTGACACCCTCCCCCCCACAATCACGTAACAGTTTCCTGGGCCCCAAAACGACCATAAGTAGAGTTTCCCAGGCCTCAAAACCGACAAAGTGTACATTCCTTGGCCCCTTAAGTCATGTAAAGTAGAACTTCCTTGGGCCCTAAATTCAGTATAGTTTCTTGGCCCCCACGATGAAATGACAGAGTTTTCTGGGAACCAGCAAATAACTGGGGTAGAGATTCCTGAGAACTCACAATCACCTAAGAATGAGTTTCCTGGAACCCCACTAACACCTAAGATAGGTTTTCTGGTCTTCCACAATCACCTAAATTAGGTTTGGCTGAGGTACCACATTTCCCTAAGGTAGTTTCCTGGGCCCCCAAAATCACATAAACTAGAGTTTACTGGCTCCCACAATCACATAAAGTAGATTTTCCTGGGCCCACACAATCGTCTAAGCTAGTTTCCTGGGAATCCATAGTCACTAAGCTAGAGTTTCCAGGGTCCCCCCAAATTACCTAAGATACAGTTTCACGGGCCCCCAACATTCACAGAAGCTAGAGTTTCCTGGGCCCCCAATTTTTGTAAGTTTCAAGTGCCCCCACAATCACCTATGGTAGAGTTCCTGGGACTTACAATCAACTAAGTAAGAGTTTCCTAAGCCCTCATAATCCCCTTACGTAAAGTTCCTTGGGCTCCCAAAATATTGTAAGGTAGGTTTCCTGGCCCCCCATAATCACCTAAGGAAGAGTTTGAAGCCTTCCATCATTACCTGAGCTGAGTCTCCAGGACCCCCACAATGACCTAAGGTAGAGTTTCCCCAAAAATAACCTTAGGTAGATTTTCCTGGGCTCATGTCACCAAAAGTAATAGTTTTGGGCCCCTCAGAATCACATAAGGAAAAACTTCCAGGCTCCCACAGCTACCAAAGGTAGAGTTTCTTCAATTCCCACAATCCCCTAACACAGAGTTTGCTGGATCCCCAAAATATCCTAAGGTAGAGTATCATAGGCCTCAAAAATCACATAAGGTACAGTTTCATGGATTCCTCAATCACCTGAAGTAAACTTTCCTAGGGCCCCAAATTTACTAAGGTAGTTTCCTGGGCCCCACAATGAAATGAGGTAGAGTTCCAGGTACCTACAGTCACCTAACCTCCAGTTTCCTGGTACCCAACAGTTACCTAAAGGTATTATTGCCTGGGCAGCATTAACTACCTAAAGCAGAGTTTCCTGAGGCCCAAAATCACCTAAAGGTGAATTTCCTGGGTCCACAATCACCAAAGATAGATTTCCTTGGCCCACAATAGCTTAAAGTAATAGTTTTAGGTCCTCCACAGTCTCATAAGGACGATTCACTGCCCCCCCCACTTCAATCACCCAAGCTAGAGTTTCCTGGGTCCCCATAATCACCCACGTTACAGTTTACAGCGTCTCCACAATCCTCTAAGGTAGAATTTCCTGGGCTCCCACGATTATCTAAGGTAAACTTTCCTGGCCCATCAATCAGCTTATGAAGAATTTCTTAGCCTCCCGTATCACCTAAGCTAGAGTTTCCCTATCCCTCACCATCATCTAAGATAGAATTTCCTGGCCACCCACAATTCCCAAAGCCAGGGTATACCGGGCCCCCACAATCACCTAATTTAGAGTTCTTAGCCACCCCCATAATCAACTGAGGTACAGTTTCATGGGTCCCCAACATTCACCAGTGGAGAGTCCCCTGGCACCTTAGAAACACCTAAGACAATGTATTGAGCGTTGCCCATTCACCTAAGGTAGTGTTGCATGAGGCCTCAATCATGTGAAAAAAATTTCCTAGGATTAACTCACCTAAAGTAATCGTTTTTTTCTTTTTAAAGTAATAGTTTTTGACCACCAAAATCAAATAAGGAAGAATCAAATTAATTGTGACACAGTGTGTTGGAACACACGTTCACCTAAGCAAGTTTCCTGGACCCACAAATACCTAAGATAGAGTTTCCGGCTCCCCCGCACCCTCCTCGCCCGCCAAGGGAGAGTTCAGGGGACACAGCATGACTTACGTTAGATTTTTTTCTAGACCCTCAAAATCACCTAAGGTGGAGTTTTCTGCGCCTCCACAATCTCTTAGTATCAAGTTTCATTGTCCACCATCGTCTCCTAAGGTAGAGTTTCCCAGGCTCATAATCACCTGAAGTCAAATTTTGGGGGACCCCACAAACACATAAGGTAGAGTTTCTCTGGCCAGCAATATCCTCCGTAGAGATTCCTGGATTCCCACAATCACCTAAGGTCCAATCTTCAGCGTCCCCACAATCACCAAGGAAGAGTTTCCTGGGACCCCACTGCCACCTAAGGTTGAATTTATGGGTCCCACAGTCACTTAAGGTTGAATTTCTCAGGTGCCCACAATCACCTAGGGTATAGTTCCCTAGGTCCCCATCATCATATAAGGTAGATTTTCCCAGGTCCCCACTATCTTCTAAGGGTGATTTCATGAACCCCTACAATCAGCTAAGGTAGTGTCCTCACAAACAACAGGGTAGAATTTCCTAGCCCCTCCAGGATCCAGTCAACAAAGGTAAACCATTCTGGCCCCCCACAATCACCTAAGGTTGAGTTTTCTGGGCCCACCCAATCACCAAAGGTAGAGATTCCTAGCCTTACCACCACCACCCTGCCCCCCAAGATCACCTAAGGCTAAGTTTCCAGGTGAGTTGGGACACAATCACTTAAGGTTGATAGTCATAGGGCCTTACAATCTCCTAAGGGGGACTTCCCTAAGCCCACACAATCACATAAGGCAAGTTTCCTGGGGGTCATCGTCAACTAAGGTAGACAATCCTGGCCCCCCATGACTGACTGTGGTAGATTATCATGGCTCCCACAGTCACTTCAGGATGAGGTGATAACCTAAGGGTGAACTTCCTGTACTCCACATTCACATAAGGTAGAGACTCCTGGGCCCCTGTAATCACCTATGGTAGATGTTCCTGGCCCCCTCAAAATTAACTAAGGCGGACATCCTGGCCTCCCACAAACACCTAAGATCCATATGCATGGTCCCCCACAAACACCTAAGGTAGAGTTTCCTGATCCCTCACAATCACCTAACATAGATGTTCTCAAGGCCCCTGGGATCACCTAAGGTAGAATACCTCAGGTCCAAAAATACCTAAGGTTCAATAATCTGGGCCCCCACAATCAAGTAAGGTCAAGTTTCGTGGGTCTCACAGTCACCTACAGTCGAGTTTCCTGGGCCACCTCCATCACCTAAGGTCTAGTTTCGTGGGCCCCCACGGTCAACTAATAGGCAGAGGTCCCTGGCCCACAATCAACTAATGCACAGTATCCTGGGACTCCGCAACCACCTAAGGTAGAGTTTACGGGGCAACCACAAACACTGACATAGAGGTTCCTGGCCTCACAGTCACCTAGGCTAGTTCCCTGGAACCCTAGAAGCTGTAAGGTATAGTCTCTTGGGCACCCACAATCATGAAACATAGGGTTCCCTGGCCCCCATAATCACCTAAGGTAGTTTCATGGACCTTCACAAACAACTAATCTAGAGTTTTCTGGGACCCCATAATCACCTGAGGGGAGATACCTGACCCCCTACAATCACCTAAGCTAGAGCATCCTGGGACCCAACATTCGCGTAAGGCGGAGTTTCCTGGACGCATAATCACCTAAGGTAGAGGTTTCTAGGCCCCCACAATCATCCAAGCCACCGTTTCATGGGTCCCCAAATCTCCTAAGGTAGAGTGTTCTGGGACCCCACAATCATCTAAACTAGTGACTCCTAGGCCCCCCAAATCAACTAAGATTATTTCCTGAGCCTCTACAAACACATACGGCAGAATGTCCAGGCCCCCCCATAATTACCTAAGGTATAGTTCCTCGGGCACCCACAACCACCTAGGATTTGTTTCCTGGGCCTCCAAAATACCCTAAGTTAGAGATAGGGGTCTCGAAAAATCACCTAATGGAGAGTTTCCTGGCCCCCTACAAACACATACTAGTTTCCTGGGCTCCGACAATCACCTAAGGTATTATTTCCCAGGACCCCTCAATCACCTAAGATCGAGTACATGACTCCCCACATCACCTAAGTTCGAGTTTCCTGTGCTCCCAACATTACCTAATGTGGAGTTCCTTGGGACCACACAGTCCCATAAGGTTGAGTTTCCTGAAACCCCACAATCACCTCAGGTAGCGTCTAGGCCATGATCACCCACTACAGAACTTCTGAAGCCCACAACACATAATGTAGTTTTCCAAGCCCCCGCAATCACCAAAGGTGGAGTATCCTGGCCCCATAATCAACTCAGCTAGATTTTCCTTGTGCAGCCACAATCACCTACATAGAATTTCCTCAGCTACCCTCATAACGTATGGTATAGTTTCCTGAACCCCCCCAACCCCTAGGTCAAGTTTCCAGGGCCTCATAATGCCCTAAAGGTAGATTTGATTAGGCCCCCACCGTTGCTTACACAGAATTTCCAGGTACCCAGATCACCTAGGTAGAGTTTCCTGGGCTCCCACCATCATCATAGCTAGATTTTCCTGAGGCCACAATCATCTAAAGTAATAAGCTTTCAACCTCACAGAATTACTTAAGGAAGACTATCCTGGACCCCCATAATCACTTAACACAGAATTTACTGGCCCTCCACACTCCCATAGGGTAGAGTTTCTTGGGTACCAACAATCACCTAAGCTAGAGTTTTCTGGCCCTACAATCACCTAAGTTAGACCTTTCTTGGTACACCCCCCAATCAACTAAGGTAAATTCCCCGTGTCCCTCAATGGACTCAGGTAGGGTTCCTGGGCCACCAAAATAACCTAAGTTATAGTTACCCAAACTACCATGATCACCTACGGTCGAGTTTTTAGGGCCCACATAATCACGTACACTAGAGCTTCCTGGGCACCACAATCACAGCAGATTTTCTAGGGTCCCCACAGTCACCTAAGGTACAATTCCTTTGGCCAAATGATCACCCAAGGTAGAATTTCCTTGGTCCACAACCAATGATCACCGGAACTAGAGTTTCCTAGGCCCACAGTCACTGAAGGTAAATATTCCTAGTCCCACCAAAATCACCTAAAGTAAGAATCTCCTGAGCCCACCATCACCTAAGGTAAAGATTCCTGGGACCACTTCCACCTGAGGTAGAGTTTCCTGGGCCCCCAACACCTAAGGGGGAGTTTCCTGGGCTCTCTTTATCACCTGTGGTAGTTACCTGGCCCAGTTGCCTAGCTAGAGATTCCTTTCAGTTAGAGATTCCTAGGCTCACAGGCACCTAAGGTAGAGTTTTTGGCCCACCATGTCCATCTCGGTAATGTTTGGGCCACAGTCACCTACTTTAGACTTTCCTGGGCTCCCACAATCCCCTAAGGCAGAATTTTCTGGACTCCCTTCCATCAATTCTAAGGCAGAAATTTGGGACCCCACAATGAACTAAAATAGATTTTCTGGAGTACCCACAATCACCTAAGCTAGAGTTTCCTGGCCCCCCACCCCCCGCACCAAGGGAGAGTTCCTGAGACACAGCATCACTTAAGTTAGATTTTTTTCTAGCCCCTCAAAATCAACTAAGGTCAAGTTTCCTAGGTTCCCACCATCAATTATGGTATAGTCTGCTTGGACTACACTCACCTAATGTACCATCCCCTGGAGCTCCACAGTCACCTAAAGCCATCTTTCGTGGGCCCACAGTCACCTAACTAATAGTTTTGGGCCTCACAATTACCTAAAGGAGAGACTTCTGGGCCCACAATCATTTATGGTAGATGTCCCCGGGCCATCAAGATCACTTAAGGTAGACTTTCCTGGGCCCCCACAATCACATGAGCTACTACCTTTGCCTCCACAATCACCACAGCTAGACTTTGCTGAGACCAAAAGCACCAAACATAGAGACTTTGGGCCCCCCAAATCACCTAAGCTAGAGTTTGCTGGTCCTTCACAATCACCTTAAGTAGATTTTCCTGGGCCCAAATCAACTACGGTAGATATCCTTTCCCCACAATCACTTAAGGTAGACCTTTCAGGCAGTTCACCCACAATCACCTAAGCTAGAATTTCCAGGGTCCCAGCATCACCTTTCTAGGGTTTCTGAGCTCACACAATCAACTAAGGTCAAATTCCTGACCCCCCATAATCACCCAACTTAGGGTAACCTGAGCCCCCAAGATCCACATAAGCTAGGTTTCTGGGCCTCTTAACTCACCTAAGGTTAGACTTCCTAGGGCACAAATCACCTGTATACTTCCATGGCCCCCACGGGGAACTAAGGTAGAATGTCCTGCTCCTATAATCCCCTAAGCTCGAGTTTCCTGGGCCCACAATAACCTAAGATAGTTGACTGGGTGTCTACAATCTCCTAAGCTCGAGTGTTTAAATCTCCCAAATCACCTAAGGCAGCATTTCCTAGACATAAAATCGCCTAAGTTTGAGATTTATGGCCCACTACAATCACATAACATAGAGTTTAGGGCCATGATCACCTACTGTAGGGCTTCCTGGGTAGAATTTCTTGTAGCCCCCCAAAATGAGTAAGGTTTAGGGTTTCCTTTCCACATAAATCATATAAGGCAGTTTCCGGGGCCCCCAGATCACGAGCATATGGTTTTCTGGCCCACACAGTGAACTAAGTTATAGTGCCCTGGCCCTCTGAAATCCAATTTGGGTTCCCCAAATCGCCTAAGATTCCTGAGTCCAAAATCACCTAAGGTAGAGTTTTCAGGGTCATCAATATTACCTAAGGTAGAATTTCCTGGGGCCCCCTAATCTCTAAAGTTTAGTATCTTCTCCCGTACAATGAACCAAGGTAGATTCCTGGGTGCCCACAATCTCCTAAGTTCAAGTTTTCTAGTTACACAATCACCCAAGATAGAGTTTCCTAGAATCAAATCACCTAAGGTAGATTTTCCTTGTCTGCATAATAACATAAGCTACATTTTCCTGTCCGCCTACAATTGCTTAAGGTAGAATTTCCTGGGCCCCAACAATACCTAAGCTAGAGATTCCACAGTCCTTTTATGTAGACTTTCCTGGGCCCCCAAAGTATTCTGAGGTAGGTGTTCTGGA
Organism: Kogia breviceps; assembly: GCF_026419965.1. Classification (NCBI taxonomy): domain Eukaryota; kingdom Metazoa; phylum Chordata; class Mammalia; order Artiodactyla; family Physeteridae; genus Kogia; species Kogia breviceps. Next base: position 148,773,137 of record NC_081312.1, read on the forward strand.
TATCAAAATCACCTGAGGTAGACATCACAGGCCACAAATCACCTAAGGCAGGGTCTCCTGGGCCCACAATCACTTAAGGTTGAGTTTCATGAACCCCCAGCAATCACCTAAGGTAGAGTCTATGGCCCACCACATCCATCTAGGTAGACTTTGGGCCATAATCACCTACTTCAGGGTTTCCTGGGCCCCTGCAATAACCTAACGTACAATTTTTCTGGATCCCTGCCATCACTAAAATAGAATTATTGGCCCCTACAGCAAATTAAGTAGATTTTCCTAAGCACCCACAGTCATTTAAGGTACAGTCCCCCAGAGCCCCACCATCACCTAAAGTAGAGATTCCTGGGCACCCCACAATCACTTATGGTAGATTTCCTAGGGCACCCACAAGCACCTAAGGTACAATTAGCTAAGGTAGAGTTACCTGGGACCATAAACTCCTAAAGTAGAGTTTGCTGGGCCCTCACAATCACCTATCTAGAGTTACCTAACCTCACAATCATCCAGAGAGATTCCCAGCCCCCTACAATCACCTAAATTAGGAATTCCTGGGCCGACAATCACCTACAGTGAGAGTTCTCTGGGCCCTCACTATCACCTGAGCTAAAAGTTCCTACCAGGAAACAGGCTCAGAGTTGGACGGAGCTGGCACATCAGTTAATCTCGATTAGTAGCTCTCAACTCCAGGCAATACATAGAAGCACTGGGGGGAGCTTTACACCAATGCCCAGCACCTCTCCCACCTCCCCCAAAATTCTGATGTAGTTGGCCTACATGCCAGCTACAGCACTCCCAAGTGATTTTAATCAGCAGCCAGAATTAGGTGAGATCTAGACCTTCATCATTAACTATTACTTAACCCCCAAGATTCACCAAACGTTGAAAGAAAACTCCAACTGCACAGCAGAGGTAACAAACATGGCAGAAGAATATTTCCAAGGGAGCAAGAACAGTAAAGAAGAAACCAGAATACAACATTAATGCCTCATTTTGGAAGCCATATAAAAATCTTCCTGGGATAAACTTCTTGAAAATTAAAAATATTACTGAAATGAATTTGCTGGGCATTGCTTCCACTACTTTTGGCAATTTTTACATAAAATTCACCATTTTAACCATTGTAAAGTATACAATTCAGTGTATTTACAATGTTATGCAACCATCACCATTATCCAATTCCAGACATTTCCATCTCCTCAAAAAGAAACCCCACATCCGTTAGGCAGTCAGTCCCAATTCTCCCTCCCCCAGCCCCTGGCAACTAGTAGTCTACTTTCTATCTCTGGATTTGCCTATTCTGCACATTTCATATAAATGGAATTATACAAGTGGCTTTTAGAGTCTGACTTCTTTCATTCAGCCTGATATTTTCAAGGTTTATCCATGTTGTAGCATGTATCAGTACTTCATTCCTGTTTATGGCTGAGTAATACTCCATTGTATGGCTATACTACACTTTGTTTATCCATTCATCTGTTGATGGACATTTGGGTTGTTTGCAGTTCTTGGATATTATGAATAATGCTGCTATGAAGATTCTTTTCCAAGGTGTTTATGTGGACATATATTTTCTTTTTTTTTTTTTTTTTTTTTTTTTTTTTTTTTGCAGTATGCAGGCCTCTCACTGCTGTGGCCTCTCCCGTTGCGGAGCACAGGCTCTGGATGCGCAGGCTCAGCGGCCATGGCTCACGGGCCCAGCTGCTCCGCGGCATGTGGGATCTTCCCGGACCGGGGCACGAACCCATGTCCCCTGCATCGGCAGGCAGACTCTCAACCACTGCGCCACCAGGGAAGCCCTGGACATATATTTTCAATTCTATTCCTAGGTGTGGAATTACTGGGTTATATGGTAGTTCTACAGTTAATATTCTGAGGAACTGCCAAACTGTTTTCCAAAGCAATCGTACTATTTAACATTCCCATCAGCAGCATAGGAGAGTTTCAACTTCTTCAGCTTTTAAACCTCAGGGTTTCGAAGGGGAAAGGGAAAGAGCTGCCTGGGGACAATCTGAGGAAACTACACCTTGTGCCTTTAAAATGCAGAGAGGACCCCGATGACCCATGACCTGTGCCCCCTGACGTTTCCAATGCCACATGGCCACCCATCCTGACTTGCCAACCCCACAGCTGACAGGCAGGGCATCGGTCCTAGACAAGGCCGGAGGCCAGCCGCTGTATCCTCCCTGTGCTCCGAACAGAGCCAAAGGTGCTTCTGTTAAACCATAACACTCCGTCACTTCTGCCCCAAGGCCTCCATCCTGGTTTGTCTGCCATTAAGCTGCTCTTACAAGTTCTGCTCACAGAGCTAACAAAGTGTGTCAGTTTACATTTCTCAGCCAAACCTCTTCTAATATCATTTAAAATTCAAAGGAATTGAAAATGCAGGTGACCACAGTTAATAAAAACCCCGAGACAAGGCACTGCTGTCCCCATTGGGTTAGGCACACCCTTGGGGTTATGCTTATGACTTACCTGCTACAGCTCTCCGAGTTTGGTCGCCAATTTAATAAGGTACCCCGAGTTTGAACACACAGATCCAGACAGCGCCTTCCTCTGCAACGCTAACCCATTTCAACGTCCTTCCCAAGCTCCCACAGAGGCCCAAGGCTCTGTAAAGCAGCCACTGAGAGCGCACCTCTCACGCAAGCGCTTTGCACGCCACCCAGGTGCGCTCCTCTTCCCAGTCGGCTGTCTCGTGGACCTCGGGACCAGGTGGGAAGCCAGGTGCCTCCCACTACACACTGAGACAGGCATACACGTCAGGCCAGAGGTGTGTGCTAACGCTGGAGTACTGCAGGCCTTACCTGGTCCCCCGTGTTTTTTCCAAGGTGAGGATGAGGGGGTGAGCAGCAAAGATGAGCTGTGATGGGAGGGTTGAATGAGGAGGAAAGAGAAGCCATGAAGGAGGGGCCACCTCCACCTTCTGCCACCTCCCAGCAGCTCTCCTGGCTTCTTTTCTGGAGTCCCATTTGCCCTGCTGATATTGAACCCAGTCCTGTCCCAAAGCTGAGCCTTCTACCTTGAATTCTGACTTTGTAACTACCAGAAGCCCTTCATACAAACACCTCAGTGATGACAGTACACACAAAGCACTTAGAGCATTGCTATTACATCTCCATTCCTGATCCCAGGGCCAGCCTCAGAGAGATCTAGCAAAGCCTAGAGGGAAGGGCGGGGTTGGGTGGGAGGTTATGTTCCAGGACATTGGGGCTCTCCATTTTGCTTACAAGCTAGTTTCCCCCCTATGCCTCAAATAAGGGGACCCCATAACTGCCGAAACTATATCCTAAGAGGTAAGACACAATGAGGCCATTGCTCTTGACTTGGATTATAATGATAGTGACCTTGATTTCCTGATAGGGTCCTCGATATCCTGGCACAATCTTGCCTCCAAGTGTTTTCTACATTCAATTTATGAAGAATGCCAAGTGGGGAGGACGTTTCTGCTGACCTAATGCTTGTCCATAAAACGTGTTTTTAAAAATAGGATGCAGGGCTTCCCTGGTGGCGCAGTGGTTGAGAGTCCGCCTGCCGATGCAGGAGACACGGGTTCGTGCCCGGGTCCGGGGAGATCCCACATGCCGCGGAGCAACTAAGCCCGTGAGCCATGGCCGCTGGGCCTGCGCGTCCAGAGCCTGTGCTCCGCAACGGGAGAGGCCACAACAGTGAGAGGCCCGCATACCACAAAAAAAAAAAAAAAAAATAGGATGCAGGGCTTCCCTGGTGGCACAGTAGTTGAGAATCCGCCTGCCGATGCAGGGGACATGGGTTCGTGCCCCGGTCCAGGAAGATCCCACATGCCGCAGAGCGGCTGGGCCCATGAGCCATGGCCGCTGAGCCTGCGCGTCCGGGGCCTGTGCTCCGCAACGGGAGAGGCCACAGCGGTGAGAGGCCCGAGTACCGCAAAAAAAATAAATAAAAATAAATAAATAAATAAAAATGGGACGCAGACCTAATGAATCATGAAGTCATGCTGCCTCAAGACTAATAAAAGATGGTCTGGGGCTTCCCTGGTGGCGCAGTGGTTGAGAATCCGCCTGCCGATGCAGGGAACACGGGTTCGTGCCCGGGTCCGGGGAGATCCCACATGCCGCGGAGCGGCTGGGCCCGTGAGCCATGGCCGCTGCGCCTGCGCGTCCGGAGCCTGTGCTCCGCAACGGGAGAGGCCACGACAGTGAGAGGCATGCGTACCACAAAAAAAAAAAAAAAAAAAAAAAAGATGGTCTGGCAGCCCATATGGAGGTACAGGGTCATAAAGGGGTCATCAGTTTGCACTAATCATCTGCTAAGCATAATCATTTTAAGAGCTTGATTTTATGTGTTTTGTGTTTGCAGGGGTCACTGGCTAACTTGTGCTCTGAACTGATGAAGAGGAAACCTCCCAGCTGGTGGGAATTCTCCACCAGTTGTTTAAATCTCTTGGCTTTCAGGAATTGAAAATGCAAAAAGAAAGGAAAAAGTAAAGAAATCTGTGATCTGCACCCTGCACCCTTATCCTGTGTTGAGACCATGGAGGCCACTGCTCTCCTGACCTTAGGACTGTAGTGACACTGACCTTGACTTCTCTATACAGCCTAGATACCCTGGCCTGGGCCCACCTCCATGCTGGGTCTGCACATCAGCCTTCACTTAAGTCTTCCACCTCAACTGCTTCTTCTGGAAATGGGGTCACTGATCAAGTATCCTATGAGCTGCATTTAAAGGAAATACAGTAAATTTTAAAACATGTTCCTCAGGTTGTCATTAGATGGGTGGGTCTCAATCTTGATACACATCAGAATCACCTCAAGTACTTTTAAAACTAGGGGTGCCTCTGCCAGTCTGGAGACTCAATTTGATTGGCTTAGGTGAGGCACAGCATGAGCAGTTTCCCAGGTGACTCTAACGTGCAGCCAGAGTTGAGAACCAATACATTGAGTGAGTACCTGACAGTTAACCTTTCATGATAATACAGTTCCATTTGAGCTCAATCAAGTTAATCCCATCATGATTTCAATTAAATCTTAAGATACTTAATTAAACATGTCCATTTGAATCTGATGAGTGTCAAATTTCTTTTTTTCTTTTTTTACTTTTTTTGAGGTTACATATAATCATAATTTAAAGAGTCTAATAGTTCAGTAAGGTCTGTTCAGAAAAACAACAGTTCTTAGTCCCCCTCCTGCCATTTCCCAGCCCCAGAGACAACTCCTGTTAACTCTTTTAACTGGTTCTTTTGGTACTTGCCTCTATATCTTTAAGCAGAATGCTTGGATTGCTATTTCTTGATTTTCAATTTGGGATATTATCTATTGTCTTTACACCATGATAGTGAAGATTTATCTCTTTCATCCCCACCATCTCCTGCCACACAGAGATTTCTGTCCCCCTACCCCCACCCAATATAATAATTTTGCTTAAATAAATATCATAATTTTGCTTAAATAAATATTCATTTTTTACATTATTATGATTTTTGTATGCCATTCAGAGCTGAGCCATGTAACATACTATGATTACTTCTCCTTTCTTGTACATTTCTTTTATTTCCTTGAGTTAATATTCATCTTAATTTTTCACTTGATTCGTTTTTTATTAGCTTTCTATGAACTTTTCATTAATCCATCCTTAAATTCTCCACCAGTTGTTTAAATCTCTTCTCAAGACATTTATTCACATCAGGTATTTTATAAATTTCATCTTCCTGAAGAACTGTCTCCCAGAGCTTTCTGAACTGCTCACATCTGGTCTGGTGGCCCTCTGTACCTGGTACACAATTGTCATCCTGCAGTATCCCTTCAGTATCATCGTCCTGGGATTGCCTTAGCTTTTATTGCCTGTTAGATCTCCTGTTTCTATAGCCCCCTCTGCCTTTTCTCTTTCTTTGTTTACTCCCTCATTTTGCTGAAGTACATTCTCCTAACTTCTTGAGAAAGTATGTGGGAAGTAAAAAATTTGAAGCCTTGCATGTCTGAAAATGTCTTAGTTCCACCCTCACACTTGATTAATACTTTGGGTATAAAATTCTAGGTTGTAAATTATTTTCCTTCAGAATTTTGGAGGCATTTCTCCATTTTCTTCTAGCTCCCAGTGTTAAAGGCAATCTTCCATGTTCTCTTAGCTTGCAGTGTTGATTCCTGATCCTTTTTTGGTGGCCCGTTTCTTCTCTCCAGAAGCCTGAAGGATCTTCTCTACGACCCTAGGATCCTGAAATTTCACAATGATATATGGGTATATTTTCATCCATTGTGCCGGGCACTTAGATGAGTCCTTTCAATCTGGAAACATGTGTCCTCCAGTTGTGGAAGTTGCTTAGGCAGCTAGAAGTGTCTATGTGACATGGTCTGGCCAAAGAAGTGTTAGCAAAAGTCTGTTGGGAGTTCTGGGAAATCTTTTGCTTCCCTAACAGACAGTGCTAGCATGGCCCCTTCTTTTTTCTCCTTGCCTTGAATATGGATTCATATGGATAAAAATGGAGCTGTAGGGAACTCCTGGCGGTCCAGTGGTTAGGACTTGGTGCTTTCACTGCCATGGCCCAGGTTCAGTCCCTGGTCAGGGAACTAAAATCCTACAAGCAATGTGGTGCAGCCAAAAAAAAAAAAAAAAAAAAGGAGCTGTAACAGTTATCTTGAACCCATGAGGGAAAGGCAAAATATATCTCTGATATTTTTTTTATCACTGAACCAATACCAGAAGCTGCATGTCTCCTGAATTTTTTTAATATGAGAAAAATGAATCTCTATTTTTTTAAAAACTCTGTAGGTTGGTTTTTCTGTTACATGCAGCCAAATTTATTCCTAACTGATAGATTCCTGCTGACAGTAGATGTTTGATAAACATTTGTTTGGCTGAATTCTACAGAGGGGATGAAAGATTTGAGCTCATAGATGTCATATATGAAACTGTGTCTTCTCCAAGGGAGAAAACTGAGAAAGAAAAGTGCCCAAGTCTCTCTTGGTGTCTTCAAAACCTCTGTAAAAAAGAGGAACTCGATCAAAGTAGGCAGAGATACAAAATGTGCTTGGGGGAAGTGAGAAGAGATCAGTGTCATGGCTCTGAGAAAGCATGTAAAACTCCACTGCACATACGTCTCAAGCTTAGAGAATTAGAGTATTTGGACAGCAGGGTAGCATTTCTTAAAGTAGCAAGAGAGGAAAAAGACCTAAAAGCTCTGGCAGAGGAACACTTGGTTTTATCTAAAATACTGGCATATCCATTTGTGCTTCTTGCCTGTTATATATATTGAACCTAAATAATAATTACACTGTAATCTGTGCTCCCAAGGTAGACCATCCTTGAATCAGAGTTTTAACAGGGAGCAAAAGAATGGCATAAGAAATAAAGCTTGTTTCATTCTAAAAACCAGACATTGAAGCTTTCTAGAAGCAAATGCATTTTGGCAGGATTGTAATTGTATGTTTCCATCACCCTAAAAAAATCAGGCAGCTAAAGCAAGAGTAAATTTTATTTAAAAGACATGTTTGAAGCACCAATTGTACATCCAGAAAAGGCTCAATTTGGCTATGAAATTGATTTCCTGCTGAAAAATCAGGCAGGGTCAGATAAAGGGGGTTCAGGGCCATCATCCACCACAGGATCTTCTGTACCTTTGGGAACTGAAGTTTCTCCCACAGCTGGAGACCACAGTAGCTATTCAATGAGAGAAGACTAGTTCTCAGAAATCAGTTTTCAGGAAAGAGAAGTTGGGTTTACTGTGGTTTGACAGCTCTGACGGGTCTTTACTGCAGCTATTTATATTTTTAAAGCTGCTTTCCAGTAACTGTGAGCAGCCCTCAAGGTCGGCAGCTGTCCTAGTGACCAGGGCCTGCTCCATAAGGAGATGGGGGTGGGATGTCAAGGGGTGTGGGGACTGAATAAAAGAAGGGGCCGAAAGACAGCGAGTGACATTGTGAAGTAGGGAGAAGGCACCTGGTGGGCTAAGGGCAGCAGGTGACCTCGTCCTGACTGCCCCACGGTGCGGGGTGAGCTGGCATCTATGCTGCCTGAGCAGCGCACTCGGAAACAGCCCTGCTCTCTGCTGGTCTCCCAACGTGACCTCCTTTCACAGGCACTGAGGAGATGAGAGGAGGCTCTGGAACAGTAATTCTTAGTAATCCTGGCTCTCTCTTCGTGGGGGGCGTTTCTGAGGGTCCCCTGGTGATGAGGCAAAGGGATGTGGGCCCTTGTTGTGCCGAGGCAGGAAGGTTGCCTTTGCCTCTAGGCTCATGGGGAAGGCTTGGGTCTTCTGGGGACCCAAGGTACTTGGTTTGCCTCTTTTCTGCTCCCAGAGGAGAGAATAAATGAGCACAGAGGAACATGCATCCCAGAATTGCCAATGTGGTTCGTTTGGCTTAGTCTTCTTTTGGAGAGAATTGAAATTCTCTTTCAACCTTAGCTGTTTACCTGTTGAAGCTAGATTTTAAAATTACTTATTCAATTTCATGTACAATTAAATCCCTGCAATTTTTTTTTTACAAGTTGGTCCTTTTTATGTGGCACAGCCGCTTTATATTATTTTTAAATTTCTATTATGGACAATTTCAAAAATACAGATTTAAAGGAAATGACATAATGAATCCTCACATACCCAAAATCCAGCTTGAACTATGATCAGCTCACAACCAATCCTTTTTCATTTATACCCTCCCTTACAATCTATCGCTTCAAAAAGCAAATCCCAGGGCTTCCCTGGTGGCGCAGTGGTTGAGAATCCGCCTGCAGATGCAGGGGACACGGGTTCGTGCCCCGGTCCGGGAAGATCCCACATGCCGCGGAGCGGCTGGAACCGTGAGCCATGGCCGCTGAGCCTGCGCGTCCGGAGCCTGTGCTCCGCAACGGGAGAGGCCACAGCAGTGAGAGGCCCGCGTACCGCAAAAAAAGCAAATCCCAGCCACTCCACTGCAAGCTTCTGAGTTCTCTGACCTGCACATAGTGGCCTTCAAGTGGTCCTGCTTTCTGGTATGATAAGCTGCTCCAGGTTCATCCTGTACTTTTGCTGTCCCAGTGGAAACAGCCATTTCCTTTAAATAAATAGTATTTTGAGAACACAGTCTGGGTCCTCAGGGTACTGTTGCATCTGAGCTGATCATTCTTTCTAGGATACAATGCCCACTTTGGCGTTCTTTTCAGACTCTAGTAAACATTTATACTCACATCACCGCAACAGGCCGCACATGGCATTGACTTCACTTAGAATAAGGATGCAGGACAAGAAACATACCCACCAGCAGGGCAGTGGCAGGCATTTCTCTAGGTACTGCCAGCCCCTGGCCCTTCGAGGAGGTCATCAAAAGAACATGACTGCCAGTTGACCCATGAGCTGGACCCAGGCAATCAGAGGTTCCCCACCGCCTCCCTTGTCCTTAGAATGTATGCTTTGCCAACCGTTTCCACAGTGGGAGCTGTTCCAAGGATGCAGCCTTGAGAGAGTAAGGTGTTGTTGAGACCATCTGAACGGTATACAAGACTGAACCCAGTTAAGGCAGTCAGCCCTCTGTATCTACAGGTTCCACAACCTTGGATTCAATCAACCTCAGATTGAAAATAGTCAGAAAAAAATATTCTAGAAAGTTCCAAAAAGCAAAACTTGAATTTGCCAGTGGACTGGTAACTATTTATTGAATACAAAGCATTTACGTTGTATTTATAACTACTTACATAGTGTTTACATTATATTAGGTATTATAAGTAATCTAAAGATAAGGGAGGATATGCACATATATTATATGCAAATACTATGCCATTTTATATAAGGGACTTGAGCATCCATGGATTTTGGTATCCACGGGGGTCCTGGAACCAATCCCCTGAGGATACTGAGGAAAAACTGTATGAACTTTTAAATTTCTGGCAGGTGGGTGCAGCGATCTACTCACCTTTCAGCAGCCTAAGACAAGCCTGGTATGTAAGTTATCTTTTTTATTAAAACCTGCCACCTACCAATCTGGAGTGGTCTGCCTCTTTCTTCGGTCTCTCCTGGCCTTCTATGTATGGGGGCCAGTTTGCAGACCAACACCACCTCCCCACATAGGTTGTCAGATAAAGTACAGGATGCCCAATTAAACTTGAATTTCAGACAAACAATGAAGATAAGCTTCATATTCCAGTTAGAAACCAATATCCTAATATTAGCAATATTTTTATGGGACTAGCTTGCTTCCATGTTCCCTCAAGGGACATGTCCAGTTCCAAGAGTCATAATTCTCAGGAAACTTCAAAGCCACAGCTTTCCACCATGTCTTTCTAATTCATTCACAGTCCTCACTGTCTAGATGCAGTGTGTCATTTTTACCACAAGCAATGTTGCCTAGTAACATAGCTGACATTCTACCTTCGTCAGATTTTCAGGAGAAGAGAGCTATAAAAAGTAAACTCCATAGAGAATGAGAAATGATTTTTTTTTTAGCACTTTACATATATAGGCCTTTTCCTGAGTCAGAGCTAGAACAAAATAGAGATAGACAGATGAAGATGCTAAAGGAAAAACTCAGTTTTCCACCTGATTAGGGAAAAACCCAGTACTTCCCTGCTAGTCTTTCTTTCCTGTGTGCCTTCTTTACTACTCACACAAAACACTTCATTTCTGACACTTCTGGTCACCAAATGTGTGGAGGTTTTTCCCCAACACCAAGCAATTCTCTATGACACCAGCTGAATGTCCTACAATTCAACTTAATTCTGACACTATGTACCTGAAGATAGTGTCAGATCCTAAAAACAAGCAGTACCCTGTGGGGCCCTTCCAGGTACAAAAGCCTTTCCATGTCCCCCATTTCTTGTTTGTAAGAAAAAGACTTGAGCCTCCTAGACCTTCCCAGAGTTCCAAAGGTCAGATTCAGACAGTTGCTTATCAGGGAAGGGAGGGGATGCAGAGACAAGGTAGGAGCAGCCTATAAACAATAATGCAGCTGTCGGGCAGGGTTCTGGTTCCTCCTCAAAGAATATACATAACAGGCCTTGCAACCATCAGTTGCTTGTGCCCTTCTGATCTCATATCTTGGTGCGTTCAGTTCCCCTACCCCCTCTTGTCGATTGTTGCTACACTTTGAGGACCCGCCGCGGCTGGCGGCAAGTGGCACCCGAGCAGGGACTTGACAAGAGGGACATCTGAATCTCGGTAGGTGAATCCCCGGAGTGAAGAGTGAAAGTATGGCCACATAGTAAAGTTGATAGTAACTCGGGGCAATAGTCAGAAGTAAAAATATATGGGACAAAAAGTATCCAAGAACCGACCTGAGATCACTGATCAAGAGAAGGAGTTGTCCACCAGTGCTTTCCAGGCTTTTACAGCTGGAAATTATGATGTCTGTCTGCAACATCTTGCCTGCCTACAAGATATAAACAAAGACGATTATAAAATAATTTTGAATACGGCAGTAGCTGAGTTTTTCAAAAGTAACCAGACAACAACAGATAGTTTAAGACAGACACTTAACCAGTTGAAGAATCAGGTGCACTCGGCTGTTGAAGAAATGGATGGACTAGATGATCTTGAAAATAGTATGTTGTATTACAATCAAGCAGTCATCCTGTATCATGTCCGACAGTATACAGAAGCCATATCCATTGGTGAAAAACTTTATCAGTTCATAGAACCTTTTGAAGAAAAATTTGCCCAAGCAGTGTGTTTTTTGTTCGTAGACCTGTATATATTAACCTACCAAGCTGAGAAAGCTTTACATCTTCTTGCTGTTCTAGAAAAAATGATTTCACAGGGCAACAATAACAAAAATGGAAAGAATGAGACTGGTAATTACAGCAACAAAGATGGGTCTAATCATAAAGCTGAAAGTGGAGCTCTAATAGAAGCAGCAAAGTCAAAGATACTATTTTTGTGTTGAAGTATATGTAGGAGGACAAGGGACTTTACTGGCCGGCCATAGTTTAAAGGTAGTTAAAGCTGTTATAAGTTTGAAGTTTCCCTCCTTTTTTCCTTCTGATTTTCCCCAATCTGATTCTGAATTCTCAAATCTGGTGTACCTTAAATTATAATAATGGTACCATTTTAATTTCTTCAGTTTCTGTTACTAATAATAGTTTGGTTTTTTATAAGCATTGGGATTTTGGGAAGTTTGCATTGTCTTATTCTTATCAACCGGTTATTACTTGTGTTACACCTTCATATGCCTTGCTAATAGGAGATTTACAGATTGAGTTTACTTCTGGTTCCTTAGGATATAATATAACTTGTCAGAATTGTATTTTTAGTACTTGCATTCTGCCTATGAAAGGAACTTTTTCTGTTATGATGTTAAAACAACCTTCCTATGTAATGCTGCCTGTAAATATTTCTGAACCATGGTATCATAGTACTAGCATGCAAGCTTGGCTAGAATTATCTGAAGCTTTAAAAAGACCTAAACGATTCATTGGAATATTAATATGTAGCATATTAGCCTTAGCCGCTTTAACAGCCACAGCTGCTACCGCCGGTTTAGCATTAAGTAAAACTGTACAACAAGCACATTATGTTAATCAATTATCTAAAAATACCAGTATTGCATTAGCATTACAAAGTCATATTGATACTCAACTAAAAACTGAGGTTGATGAGTTTTAAAAATGCTCTCATAGGTTTAGGAGACCAAATTATGGCTTTAAAATTGAAAATTCATTTGATTTGCCATGCTAAATATACTTGGATTTGTGTGACTCAACACGCTTATAATGAAACTGACTGGGATTGGAACAAAGTAAAAATGCACTTTTTAAGTGTATGGACTGATGGACACATTAGTTTGGACAAAAACTTAATGCGGAAATGCAAGCAATTCAAGAAGCTCATCTACAAGAAGACGGGCCCCAACAATTAATTCAAGGACTCTTGGATCAGCTTCAATGGTTAAATCCAATGCATTGGTTTCAAAATGGACTCACAGGATTGATTACCGTGGGGTCATGTGTATTGTTGATGTTAATTGCCTTACCTTGTTTATTATGCTTTGTTGTTGGCCGTCTCGCTGCTCTTCTTCAGGAGGTGTATGGGTTGAAATTGCATTATCAAGCTATAAAAGAGGGGGAAATGTGGCGAGCATTGCCCTCTGAGGAAGGTGCCATTAAGACCCTCATAAGCCTCAGGGCCCGCTTGTACTCTCCTTGGTATGCATCCTGGACTTTATGGTATGAACGTAAAAAAGGAGATGGCCTTTGGCCAAATTGCTCCAGGGACCTGCTCAGTTACTGGGAGTCCCTGGTTGTTCCCTAAAGCTAGGAAAAGCAACCCTGGAGGGGAAATTGGTGCCTTTGAGGGAGAAGCCGAGAAGCCAATCAACCAGCTGATGCCCATAAGGTGTGACTAAGCCGAGAAGCCAATCAACCAGCTGATGCTGATAAGATGGTGACTAAGCAAATTCCCTGCTTTAGGGGTATATATACAGCTATGCTTTGTTATTAAACTTGCCTTGCAACCATCAGTTGCTTGTGCCCTTCTGATTCCCCCCCCCCCCAAAAAAAAGAATATACATAACAAAATACCTTTGAGTTCTGTTGGCAACTAAGGCCTCCACCCAGACGGAGGATGTTAACTTTAGGCTGAGCACAAGATTCCTGGAGCTCCACCCTGTTACCTCATCACCAACCAATCAGAATAAAGTCTGCACACAGTGGAGGATAACAAAGACACCCTTCCCAAATGTTTCTCCCTTTAAAAACGTTCACGGTTGAGCAGAATATTCAGAGTTGTCTTTTGGGTTTTTTTCTGGGCACGCCACGAGGCATGTGGGATCTTACTGCCCCCACCAGGGATCAAACCCATGCCCCCTCTAGTGGAAGTGCAGAGTCTTAACCACTGGACCTCCAGGGAAGTCCCTGGAGATGGTTTTTGGACACAAGTCCGCCTTCTCCCCAGGTTGCCAGCCTTCTGAATAAAGCAGTTTTTCCTTTCCAGTCAACACTCATCTCTAGAGTATTGGCTTTCAAGTGGTGAGCAGCCAGACCTGAGTTCAGTAACAGTATACTTTTTTCTCTATTACATATGCTTATAATTTTTAGTAATAAAAAAATGGAAGGCATATAATCTTAAGGCATCCTTCCACAAGGAGTTATTGAGCACCTACTATGTGCTTGGCACTGCTCTAGGCAGTTGGGATACATCATTGAATAAAACTGACAAGGTCCTGCCTTCTTGTAGCTTACATTGAGGGGGTGAGGGAGAGACACACAACACCAATAAACATAAGAAATAAGAAAATTGTGTAATAGGTTAAAGGTGATAAGTGTTGAAGAAAACAAAAGTAGAGCAGGATGGGGAGCCAGAGTGCTGAGAGGTGGGGCAAGGGCGGTTGCAGGGCTAAACAGGGGCACAAGGACTTGAAGACACAGGGCTTAGCCACGCTGCTCTCAAGAGGAGCACATCTTTGTTCAAAAGTACATCTATGACCTCACCTGTTAAACTTGTATTTTAACTTCTATACTACATATATATCCTTATGTAGTTTCTCTACATATCTCATATTTTCATAGAAAAAATATATATACTCCAAAATGTAAGCAGTGGCTATCTGTGGAAGGTGGGATTGTGGTGATTTTTTATTTTATCTTTTTTATAGTTTGCTGTATTTGCTACATTTTATAACATGAACAGGCCTAGTTTATTATCAGGAATAAAACAATATATAACATGACATGTTTTAAAAAGCAAAGCTATTCTACCTGTCATTCCCAGGAAGTGTTTTCTGAAAGGAGCAAGGAGGTGTGATTTAAAGGAATGAGGGGTCTGACCTTTCTGAAGAGACTATCTTCTTCCTCAAGGGGGAGTTTTGCCTTCAAGTAATGAGGCAGCTGAGCCCTGAGTCAGGAGTGGGATTTCAAGGGAGCTATGTGTAAAGGGTAAATATTTCTAAATTCCACCTCCACACCTAAGAACCATGCTCAGAGTGGCTCGAAAGATTAGAACACCTGCCTCCCTGGTCAGTAATAATATAAAAGTCCATTTTCCCTGAAATCAGTTAGCAAGTACAGTTTAGGAAGGTTTGGACTCAGCAAATACAAGGAGGAAGAACATGTTCCTTGCCCTGGGGGAGTTAATGACTCAACCAAAGAGGCCAAAGTCACAGCGAGGAGCAAGAGACCTGCGGGCAAGGGAAGATCTGGCAGAGATTCATCAATGCAGAAGCAAATGTGAATAAGCATGATGTTATCAGATGCTTGAAAGATGGGTACATAGAGGAGGGAAGGGCTGGGGGTGGGGGTGGGGAGGGCAGGTGCAGAAGCAGACAGAGGCAGAGGCCAGCAAGTACATACAGGAGGCACAGATCGTGCTGTGAAAAGCCTCTGACCTGAACTGGTACTGGAGAGTTTGCAACTTAATGACCCCGAGGAAGGGGTTACCAGGAATTGCACTCCTGGCCACGGGTCTCTGAGCAAACCTGACCTAGGTGAAACAAAAGAGCAAAGAAACGCTCGCGGCTGGTGGTGCTGACGCAGCCATTCCACCGCTGCCAGCCAGTCTGCCTCACAAGTGTTTTACTGACCTGATCAGAGGGAAGCTGGATGGAAGTCCCACTTCCATCAGCAAGGCTTGCTTCCCTGAATGCTCGGGAACATAGTGGGGCAGGTCCTGACCAGAAGACTGGGGAACGAAGGTGGACGAGACATGCCCTTGGGGGAGAACATACCTTTCTCATCCTAATATACGATGTGATGGGAAGAGAGAAGAGGGACCACCCTCTACCCAACCTGGAGGTCAGGGAAGGCTTCCTGAAGGAAATGGTACTTGAGTTATTTGGGAAGCACATACGGGAGTCTGAGAGGAGAAAAGGGTTCCAGACAGAGGGAACAGCACAGGAGAGAGAATGTGGCATCTGTCCATGCAAGCAGCTCAGCCTGGCTGGAGCCTGGAGTGGGTGCATGGAGATGTGGTGAGCGGCGAGGCTGGAGTGGAGGCCACCTTCTCTGGAGGGCAACAGGAAGCCCTGAGGGTTTTAAACAGTAGTGTTAGATGATCATGGATGTGGAAGTTTGCTCAAGTCACCAATGACTTTTATGTTGCCAAATCCATTGGGTATTCAATCTGCATCTAATGGAAATTCTTGTGGTAGCATTTGGTCTTGCTGCTCTCTCCCTCCACCCTGGAGAATTTTCATGTCTTGACTTCTCAGGCACCACATTCTCCTGGTTTTGATTTTTTTTTTTTCACCTGGTTTTCTATCTACCTCTCTGGTCACTTTCTCTCAGCTTCCACTTTGACTACTCCTTGCCTCTCTGGGCTCTGAATGTTGGTGTTCCGTAGGGCCTTGTCTTGGTCCCTTCTCACTATTCACTCTTGCTCTCAACCACCTCGTTTATTCCCATGGCTTCACATGCATCTGTTATACATAATAGTATCAGGGGAGAGAGGAGGGGCCAGAATCAAGTCAAATCAAGTATATGGTCTAATTTCCTCGGTGTCATGGCTGAGTCTGCATGTTCATACTGAACCATGAGCAACTGTGGGATGAGTCAGGGTGAAAAGGGTCAGAATGTAATGGGGGCTGGTGGGGGAGAGGAGAGATGCTGATTAGTATAGTCAATGTCCTGGATCTGGAAGAAAGCAGAGGACACAGCTCATTGTTCCCAAGTGTGGAGGGAGTAGTGGACAATGATGTGCATTAAAAGACCAAGTCCAAGGTCTGAGAAGAATGTGATTGCAGGGAGGTGCAGGAAAGATGGGTAGGCCCAACTGACTCCAAAGTCCAGGAAATCACGAAAGGCAGGAATCCAGACCACAAGAGCAAGGCCAGCAGACTGGTGGCCCCTGGCCTGGCTTGGACCTCTGCTGTGGTGTGGGCAGGCAGGCATCTACAGATGTGCTCCCAGCCTGGGGACAAAAGCCTGCAGGTGTTGGTGGGCTCTGCGTGCAGTCCAGACCACACTGACACATTCACGGTGAGGCAGGGAGATCATGAGCCATTCCTGGTCCCTTCTGTTTTCCAACCTCACATGCTGACAGGACAAAGAATTTCTCAAGGCTCCAACATTACAGCCACTGATAAAGCAAATTCGTTTTATGCCTCATCAGGAGTAGGAGTAAGGATGCAATCAAGATCCAAAATAGTCTAAAGAAGTTTCTGTGGCATTTACAATTAGTAGGAATAGGTAGATCATTCAGTAAATGATGCTAGAACAATTGACTATCTATTTAGAAAAAAATTAAGTTAGAGTCCCACCTTAAAATCATGCACAAAAATAAATCTAATAATTAGTAATTAATTTTAAAAGTTCCCACAAAGAAAAGCCTAGGCCCTGATAAATTCTACCAAACATTCAAAGAAGAGCTGATACCAATCTTTCACAAACTCTCCCCCAAAATAGAAGAAGGAATATTTTCTCATTCTATGAGAAGACAACCCACGGAATGGGAGAAATATTTGCAAATCATATATCTGATAAGGGATTTGTACCTAGAATACATAAAGAACTCTCACAACTCAATAACAAAAAGACAATCCAACTTAAAGATGGGCAAAAGATCTGGGTAGGGCTTCCCTGGTGGCGCAGTGGTTGAGAGTCCGCCTACCGACGCAGGAGACACGGGTTCGTGTCCTGGTCCGGGAAGATCCCACATGCCACGGAGCAACTAAGCTCGTGAGCCATGGCCGCTAGACCTGCGTGTCCGGAGCCTGTGCTCCGCAACGGGAGAGGCCACAACAGTGAGAGGCCCGCATACCGCAAAAAAAAAAAAAAAAAAAAAAAAAAGATCTGGGTAGACATTTCTTCAGTGAAGATATACAATATACACATGAAAATATCTCAACATCATTAGTCATTAGGGAAATGGAAATCAAAATCACAATGAGACACTAGTTCATACTTAGGATGACTATAATGGGAAAAAAAACAGGCAATAACAAGTATTGGCAAAGATGTGGAAAAATTGGAACCCTCATACATTGTTGGTGGTAATATAAAATGGTACAGCCACTGTGGAAAAGAATTTGGCAGTTTCTCAAAAAATTAAACATAGAGTTACCATATCACCCAGCAATTCCACTCCTAGGTATATACCCAAGAGAACCAAAAACATACTTCCACACAAATATCACATGTTAATGTATGTTGCAGCATCATTCATAATAGCAAAAGTGAAAACAAAGTAAATGTCTACCAAATGATAAATGGATAAACAAATTGTGGAGTATCTATACAATGGAACATTATTTGGCAAAAAAAAAGAAATGAAGTACTGATACATGCTACAATATGGATGAACCTTGAAAACATTATGCATTGAAACATTATCAGTGGTTGCAGGGGAATGGAGAGGGGGTGGAGATTGGGGAGTGACTGCTAATGGGACATGGTTTCTTTAGGAGAGAAAATGTTCTGAAATTAGAGTGTGGTGATAGTTGCACAACCCTGTGAATATAGTAAAAAGCATTTCATTGTGCAGTTTAAAAAAAGGTGAATTATATGTTATGCAAATTATATCAAAATTAAGCTGATAAATAATCTGAGGTGGATTGAATATATAAATGTAAAATAACCCTTAAAAATACAAGAAAATATAGAAGACTGGATCAATAATTTTGGTGTGGGGAAGGCCATTCTAAGTATGATACAGAACTAGGAATACATAAAGGACAATATTGACAGATTGAGTACCTTGGAATAAATAATCTTCAATGTAGAAAGACACTATAAAAGTTAAATATATATATATATATAAATGACTTTTGCAACATGAGAAACAAATATATTTAGAGAACAGTCTTTAAAATCGTTAGGAAAAAGATGAACTCCCCAGTAAAACATGCAGTGCCGGCCAGAGTGTGGGGAAAGGGGCACTCGTGTGGAGAAACAGTGAGTGTAAATTAGTGCAGCCAGTTGGAGGACAATTTGGTGTCCAGGAGTGACCTGCAAAACCTTTCAATGGGTACAGCACAGTCTAAGTGAGAAGCACCAGCTGAGAATAACCAGCCTCCCACACTGAGGCAGACAGGCTGAAAGTCAGCCCTGGGGAATTTTTGAAATGTTTAGCGTAAGCAGAATTTTGTCCCAGAATTTCTACTTCTAGGATTGTATCCTCAGAGATGCTTCAAAGGCACACAAAGAATGTTTACTACAGCTATGTCTGTAGTAGTAAACAATTAATGTCCATTCATAGGAAATTGGTTATATAAATGATGTATCCTCACCATCAGATACTATGCAGCCATTAAAAAAATAATATAACTCAATCACTGCTGACATAGAAAGATGCTTGAAATGCATTGCTAGAGAAAAAAAGTAAGTTACAGAACAGTATGTATAACATGATCCCAATTTTGAAAAAGTAATGGTATATATGTTTGTATATGCATAGAAAAAATTCTGGATAAATGCACAATGAACTGTTAACGGTAGTTACGTGTGAGGACTGAATATTTGGAAGGGAGAGAGTATGGGAGGGAAGGAAATTATTTTATATACCTTTGAATTATTTTTATACTTTGGTAAATATGGAAAAATAAAGCAATTACCTTAGGATAAAATAAGGAAGGAAGCAGAGACGGTGAGAGGGAAGGTACAATATATGAATAGTAATTAACCGTGGTTATACTTAGGTGATGGAGTTTTGGGGAATTCTCCCCATTTGCTTATCTGCATTTTCTAATTTTTCAATGAGTTTTAATTAGTTGTTTAAAAAAACAGAAATAGAAGAACGTCCTCATGCCTTTCTGCTTACCAGTTGAAGAGACTGGTGATGTGGGTGCAAAAGGAGATAGCTTCTAAACAATGAAGCCATTTAGAAGATAATGTTAAGAGAATTGGTGATGGAAACATATATAAAAATGAACTCCTAAGTCACATACTTAGTAATCACGAATGTGTCTCTTTGAGACATCAGGACTTCAAAATTTTAACGTATTCTTTGTGAAACATGCACTTGAACCTTGAAAGTTCTATTATGCTAATTGATCGTTATGGACAACAGAACTCAAATGACATCTGTGAGTCCAGATGGTATATAAGGTAACATTTTAATTTGTTAGAAGTCTTAGAACTCCTTTGTCTTTTCTCCCATTATGCATGAAGGTAGCTAAATAATTGAGTCAGGTAGGTTCCCTGTCTTAAAGCAATATGGACAAGGAAGTTTATTCCAACAATATGACATTTTTGAAAACCAATCATTTTTTAAACTCTAAAAGTATATTTGCATTTGTGTGTATATCTATATCTGTCTGTCTGTATATGCTATAGGTATACTCTGTAAGGATACATATGATTACCAGGCATGTAGGGTGGGGCTTCCTGAGAGAGAGAGGGAGTAAACAACTGGGGAGAAGCAAGCAAAGAAAATAAAATGTACTCAAAATGTGTGAAATTACATTTATGTATTTGTGTTAAAACAAAAACAGGTTCGACAAATATTTGAGGATTTACTATACGCAGGCCCTGATTTAGGTGTTGAGGTACATCCGTGAACAACTCTGACAAAGATCCCTACCCTCATGAAGCTTTTATTCCAGAAGATAATCAGCCATAGACATAATGTGTTGGTAAATCATAACTTACACGACTGTGGTGATCCATAAGGAAATAAGATAAATGAAAATATTAAATGAATGAGTAGAAAACCTACACTTCGCGTGTATGCCTTTCCTTACCCTCTCACTACTGTCACACTCACGAGAGTCTGACACCACCCGTTGGGGAGATTTCCAATTCTGCAATGCCAGCTGGGTATCGCATAATTTAACCCAATTCTGACATTGTCTTCCCAGAGACAGCATCAGATGCCATAGGTTAAGGGGATCTGAGACTGCCCTCCTCTTCAGATGCCAATCACAAGAAGTCAGTCCCAGGTTACCTGTAACTTCTGTCTGACTTGGCTACAAATTGGGGGTTCCCATGACCTTCTCCCCTTTGGATTTAATTATTTGCTGGAACAGCTCATGGAACTCATGGAAACACCTACTTATGCTTACAAGTTTATTATATAATAAAGGATGTGATGAAGGATGCAGATAAACAGCCAAATGAAGAGATACATAAGGTGAAGTCTGAGAGGATCCTGAGCACAGGAGTTTCTTCCCCGTGTAGTTGGGTGAGTCACCTTTCCAGTATGTACACATGTTCATCAACCCGGAAGCTCTCTGAATCCCATACTTTTAGGATTTGTGTGTGTGTGTGTGTGTGTGTGTGTGTGTGTGTGTGTGTGTGTGTGTGTGCTACGCGGGCCTCTCACTGTTGTGGCCTCTCCCGTTGCAGAGCACAGGCTCCGGACGCACAGGCTCAGCGGCCATGGCTCACGGGCCCAGCCGCTCCGCGGCACGTGGG
This sequence comes from Kogia breviceps, assembly GCF_026419965.1. Taxonomy (NCBI): domain Eukaryota; kingdom Metazoa; phylum Chordata; class Mammalia; order Artiodactyla; family Physeteridae; genus Kogia; species Kogia breviceps. The sequence goes on from NC_081312.1 coordinate 148,794,353, forward strand.
ATCCTCCCGGACCAGGGCACGAACTCGCACCCCCTGCATCGGCAGGCGGACTCTCAACCACTGCGCCACCAGGGACGCCCTACTTTTAGAATTTTTATGGAGGCTTCATCACATAAATACAATCCATCATTAACTCCATTTCCAGCCCTTCCCCCATCTCTGGAGAATGGAGAGTAGGGCTGAAAACTTTAAGCTTCTAATCATGGCTTGGTCTTTCTGGTGACCAGCCCCCATCTAGGAGCCCACCAAGGGTCACTTCATTAGAACAAAAGACACTGCTATTACCTAGGAAATTCCAAGGGATTTAGGAACTCTGTGGCAGAACTGGGGTCAAAGACCAAATATTAGAACAAAAGATGCTCCTAGTGGTCTATCACTTAGGAAATTACAAGGATTTTAAAAACTCTGTGCCAGGAACCAGAAGCAGAGACCAACATATATATTTCTATTATCTCACAATGAATAGATATAATTTTAAGAATTATAATTAATGATAATTAAGTGATAGATGTATAAAAATTAAAAGAACATATACACATATTTGAAAATTAAAAATAAGAAATTGCTTTATCAGCAACTTAGTAATTAATACCACCAACAAAAAAGAAATATAGTAAATGGTGTGACAGCAGAGGATTTAAGGAAATTTTTATTCTAATAAAAAAAAAAAAACTGAAAAAACACCTACGAATTAGGTGGCCTGAATCTAGTCCTGATTCCACCACTGTCCAAAGCTCGGCTAGTTACTTAATTTCTCTTTCTGTATCCTTAACTTGCAACTGGGGATAATAATACCTGGTCTGCTTGACTTCATTGGGTTATTGTGAAACTCACATGAAGTATAGAAGTACACTCTGAAAATCATCAAACACTATACACAAGTCAAAGGATTGAGACTGATAAAGCTATACATTATTCTGATGAAGCCAACAAGAGACAAGCCAGGGAATCAATGCCTGGAGGACTCCAGTGGGTCCAGTTGGAAAAGCATTGCCCTTCAGAATGATAGCAAGGTGACTAAAATATAAGAGGAAAGAGGTAGTTTATTACCATGTGTTGCAGGCATACTGGGGACAGCCCCCTAAAAACAATCCCCCACCTGCCTGCCACTGTCCATTAACTAGGATTGACTTCCGGCAGCACTGTCTCCTCAACACAACACTGCCAGCTGGTCATAGTTAAGTAGAGGTGGGGCAATATGATTTTCTTCCTGAGAAACTTTGACTTAGGAGAAGGAAATAGATAGAGTGATGGACAGCCAGACAGAAGAATTCTGTACAGCCGGAACAGTGCATTTGAAGTTGGAGCTATGAGCAGCCATCTTTGGGCCAGGAAGCCCCGTTGGTCTAGAACGAGGCAGCGGGGAGAAACAGCCTAACCCTCCTTGGGCTGCTGGTGCCCCCCAGCCTGGTTCCGGTTCTTCCTGAGGCCCAGTTCTTGGGCTCCATGAGTCACCCTTGAATCCTGAAGAATTTTCAAAGGTTAGCATGTTTTCCGTTGCCAAAGATCCTTAACTAAACATATAATCTACATCTGGCTCCTTTGGCAGGGTTACGATTAACAGGAATAGCACAGTGGCAGTTAAAAAATAAACCACCCTGCACTGGCTTAACTGGGTCACGAACATATTGTGCAACTCTGACAGGTATAGTCATTCCAACAAAGAGAACAGGATAATAGGAAAGCAGCTGAGTCAGGAGTAATACAGTTATTAACCTAAACCTCACTGACATTTGAAAATGCAGTTCAGGAAAATGAACATGCTGGACCAGACATTGTTTGAGAATTTCTAACTGCTCTTAGGACTGTGGCTTAGAGCTTGCTGGTTCTGGAGAGTCACACTGAAGGAACCCCAAAGTTACACACTCCCTGCTGCAAATCACAGAAAAGTTGGAGAACCATGAACACTATAACTTAACCTCAAAACTATTAAGTGAACCCCAGAAATATCAACAGAGCCTCACTGCCCCTGAGTCCCATCAATACAGAAGAATTTAGAAAACAGCAGTCATCATTCATTTCCTTTATGCCTTCATTCATTCAACAAATATTGAGAGCTTATTACATGCCAAGTACTGTGTTAGGGGCTGGGGATACAGCTGTGAAAAAAAACGATGAAGTCCTTGCCTCAAGGAGCTTATGGTCTCAGTGGAGGGAGAGAGACAAACAACCCAATCCAAAAATGGGCAGAAGAACTAAATAGACATTTCTCCAAAGAAGATATACAGATTGCCAACAGACACATGAAAGAATGCTCAACATCATTAATCATTAGAGAAATGAAAATCAAAACTACAATGAGATATCATCTCACACCAGTCAGATTGGCCATCATCAAAAACTCTAGAAACAATAAATGCTGGAGAGGGTGTGGAGAAAAGGGAACCCTCTTGCACTGCTGGTGGGAATGTAAACTGATACAGCCACTATAGAGAACAGTATGGAGGTTCCTTAAAAAACTACAAATAGAACTACCATACGACCCAGCAATCCCACTACTAGGCATATACCCTGAGAAAACCATAATTCAAAAAGAGTCATGTACCAAAATGTTTACTGCAGCTCTATTTACGATAGCCAGGACATGGAAGCAACCTAAGTGCCCATCAACAGATGAATGGATAAAGAAGATGTGGCACATATATACAATGGAATATTACTCAGCCATAAAAAGAAATGAAACTGAGTTATTTGTAATGAGGTGTATAGACCTGGAGTCTGTCATACAGAGTGAAGTAAGTCAGAAGGAGAAAAACAAATACCGTATGCTAACACATATATATGGAATCTAAGACATAAAAATGTCATGAAGAGATTAGTGGTAGGATGGGAATAAAACACAGACCTACTAGAGCATGGACTTGAGGATATGGGGAGGGGGAAGGGTAAGATGTGATGAAGTGAGAGAGTGGCAGGGACATATATACACTACCAAATGTAAATTAGATAGCTAGTGGGAAGCAGCCTCATAGCACAGGGAGATCAGCTCTGTGTTTTGTGACCACCTAGAGGGGTGGGATAGGGAGGGTGGGAGGGAGGGTGACGCAAGAGGAAAGAGATATGGGAACATATGTATATGTATAACTGATTCACTTTGTTGTAAAGGAGAAACTAACACACTATTGTAAAACAGTTATACTCAAATAAAGATGTTAAAAAAAATCGGGATGTAACATTTTGTTGTATGCGCTGGAAAGAAAAATTAAGCATGGCACACGTATAGGAGTAATGGATGTGTGTTATTTTACATACATTGGTCAGGAACAGCCTCAGTGATAAGGTGACATTCGAACAGAAATTTCTGAGAAGGGAAGGAGAAAGGGATGCAGCTCTCTGGGCCAAGAGCTTTCCAGGAAGAAGGAAGAGGTAGCAAACAGCCTAAGGAGGGAACCAGTGGGAGCCCATGTGGCTGGAGCCACGTGAACTTGAGAAGGAGTGGTGGAGGTGTGCCTCGTAGGCCTTGGTAAAACCTCACATTTACTCTGAGGAGGGGAGTCATTGAGATTTTGAGTAACTAGAGGAGTGACATGGTCTGACTTATGGTTTAAAAAGGATCACTCAGACTGCCGTATGGAGAATAAACTGTAGGGGATCCAGGGAGACCAGTAAAGAGACTATGGCTGTAGTCCAGCAGACAGATGGTGGATTAGATCATGTAGCAACAATCACGATGGTGAGAAGTGGTCAGATTTTGGATATCGCCATAAGGCTCACTGAGGGATTGGATGTGGGTTTTCAGAGAAAGTACAAAATGACTCCTAGGTTTTTGGCTTCCAAATGAAGATGCTTGTTCTTCCGGGGGGATGCAGAGCGGGGAGGCAATGCAGACTATTTACATCAAACACAGAAAGTGGACATGAACTCAGTCTAGTCGTTATGGATCTGAGAGCTGCCTGTGCTGAAGTACTTCAGGCCAAGGTCTGGGCTGATGAGGAAGGATCAAAAAATGGAGCCAAGAGTTGGGCAGAGCTGACGAGCAGTATGACTAGAACAGAATGCCATCTGTAGGTCAAGGCCGGCTGTTAAGATACTTGGATAAGAGGATGCAATACTGAAAGCAAAGTCAAGGTCAGAATTCAGAGTTTCAGTCCAGTTTGGGAGGCAAAGGCAATAATTCAAACGGGACAAGAGCAAGGATAATTTATGAAATATGAAATATGAAATATGAAACATCTCATTTAATCTTTACAACAACCCCAAGAATTAGGTGTCATTAGCCCTATTTTACAAAAGAGGAAAATCAAAAGGGTGAATAACACACATAGCTGGTAAGCAGTAGAACACAGTTTTAAGCTTAGTTTGGATCTGACTCTGCAGCATGAGCTTAAGCTTAAAGACTGAGCAATACTGCAAGTTTCAATGACTCAGTAGGCAGCTGAAGTCATCTCAGAGGTTCAAGTTAGGTGGGTGTGGGAGTAGTAAGCACAAGTGGAAGCAGAGTCCAAGTATACAGACAAATTTGAATCCAAGTTGGAGTTTGAAACCAGGAACCCAGGATCTGACACAGCAACACACTCACCCTACTGCAGCAGCACCAAGAGCTAAGCAAGGCATTGCAGATGCAGACGGTTGTAATGCAAGGTAAGTATTCTGCTTAGCTGTATTTGTTAGATTTGTAACACTGACAGTGTATTATACCAAGGCATCAAGGGTAGCATGCAAATCCAGCGGAATTTGATTGTTAGACCTCTGCACTGGAACTGAGAGTGTTCCAACATGGGTAATCAAACGTCTTTTGTGTAAGATACTTGTTACATACTAAGCATTGGAAGAGCTCATAAATATCCTTTTCTTTACCTGGTTTATTTAAGGAGACTGGCCGAGGCAAGGCCCTATGAGGAAAGAGCTTGGTGAGTTCACAATGCTCTTTCAAATGTAAACACTTTGGGCTTCTAATACTTTTCTTTCTTTTCCTCCACCAAATGCAGGAACTGAACACACTGAACACAAATTCCATTCTTAATCTGCTTAAAAGGCATTAATGCACTCCGTCCAATGCGGCTATTATAGAAATAAGAGCTATAAGCAGTATATACTGATAAAGGCTAATCATCATGGCTATTATAGTGGGTTAGAATTCAACAAGGTGCTGTCCTGTTCAGAGTTGTCCCAGGTAGGGTGTATTGTTAGGCTCATCTTCTAAGTTAACAAGGACCTTAGGCCCACAGAGATGTGCCACCCAGTGACAGAGAGTGAGTTAGTGGTGAAAGTGGATCCAGAATTCTGATCTCTCAATTCCCAACTTGTCCTTTCTTCTCTATCTAGATTTTAATGATATTAGATTTGAATAGGATGCAATCCTAATATGAACAGGCATATGGTGAAACTACAATTACTAATACTAGATACACGATAAACCCATTTAGGGTAGAGCATCTACTTGTTTTGAATTCAACAGTAAAAGGGAACTGAAAAGGCCAAGATTAGGTGAACAATTCAGTCAGAGAACATGACAACCAGCCCACTAACTAAATGTGCTACACACCATGGCATAAGATGGAAAATGGTACTTTTAAATAATTTTGTAAGGAATACTATGCAGAACCTACACTATTTTAACCTAGAAGCAAAGGTGATACCATATTGAATTTTATTTTAACAATAGTTTGATGCATAATGCTCTTTTTACTCCTTAGATGTAGGCCCCAGTATAAATTTATATAACTGGCTCAGTCTTTATGATACAAACCACCTGTTCTCAAGCTGCAGCAACTGCAGCAGGAAATAAGAAACAAGACTATCTCATAATCATCATCATTGAAGTAGCTGCATAAGGATCCCTAAGGTGTAGTCATGACTTTGTCATGAAGTTGTTTGGCACTGGAAATTCTGATTCCTACTGTAGTTAAAGTAAACTAAACACAGCAAGCCTGGTAAGGTTAATTGAATAGAAAATACCTGGTTTCTTATTTGGGAAGATGTGGATGAATAGGAACTCTCATATACTCGCAGGAATATAAATCAATATGCTCACTTTTGGACAGCAATATAGCATCTCATAGACTTGAAGATATGCATTCTCTGTGACCCAGCAATTTTACTTCTAGATATATACCCTAAAGACACTCTTATACATGTTTACAAGAATTCTCACTGCAAATGCATTTGTAGCAGCAAATTTTAAAAACAAGTGTCATTTAAAAAGTGGATAGGACTTCCCTGATGGTCCAGTGGTTAAGAATCCACCTTCCAATGCAGGGGACATGGGTTTGATCCCTGGTTGGGGAACTAAGATTCCACATGCTGTGGGGCAACTAAACCCACATGCTCTAGAGCCCGTATGCTGCAACTACTGAGCACCCAACCCCAAAAGAAGAAAAAAAATGGATACATTGCAACACAGCAATTAAAATGGAATTAGAGCTACATATATCAACATAAATTTCAGAGGCATGTTGAGTGAAAAACATAAGTTGAAAAAATAGGAATACGCCATGAGATTTTAAAACATGCAGTATTACATGCCTACAAAAATCATTAGTAAAAGTGAAACCGTGCACCTCAGATTGGGACTTGAACCCACATGCTGGGACTGGAGCCCAGCCAAAACTCTGACTGGGACTTGAACCCACGCAGCTGGGACTTGAACCTGGCTAAAACCCACAGTCTTCCAACTGACATCACACACCTGGTTTTAGGACTTAAAGAAACTCAGGTTCTTGATGTCTCATTGTAGAAAGAATTCAGTGAGAGACAAAGTGATAGGTAAGAAGTGGATTTATTTACAGAGAAACTCCACAGACAGAGTGTGGGCCACCTCAGAAGGTGAGAAAGGCACCAGGGTATGGGCTTGTCAGTTTTTATAGGAGTGGGTAATTTCATAGGCTAATGAGTGAGAGGAGTATTCCAGCTATTTCAGAAAGGGGTGGGGATTTCCAGGAATTGGGCCACTGCCTACTTTTTGATCCTTATGGTCTTGGAACTGTCATGGCGCCTGTGGGTGTGTCATTTAGCTTGCTGATGTGTTACAGTTAGTGTGTACTGAGGCTCGAGGTCTAGTGGAAGTTGACTTGCCATCTTGGACCCATCAGTTTATGTCATGTCCTTGGGCTATGTCATTCTTTCAAAGGTTGTGCCCTGCCCCCTTCCCTCCAGGGTCAAAAGTACAAAACTGTGCGTGAGAATGATAAACAAAATTCAGAAAAGTTGTCTACCTCTGAGGAGGGAGGTAGGGAAATGAGATGTGGGAGGGTTAAAGAGAGGGATTCAATTGTATCTGTAGGTGTTTATCTGATGCAAATGGACATTAGATGAACTGATAAAGCAAGTAGTATTGAAACAGGAGGGAGGCAAGGCACAACCTTTGAAAGAATGACATAGCCCAAGGACATGACATAAACTGATGGGTCCAAGATGGCAAGTCAACTTCCACTAGACCTCGAGCCTCAGTACACACTAACTGTAACATATCAGCAAGCTAAATGACACACCCACCCACACGCCATGACAGTTCCAAGACTGACCATAAGGATCAAAAAGTGGGCAGTGGCCCAATTCCTGGAAATCCTCACCCCTTTCTGAAATAGCTGGAATACTCCTCTCACTCATTAGCCTATGAAATTACCCACTCCTATAAAAACTGACAAGCCCATACCCTGGTGCCTTTCTCACCTTCTGAGGTGGCCCACACTCTGTCTGTGGAGTTTCTCTGTAAATAAATCCACTTCTTACCTATCACTTTGTCTCTCACTGAATTCTTTCTACAATGAGACATCAAGAACCTGAGTTTCCTTAAGTCCTAAAACCAGGTGTCTGATGTCAGTTGGAAGACTGTGGGTTTTGGCCAGGTTCGACTCCCGGCAGCATGTGTTCAAGTCCCAATCTGAGGTGCACAGCTTTAGTATCTATACGTTTTTTTTAAAAAAATTCTACACAGTTTTCCCACATGCTTGAAATCTTATTTAAATAATAACCAAAAAAGTGTGTGTATGTGGGGTGGGTGTTGCTGTTTCCAAATTAAATCTAATATCTAAGATTCAGAAATAGCTCTAAAAATTGTGATGCCAAGCCAACAGCTGGAACATTCCTCTAAGTTAGAATTAGTCATTTAAAAAGTAAATTATTTTTGCACATAAGCAAAATGGCAGAATAGAAACCTCTAGACCTCACTGCCCCATACAAAAACCGATTTTAACAATACATGGTCCAAAAAGTCTTTATGAGTACTCCAGATCCCAGTTAAAAAGTCACAGAACCCCCAGACAATCTCAAAGCCAAGAACAGACCCAATGAAGTGAGTAATTTGAAAAGCAGTTTTGTTTCAACCTCAAGCCAGCATCGCTCGTGCTTGGGAGGGAAAGCCCACCTTGAAGCTTCTCCTTTGGGAGGGACAGGGAGGACTAGAACAATCAACCAATGTTCCAGGTTTTTGGGGGCTGCCCAAGAGATTGATTGCATTCTGGCCTGACTCAAAGCACCATTTTGGCTGCCTGGGGGCCGCTGAGAACAAGAGAACTCAGGGAATTGCTGCAGCACCAGAGAACCTGCAGGACCTGGGACAGACATCAGACAAAGCAAGAGACGACAACCTCCTGGAAAAGAAACTTGATTGGGGGATGAGGGGTTGGGGGTGGGGTGGCAACACAGACAAGTACCGAGATTACACAATCCCACAAAAGGTTTGAGAATCTCTAGCTGGGATGATTGGTGAGATTACTCCCCAGTACAAGCCAGTCTGTAAAGATAGGGAGAAGCACCTGTTTTTTCAGATGCAAAAATCAGAACAAAAAATAACAAGACACATGAAGAAACAAGGAAACATGGCCCAATCAAAGAAATAAATCTCCATATACTGAAAGGAAATGAAATGGAGATCTATGAATTACCTGACAAATAGTTCAAAATAATCATCTTAAAGAAGCTCAATGTGCTACAAGAGAACATAGATAAACAATACACAAAATCAGGAAAACAATGCATGAACAAAATAAGGATACAATGAAGATTTAGAAACTATAAATTCACAAGAGGGGCTCAACAACAGACTTGATCAAGCAGAAGAATCAGTGAACTTGAAGACAGTTCATTTGACATTATCAAGTCAGAGAAACAAACAAAAAGAACAAAAGAAGAAAGCCTAAAAGACTTATGAGACAAAATCAAGTGGACAAATGCATATTACTTAGTAAAAGAAGCCAGTCTGAAAAGGCTACACACTATATGATTTCAATATATAACATCCTGGAAAAGGCAAGACTATGTATGGAGAGTACAAAGATCAGTGGTTGCATCGGTTTTGGGGCGGGGCGGGAGTGGAGGAAGAATGAGTAGGTAAGACACAGAGGATTTTTAGGACAGTGAAACTACTCTGTATGATACAATGGTGGACACATCATTATACATTTGTCCAAACCTACAGTATGTACAGTATCAAGAGTAAACCCCAATTAATGCGAACTATGGACTTAGGCTGATACTGCTGTGTCAAAAAAGTATGTTCATCAATTACAACAAATGTACCCCTCTGTTGGGGGATATTGACAATGGGGGAACTGTGCATGTGTGGGGACAGTAGGTGTATCAGAAATCTCTGTACCTTATGTGTAATTTTGCTGTGAACCTAAAATTTCCCTAAAAAATAGTCCATTAAAAACAAACAAAAAAAGGCTTCAAATCAACAATCTAATTTTACACCTCAAGGAGCTAGGAAAAATAAAACAAAACTAAACCCAGTTATCAGAAGGAAAATTAGAACAGAAATAAATGAAATAGAGAATAGAAAAGGTACACAAATTTAACAAATGCTTAGCTAGAGTAAGAGAAAAGAGAAAGGAGTCAACATAAATCAGAAACGAAAGAGACAGAAATTAAAAAGGGATATGAGACTATAATGAACTGTATGCCAACAAATTGGATAACCTAGAAGAAATGGATAAATCTCTAGAAACTTGCAACCTGTAAGAGTGAACTGTGAAGAAATGGTGATTGAATCAATCATCAAAAACCTCCCAACAAAGAAAAGCCCAGGACCACATGGCTTCACTAGAGGTCTACCTAACATTTAAAGAAGAATATCAATCCTTCTCAAACTCTTCCAAAAAACTGAAGAGGGAATACTTCCAAACTCATTCTGAGGCCAGCATTATCCTGATGCCAAAATCAAACAAAGATCTAAGAAAATAAACTATAGACCAATATACCTGATGAATACTGATATAAAAATGCTCAAAAAAATACCAGCAAACTGAATTCAACAGCACAAAGAATTAACATTATAAACAGGTGGGATTCCTGGAATATAAGAATCAACCAACATATGAAAATCAATGTAATATAGCACATTTTCAGGATGAACGACAAAACCCATGACTACCTCAATTAATATGGAAAAAGCATTTGACAAAAATTCAACACCTTTCCATGATTAAAAAAAACACTCGGGCTTCCCTGGTGGCACAGTGGTTGAGAGTCCACCTGCTGATGCAGGGGACACGGTTTCGTGCCTTGGTCCGGGAAGATCCCACGTGCCGTGGAGCGGCTGGGCCCGTGAGCCATGGCCGCTGAGCCTGTGCGTCCGGAGCCTGTGCTCCGCAAAGGAGAGGCCACGACAGTGAGAGGTCAGTGTAAAAAAAAAAAAAAAAAACACTCAACAAAATAGGAACAGAGGGAAATTACTTCAACATAATAAAGGCTACATATGAAAATCCACAGCTAACGTCATATCCAAGGGTGAAAAACTGAAAACTTTTCCTCTAAGAGCTTGCCTTTTTAAGATAACTTGAATATACATTTAAATTCACAACAATGATATTCACTGAAATCACTGAATTCATCGAAAATATATGCATTTTTAAAACCTTTGTGAATTCAGATGAAATTAATAAATAGGTCAGTGGAAAGGTAGAAGTCCAGATATTAAGAGAACTGGCTTTGTACAAAATAGGAATGGAAGACAACACAGAAAAGTGAGGTTAAAGGAAGAATGGTTATATTCAGATAGCTAAATGGGTAAGTTCTTGAGCAAAGGAAAAGATGGTGTATTTTGGAGCAAATACATTTAAAGGAGGTTTCTCCAACTGCACAGTTCAAAGCTTCTACACACATCTTACATAATAAGTTTTGAAATCTATTAAGGCCTTATTCCATTTTAATGTGTGAGGATAAGTCAACAAGAGATTTTTGTGTGGAGATGAAGAATTTTTTTCTTTTAAGTCTTTTAGCCTAACATAGTTTAAACTGTAGCCACGATTCAAAGATGCTGAAAAGTGGAACTAAATAAGATTCTGCTAGTTGTTTTCATTCTAGCAGGTAATTATTTTCATTACCTAAAGAGTTAAACAAGAGCCATATTTGCCGGCCATGATTTATTTGTCTTTTTTCTTCAAACAGGATAACCAAAGATACAGACAGTATTAAATAAAATAAAACAGATGAAACAAATTCTAAGAGACTGCGATGCCACATGCTATATTTAACCTAATTTTATTCATGCTTGCCTTGGGATGGGGAATAGATCATTCAGTAAAAACATACAGTAAAAACAAAATATGTCTTATCATGTACAACTTTAAAACTACAATAATGATGTACCTTAATTACTTCCATGCACACAAGTCTAACATTACAGTTCTTTTTTTTAAAATAAACACAATTAAGACTTCTAGGAGCATTTTATAATAAAGTAATTCCTAATTTTTCTTTGTAGATAGATCAAGCACCTCCAAAATACAAATTCCTATACACAGTGAGCGTTTTACTTAAAATGAATACTTAAGTAAATTAAGTACATGGAGAGCCTTAGGATAAGCTGACATTATATATTCAGCTAAGTAGGCAACAAACCATAGTGCCAAATGGAAAAAGTGTATTTGCAAATAAATTTCAAAAACTACGTTAACTTTTTATTAATTAAATACAGAAAATATATTGATTTGCTAAAATAAATAAGATGTGATGTAGTAACACTTCACTATAAAGAATGCATACCAGAACATTTATAAACGGTGAGTGAATCTTATTAAGAATAGTTTACTACAATAAACGCTGGCTAAATAGAAGTGCATATTGTGAAGCACTATGGGTGGTATATGTTTTGCCACATACTTTTGTTACCTTGAGGTAGATAACACATGTGTACCAAATTCGGCATTCATTTTCAGTTGCTGCTGGTATCATGTGTTTTTAAGAAATGTGTACAGTATGAAAAACTTGAAAATACTCATGAATGAAAAATGTTTTAGGAAAAAAATAGATATCTTCATGCAATTATGTACAGTCTCACTGTGTAAATTTCAAGGCAAGATTTTTGTTTCCTGTAAAACAGATCATTGTTCTATGAGAGAATGTTTTTTACTTGTCTTAGTGCATTTCTTTTGTCTCCTCCTGCATTGCATTATTTTGCTCTATTCTTTATTTTTGTGTGCAAACGACATGCCAGTTAAAACGAAAACCATCTCACATGTAGAAAAAAAAGTCTGGATTTTAAAAACCAAGAAAATATCCTTTCTAAATGACACCATCTGATTCAAGTAAAAAAATGACTTAAACACTAGTAATGAAGAAGACAAAACACATTTCATGAAGAACACAAAAAGAAATGTCTGCTGAGTGTTTTAGTTCAGATGTTTCAGAATGCTGCTGTATGTTTTATGAGGAATCTGAGGGGAAGATTTCATAGCAGAAGGTGTTAATGTGGCCTGTATTGACTTAAGTGGTGACCCAACTGGACTGTGAAACTGTGGGATGCCTATGGATTCAAGCTGCTTGTTAAAGAGGAACTCCCCACTGTTGTTCAGAAATCCTTCCTCATTTCCTCTCTCCCCAAGCTTCCCATCCTCTACTGGCTCAGTTTCTAGCATTTCAGTATCCTCTTTCCTGCTAAAGAACTTGTCCAGGTAACTGGTGTAAGTGTTTTCCTTTTCAATTTGCTCATCCTTCCTTACCTCACAACAAAACTGATTTATGAGAAAACAGTCCTCCCCACTTCCCACAAACTGGCTATCCCAAGAAGACTGGTACAAGGCTTCTAACTGAGCCAAATTGGCCATTCCTTTCTCCTGTTTCTCTCGGCTTACTGACTTGGATATCAAACTTTTCAATTCTAGTTGGGACACTGAGCTATTCAAGTCATTTAATTTGTCAACAACATCAGTAGGCTCATGTTGTGAACTAAGTTGAATAGTTCCTGCAATAAAGGAATCAAAGTCAAATCCCTGATTCTTTTCCCTTTCTTTTTCAGCCAGTTGCTGTGATGCTTCCTCTAGAGCTATCTGGGCTTTAACCAATCCATTCCTTTCACATTTTGACTTGCCTTTCTTATCAGATTTTTCTTTGCTTTGTTCCTTCCAATTGGAAAGATCTATAATAAGCTTGGGTTCATAGTAATGATTAACTTCACTCTCTCTCCAAACTAAGTTATCTAGGTATGATGATGACCTCGTTTTGTAGTTACAAGTATGGCTACACTCCAGATCACAATATTTGTTTTCATGATGATCTGAGTATTGCCAACAAGGCTCAGTAGAGTAACTGGTGTCAAAAGCAAGATCCTCCAAATACTTTTCACGATCTCCATCCAAATATTTTCGAGGATCGACTTGTACTTCTTCTTCATCAGTGACATCGGACAGAGCTCTTGGGTCAAGCTGAACTTCATCAATATCAAAGTTGTTATGTATAGGCCAATCATGCTCTGAAAACTGACAATCATGGTACCTGAAAAAAATTAATACATTAGTCTGAGTCCAGGTGTATGATTTCATTTTCAAATTCACTGCATGCCTTTTAGATCAAAACACTGCATGCTAGGTCTATGAGGGGATAATAGGAGTGTTAAGTCATGAGCCTTCCTCCAGGAATTTATAATTTATAATCTTAACAGATAGGTAAGCTGTGTTACTATATAAAGCAATATGAGGCAGTATTTGGTAATTACCAATAAAGTATATAATTATACAAAATGCATATATACATGAGTGGCTGATCTACAGTTCAATTCTAACAGTTTCACACATAGAAAAAAATACTTTATGGCCACAAAATGTAGATCTCTAATCTCAATCAGGTGTCATACAGATTTTCACTCTACTGGCAATAAGGCAGATAAGAAGAGGACTTGATGGAAATCATCACCATGAATAGAAAAAAACAAAAAAACCCAACAAGTATCCATGTATATGTCTTACTGAATGTGGTATCCTCTTACTGACACATTACAGTAAGGTGACCACACCATGCTCAAGTAGAGGCAGACTGAGACACACATGAAAACATGGGGGAATGAGGAGGAGGGAATAGAAAAGAGATTAGATAACTAATAAGTATGACAGAAAATGTGGAGACTGGAAAACATCTGGGTATGTGAGGAAAGAACTATACACACATGGTAGAAATGTTCATGTGGAGAAAGAAAATGGTTGGCAGATGTGTGTAAACACTCTCAAATACCTACCTCAACATTTTAGGAGTAAAAAAAATGCAACAAGTGAACAAGCTAATTTCAACATTAACTACTTCTTGTTCCAAAGTAGCATTTAATTTTTCCCATTATGTATATCCTAAGCAGTAATTATTAAATATTTAAATCACATAAAGGCTATTCAAAGACAGCAGTAAGTTCAGTAGAAACCCAAGACCATTTCTAAATTTTTAACTTTTACATTGTCTTTATCATATATAATTTAAAAATAAAACTCACTATATTATGGTTCATTGAAAATAAAATCTTTTTCAAAAAAAAAAAAATCTTTTTCTAATTTAGAGTCAATTTACCTTTCCCAGTTATAAATGTGACTATGAGTTTCATCCATAAGCAAGATATCATCAACTTCATCTTCAATATGAAAGGGATGACTTGAAATTGGCTCATCCATTGGAAAAGAATAAATGCTCATGTAAGGATGGGAAAGCGCTTCTTCTGCTGTCAACCGATCCATGGGGCTAAATGTCAAAATTTGTTCCAGGAAATCCAGTGCTGCAAAAGAGAGGAATAAAACACCTTAACTATACTGGAGGTCCACCAACCCATAAAGGACAAAAAGGGATTATACAATTAAAAGGTAAGTTAATTTAAGTTCTGTCAGAGAAATAAAACCAACTTTCCTGATTCACTGATTGAAAAGACACATGTCCAAGAAACAAAGTAAATATTTGAAATATACCCCAATCTCATATTATGGCCAGTTATAAAGAAAAAAGAATATATTAAATTGAACCATATGAAACTTTCATTTTTGTCAGTCAAAAACGGTCAAATAACAGCAATTTCATATGGCTCAACCTAATACATAGGTCCTAATTTCAGCTCTGCAACTCAATAGCTTAGCTGAATTACTAGCTATGTGGGACTGGACAGGTTATTTAACCTTGCTGAACTTCAGTTTCTTCATGTGTAGAATGGATATATAGATAGATGTCTTACAAGGTGTAAAAATTAAATGTATAGTGTCTAGTGCTTAATATAAAGCCCTTTCCTCCCCTTATCTCACTGACTAGCTGTTGTACTAATTTGTTGATTTCTGTTTCACATCAATCACACTACAGCATATCACACAATGCACTTCATCATTTTAGGGCTATGGTGGAGCTACCACAAACTCAATTCTTCCCGCTCAGTCTTTTAGGCCTTCCTAAGCTCCTTACCCAGCCTGAACCACTCTGTCACCAGCCCTCCACCACCACACACTTCTACACCTTAGTACTGACACCAATCTTCAACTCCGAATCATTCCTACCTTCCACTTTCTCCATTTCCTAGCCATACAGTGCTGATAAAAACTAGATGCAAAATCACATGTATATCTAGCTTTCTACAAATTCATACATACTGTGGAATTTCAATTTGGCCTTGGCTACTGCTTAGCAATGTTCCTCACCATCTCTTTATGCTATCTATCTTCCCATTATTCTCAATAGATAAACCTACTTCACATTTATCTCAACCCCTAGTTCTTCACTATGGCCTATCACATATCTACTTAACCTTACCTTCTGTCTCAAAGGAAAAGCTGGCTAGCCCTTCTCTCTAAAACTAGGCTGCACTCTACAAAGGATGCTATTCTCAATTCCCAATCTCTCATTAACATGAAAAATAGCTGACGTTTATATAGCCATTTATATTTTCACCTTTTCTCCACTCCTCTCTATTATATCACCCTAATCTAGGAAGTCATTTCATGATACAACAAGCTGTTGTTCTTGGTTCTCCTGCAAGAGTCAGTCTTAGGCCAGGGCCCATGTGTCTCAAGGCAAGAGACAATCTGAGGCATAGAGTTATGGATGGTTGACTCAGCATAATCAACATCCTCAGAGGGAAATATATCCAGCTACATAAGAGGAATATACTCTAAAATTCCTAGCATTTGGGAACAGTAGATAGCAGGTAGAAAGAGGCAGAGGTAACAAAGAAAGTAGTCAGGCTGATGGACTTCCCTGGTGGCACAGTGGTTAAGAATCCGCCTACCAATACAGAGGACGGGTTCGATCCCTGGTTTGAGAAGATCCCACATGCCGTGGAGCAACTAAGCCCGTGTGCCACAACTACTGAGCCTGTGCTCTAGAGCCCACAAGCCACAACTACTGAGCCTGCATGCCACGACTACTGAAGCCCGTGTGCCTAGAGCCCATGTGCAACAAGAGAAGCCACGGCAATGAGAAGCCCACACACCGCGAGGAAGAGTAGCCCCTGCTTGCCGCAACTAGAGAAAGCCTGTGCGCAACAACAAACACTCAACGCGGGGAAAAAAAAGAAAAGAAAGTAGTCAGGCTGAGCTCCCAAATGTATGCAAATAAAAAACATTTCCATCGTTGTTGAAAATGCTATTGGATAGCACAGCTCTAGAGGAAATCAGTCTATTTACTACAATGGTTGAAGTATGCTAAGATATAGAAATAAGTGGTAAATCTTTCACCACTCTTATTCAACATAGTTTTGGAAGTCCTAGCCACAGCAATCAAAGAAAAAGAAATAAAAGGAATACAAATTGGAAAAGAAGTAAAACTGTTACTGTTTGCCAATGACATGATACTATATGTAGAAAATCCTGAAGATGCCACCAGAAAACTACTAGAACTAATCAATGTATTTGGTAAGGTTGCAGGATACAAAATTAATGCACAGAAATCTCTGGCATTCCTATACACCAACAACGAAAAATCAGAAAGAGAAACTAAGGAAACACTCCCATTTACCACTGTAACAAAAAGAATAAAATACCTAGGAATAAACCTGCCTAAGAAGGTGAAAGACTTGTACTCAGAAAACTATAAAACACTGATGAAAGAAATCAAAGGTGACATAAACAGATGGAGAAATATACCATGTTCTTGGATTGGAAGAATCAATAATGTGAAAATGACTATACTACCCAAAGCAATCTACAGATTCAATGCAGTGGCATTCTTCACAGAATTAGGACAAAAAATGTTTCAATTTGTATGGAAACACAAAAGACCCTGAACAGCCAAAGCAATCTTGAGGAAGAAAAATGCAGTTGGAGGAATCAGGCTCCCCAACTTCAAACTATACCAGAAAGCTACAGTAATCAAGACAGTATGGTACTGGCACAAAAGCAGAAATACAGATCAAGGGTACAGGATAGAATGCCCAGAGATAAACCCACACACATATGGGCACCTAATTTACGACAAAGGAGGCAAGAACATACAATGGAGAAAAGACAGCCTCTTCAATAAGTGGTGCTGGGAAAACTGGACAGCTACATGTAAAAGAATGAAATTAGAACACTACCTAACACCATACACAAAAATAAACTCCAAATGGATTAAAGACTTAAATGTAAGACCAGACACTATAAAACTTAGAGGAAAACATAGGAAAAACACTCTTTGACATAAACCACAACAAGGTCTTTTTAGAACCACCTCCTAGAGTAACTGAAATAAAAACATAAATAAACAAATGGGACCTAATTAAACTTAAATGCTTTTGCACAGCAAAGGAAACCATAAAGACAAAAAGACAACCCTCAGAATGGGAGAAAATATTTGCAAATGAAACAACAGACAAAGGATTAATCTCCAAAATATAAAAACAGCTCATGGAACTCAATATCAAAAAAAACCAAACAATCCAGTTAAAAAATGGGTGGAAGACCTAAATAGACATTTTACCAAGGAAGACACACATATGGCCAAGAGGCACATGAAAAGATGCTCAACATCACTAATTATTACAGAAATGCAAATCAAAACTACAATGAGGTATCACCTCACGCTGGTCAGAATGGCCATTATCAAAAAAGCTAGAAACAATAAAGGCTGGAAAGGGTGTGGTGAAAAGGGAACCCTCCTGCACTGTTGGTGGGAATATAAACTGATACAACCACTATGGAAAACAGTATGGAGGTTCCTGAAAATAGAACTACCATATGACCCAACAATCCCACTACTGGGCATATACCAAGAAAACCATAATTCAAAGAGACACATTCTACAACGTTCATTGCAGCACTATTTACAATAGCCAGGACATAGAACCAACCTAAATGTCCATCGACAGATGAATGGATAAAGACAATGTGGCACATATATCCAGGGTAATATTATTCAGCCATCAAAAGAAATGAAATGAGTTATTTGTAGTGAGGTGGATGGACCTAGAGTCTGTCATACAGAGTGAAGTAAGTCAGAAAGAGAAAGAGAAAAACTAAGACCGTATGCTAACGCATATATGTGGGATCTAAAAAAGAAAAAATAATGGTACTGATAAACCTAGTTGCAGGGCAGGAATAAAGAGGTAGATATAGAGAATGAACTTGACATGGGGTGGGAGGGCAAAGCTGGGGCGAAGTGAGAGTAGCATCGACATATATACACTACCGGATATAAAATGGTTGGCTTGGGCTTCCCTGGTGACGCAGTGGTTGAGAATCTGCCTGCCAATGCAGGGGACATAGGTTCGAGCCCTGGTCTGGGAGGATCCCACATGTCACAGAACAACTGGGCCCGTAAGCCACAATAACTGAGCCTGCACGTCTGGAGCCTGTGCTCCGCAACAAGAGAGGCCGTGATAGTGAGAAGCCCGTGCACCATTATGAAGAGTGGCCCCCGCTTGCCACAACTAGTGAAAGCCCTCGCACAGAAATGAAGACCCAACACAGCCAAAAATAAATAAATAAACAAATGTGGGGGTTAAAAAAAAAAATCATAAAATGGTTGGCTGGTGGGAAGCAGCAGCATAGCACAGGAGATCAGCTCGGTGCTTTGTGACGACCTAGAGGGGTGGGATAGGGAGAAGGGGAGGGAGGTTCAAGAGGGAGGGGATGTGGGGACATGTGTTATGCATATGGTTGATTCACTTCGTTGTGCAAAAGAAACTAACACAGTATTATGAAGCAATTATACTCCTATAAAGATCTATTAAAAAAAGAGAAATAAGTGGTAAACTATAGAGAAAGGGAGGATGAAAGGTAAGAATGGAGGGAAATTTAAAAGATTGGGTATTCATCTAAAGACAGTAATGGGAACAGGGTTCCTAGTAGTCTTAATGTGTTAATTCACATGTACTTAATCTTATTTGCTTTTTCCCTCTGATGATCATGAACAGAACATGAGAAAAGCTTAAGATGTTTAGGAAACTATATATCCCTATCTTTATGATTCATGAAAGAACTATTATAATCCTGGCATTGATGTAACTAAATACAGTATGATAATTTTTAAAGATGTAAGACACAATCAACTTTTAAGAAAGATGTTTTTCATGTCTAATGCTCTTCTTTTAAAGAACATTATCTTATTACAGATAACTATTACAGGAGCTAGACTTTTGTATCTTATTTATATCAACAAACCCTAAAGATATGTCTTATTTTGAGATATGAAATTAATTACTTTAGCAGTCAACAGTTTTGATTCTCCCCAAGTTCCTACCACTTTCAAGTTTGCACAAACTCTCACATTTAGCACCTAATATTACTAACAGTGATCTGCCAACTTTTATGTAGGAAGTTTGCTCATACGGAGTTTTGATCTTTCCTCCTTCTCTTCCTTGCTCTGAAATCTTTGCTTTCCCTAATTCAATTCCCTCTTTCTTATCTAAATCACATTTATATTCATCCCACACTTATGTATCATATAACCCTCACAGAACCCCATTCCAGCTTAGTGAGAGTCAGTGATTAATATGTTCACCTAGCGTAGATAATCAGAGGTGTAAGCTGGAAAAGTAGATGCAGTTAGAAACAGGAGAGACGGGTTACTTTCTGGAATCTAGAAAATTATTCAGAGCAAAGAAACAGATCCAGCCTAAGTGCCAGGCCAAAAAAGGGAAAGCCAGAGCTGAAGTTTTAGGTATGCTTAAGTGTCTAAAGACTATTTGAGAGAATGCTACTTAATCTAAGGATAAAAAGCTAAAGCTTCCCTACACAAATCCTGCTTACACACAAACACCCCATTACATGATGCCTGCTCTTCAGTCACAATACCTTCTCGACTAATTCCCGGAAGCAGCTGAGTTAAAGGTTTGTGTGGCTCAGTCATGTCATTTCTAATGTAAACTGGAATTACGCTGAGAAGCTCCTGACGATCTTCCTCATGTACGACAGGAATAGATTCTAAAATCAGCTGCATCTGTTCAAGTTCATGTGCACCTGAGATCAAAAAAACACCAAATACAACAGGAATAAACACACTGTTTACTTATTGGCAATAAACATTCTAAAGCTATAGGAAAGTAACTTAAATATTGTAATGAACACTGGGGGGAAAATGGTTTTAACTGAATCATTCAGATTTCACTGCACTGAATGAATATCATCATCAACTTGCTCAAAAAGCATATCTATGTCAATTACTGCTCACTGATATGTTTAGTTTTAGCTGCTTTGTTTCCATAAGAAACTGACTTCAAGTCTGGCCTCATATTAAGGTATCATAAAGCAGTGAAAAAAGCAATGAATTGTGATTTAAAGACCTAGAGTCTAG